>NC_064857.1:10105109-10434395 GCF_024139225.1 Suncus etruscus | reverse complement strand
AAAAACAACTAAATATCTTCTTGGAAAATGCTTCAGAGACAAAAAATAAAATATATGTAAATATTCATTCTAGAGAAGACTAAATATATACCATTCTAAATTTGATACATATTTTTCTGTATTGCTGTAATGGCAAAAGACCTAATTCATTAAAACTATTTTTTTATTTGCTAACTGAGTGTAGAAGTTAATATAAATAAAGTAGTAGCATCTAAAGCTGGATGAGTAAATCCCAAAATAATAACAGGTGAAACAAAGGTTTGATGTGAGCTCAAAGCTGTTTAAAGACTTTCTATTTTACATCACTCCATAGGGTATTAACACTGAGTTTGTGATACATGACTTTAAATAAAGAATATATATTCTAACCCCCATTGTTTGGAATTCACACCACTGGGGTAAATTCTACTGGATTGTGGTTTGGGGTCATTTTGATGAATTGCTAGTATTTTGGTGAGTATCCTTGCATCTTTGTTCATTTAGGAATATAGGTCTTTAGTTTTATTCTTTCATCAATATCTCTGTCTGATTTTGATACTGGATAACATCTGCCTTTCTGAAACTTTTTTGGGGGATATTAGTGTTCAAATTTCTGGAATAGCCTAAATTAATAAATAGACCTGTACAGGAAAGTGGCTTTCTATAAATTTAATATGCTAAAATCCATGGCATTTTTATGCACATCATAAAAGAAAAGAAAAAGATATTAAAAATTTCTATTAACAGTTATGCCTCAAAAATTAATTTGTGTCATATGCATAAAACATATACATATACAAAAATCTACAAATCACTTCTTGAATAAATTTTATTTGTATTTTATTGACTTCTACTTTTTTAAAAATATTTCCTTCCTTATTTTCTTTGTGGTCCCATTGTCTTTTTTCTAGTAGCTTAAATTTTGCTGTCAGGTTGCTGATAGGGGTTCTTCCCACCACTTCCTCATGAACATAGCTATGAACTTCCCTCTTAGACTGCTTTTTTTGTGTCCCACATATTCTGGTAATTCATGTTTCATTTTTGTTTGTTTCCATGAAACTTTGGACATCTTAGATTTACTATTTCTCGATTGGTTGATCATTAGTAAGATGTATAATTTATGGATTTGTTTTTTCATCCAATTTTCTCTTTGTGATTAATTTCCACTTACAAAACACATGGTCTCTGAACAGTGCAGTTGCCTGATTATCATATACATAAAAATATATCTTGAGTAAGTTCCATACCCTACATTAAATAAAAAATGAACGCTGTAGCCTAAGACAAAAATGGAAAAGAGAAACTGTACTTACATTGGAAAGCATAATATCCTTTAATATTTGTTCACAAAATTAGAGTTTCCCATTACTTTAATAATATTACTACAATTTATTATCTCCTTTATTGTAAATAATAAAAGTTATAAACTATAGGAATGCAAAAACCTCTCCTCTGTAGAATGTAACTATAATAGAGAGCCCTTTCCCTCCTCTTACATATTGAGGTTTTTAAATTAAATATTACTATCTCCGGCTGGAGAGATAGCACAGTGGTAGGACCTTTGCCTTGCACGTGGCAGAACCAGGATGGATCTCGGTTCAATCCCTGGCATCCCATATGGTCCCCCCAGCCAGGAGCAATTTCTGAGCACATAGCCAGGAATAACCCCTGAACATCATTGGGTGTGATCCAAAAAGAAAAACAAAAACAAACAAAAATTACTATCAACATATTACTATATTGCTCAAATTCCTAAAAGGTTTTTTCCAAAGGTAGTTCAACTAATGATTAAAAACTCCCCTCCACAATCTGGTATAGCACTTACTATCTGCAATATAATTAAATGATTAATTCCACTAAAATCTGGTTATTTTCTTCTTTCCTTAATAGCATAAAATTGCAACTATTTAAATTATAATATCTAATGTAGTATGGTCAAATACTCTGGACAATGAATGTAAAATCAGAATTGAAGATTATACAAATTATTCATTTTTTTCTCAGATATCACTTATTACGCCAAGGGTTATAACATCTTCAAAGATAGACTTTCCTTTGAAATTAACTTTCACTATTTTCATATAATGCATCTGACTTTATTTAGTTTTTTTTTTTCAGTTATCCCAACCAGAAATAATATTTGTAAAATCTAGCTTTATTTTTAGAGTTTTGTGCATATTATGAAATTATTAAAAAAATCCTTAATAAGAATGTGGGAACTAAACTATTTTATGTACATAGACATCATATGTAAAAAAAAACCTAGGAAATTAATTAAAACATCATTTTATTTACTGTTGTAAGATTAGTAGTAACAATATTTTCATTAGTTGTTGCTTCCTAATACATGTATCATTTAAAGCAAATTGGTTTATTAATTTCTGATTCCTATGGGAAAGGAATCAAGGTGATTTAACTGAGTTGATTATTTAACTAAGATCTTATGACTGTATGAAAACTGGTTTGCATCGGTTTGGTTGTCAAAAGTCTGGACTAGGAATGACTCTCCTTTGATGATGCTCAGGGGTTACCCCTGGCTATGTACTCAGACATTGCCCCTAGCTTGGGGGACCACATGGGAAACCAGGGGATCAAATTGCGATCCGTCCTACGTAGTGCATGCAAGGCAGATGCCCTACCATTTGCGCCATCACTCCTGCCCCTAGGAACGACTCTCTTTTAAAACTTAATTGTAGAGTTGTGGCCAGGTGCTGGCTACTAATAGTTGTTGAACAGAAATCTTATTACTTGGGCTTTCCATGTTTATAAGTATTCTAATAACACATTATCTGGGCTTTTCCCATAGTGACTGATAACAGAGACAGAGATGGAAAGAAACTGCAATCATTTGTCATTTAATTTAGAATGAATTTATCATAATTTATTTTATAATCTCTTCATTCATGCAAGTCGTTTTGTCTAGCTTATAAATTTGGACAGGCAGAGGTGATTACACAAGAGCATAATTAATTTAAAGTGAGTCAGCAGCAGTCATCAAAGAACCTGGATACATCTATTTAAATAACAATAAATGCTATCACTTTGGAGACATCTCTCGATTTCAATATTGTCATGCCTGCTACACTTACTATATACAAAGAGCACAGGAGATCCTTGTATCCTCAATTTTCTGAGTAAATAGTTGTATTTTCCTCTGAGTAATAATTATGAATGTTGCTGCTAAGTGAGAAAATAGTTATTCACCTTCAGTGTTTTCTTTATCTTCTACAATGATATTTATACATTATGTACATTATGGTACTCTTCTTCTCATTGAAGTAATTTGCATTAGTTAAGCATTTGAATTTACACTACTTAAGCATAGTAGAAATTTGTTGAACTACTTTACTTTTCATTTTAATTATAGGCTTTAGGAGACAATAAAATACATAAAATTATCACCAAATAAAATATGTGTATGTAGAAGAGTTATCCTAATAATTGTGCAGGAAAAAAAAAGGTCCTCTAGATTAGCATTAACACATTGGACACTGAAATGTGCCCATCTAAGCTGTATTTTTTTTTTCATAAAATTTCAAGAATGGATAAAACCGCCTCAAATTTGGGGATTTAAACTCAGCTACAAATGACTTTTAAGCACAGTGTTTAAATAAAAGCATGAACATTCAAATGAGCATATCCGTTGATTTCTGAGGTAAATGCTTTCAATCTTATGGCAGAATAGATTCAAGTGCCACTTATTTAGAGAATAAGGAGAGATCTAGACTCTCCTCTCTTCACCAAAGAGATATATGATGGAATGAATAATTTGAATGATTCACCGTATATTGTTAACATGTAGAAATATGGTCAAGTTAGTCTGTCAATTCATAAGTGAATAAAATTATAGCTTAAAATAATGATACAGAATTAATGGAAACATATGGCTTAAATTTAAGAGACCACAAAATATGAAGATTACACTATTTTTCTGTAATTAGTGTACTTCCTAAATCATGATTCTTAATCTTCATTTGATATATATTAATTTACATTTTTTCATTTGTATTCTCATATATAATGATACCTTCAAGTCAACTATGAAAGGTGAAAAGCAAGAAACTAAATTGTAATTAATAATATGCATAGTATTAAGAAGAATTATTTGCTATGCTGAAAATGTAATTGAAACATAGATAAATCATAGTCTTTTCAAATATCCAGAGCAAAAATGATACAGCACTGAACAGAAGTATAAAACATTTTGGAAAATTTTACATATAAATTCATACTTATTTTATAAGGTATATTTCTTAGTTATTTAACTATAAATCGCCAACATGTTACCACTTTAAACAGAAATACTAGCTATAGGCAATGGTTTTTTATAATTCCAATCTCACTTGGATCAGTAAATTATAATGACACATACCTATTAATTCAGTGTATTTATAGTTCAACACATAGATTTGTTTTTTAACTTTTTATATTTAAAACTTCAATGCCAATGTAAATTTAATTCAACTTTCAATTAGAGGTACTTTTATTACTCTCACCATAGAGAAGATTTTATTAAAAACACTATAGTACACAGATGTACTTTTCAGAGATCATATTTTATTTTCAATTTTCTTTTCGTGATCAAGAAAATCCAGCCACTGTAATTTTCTTAGCTGTTACCAATTTTTATCATCTTTAGTCTTGACCACTGTGACATTTATGGGATAATCTATGTTAAGTTTTAGGGAACATTCTAGCATTGCTCAGGGGATCAAAGATCTATTCCAGGTAATTGTTGGCCAGAAATAGTCAATACACAACAGGAATATTACTTGGGCCATGCAATGACTGGATTGACCAAAATAAACTTAGTAGTACATTAGGGCCACCAGGGTTCCACCTATTATATCTTGTGGTCTTCCATGGTTACACTGGATTATGCTATATAGTGCTGGGGAGATAGGCATGATAAAAACAATTTAGTCATATAGTATTTTTTGACAGAAAACCTAAATAATATTAATCCATGTATTTATTTGTTTAGATTTTTTTATTTTATCAATGTTCTAGTTCATTAGATACAATTTTTCATTAGAGATATTTCTGGACTCCTACAAGCCTAATATCACCATTCTTTCAAAAAAGTTTCCAGTGTTTCATATAAATTGTATACATACAAAATATATATGTGAGCTACTATTTTCTTCATCGGTAAAAAAGAGATGAATGTTAAGTTTTATGGCTTTGATAAAGTCCTAAAATGTTACAAAATTTATGACAATAAATTGCTATTAATATCTAGAAAACAATATACAGTTTATCTCTATAAGATTAAGCATGTTAATAAAATTAGTCTTTTGGATATTTCAAAACCAAATAATAGAATTCATCCAAGATATCTAAATTTATTCAATAATGTAAGTGATGCTTGTGATAAATAAAAAAGTTACAGTTTATAACTTTCAGGTACATTTAAACAAATACATAGGAACATTTTGTACTGCAAATGATAGGGTGAATAATGCATCTGGAAGATTTGTAGAAAATAATAAACATATTAAGTACAACTATTTTATAGCAATATACTTGCTTAGGTTTCTTTATGCAAAGGAATCAAAACATCTATTTTTACTTTTACTTTTTAATCTTTTAATATATATATTTTTGTCAGTTTCTAAAAATTTTCTCTTTAAAATTGCATAATACTGCTTCTATTTTATATATTTCCATGTCTGATTTTGCATGCAATACAGTGTAGTCTATCGCATACATACTCTAATCACTCATTTCTCCGTATGTATATATATGCATCATGTATATATCTATATACTTATATGCAAGTTATATAAAATATGTATACATACACATATGTATATACATTATATATGTATCTTATGATTTACTTTCCTGTTTATTCATACATATATCCTACAAATATAGTTTGATTCAAATTAACCTCTTAAAGTGTGTACCCTCTTCTATTAAAATTGGTATCAATTTATATACAAAAATACTGTACTTCCATCAACACCGAAGTGCCAAAGATTTCCACCACTGTACTTAAAGTCATTTCTATGCCAACTCTTTGCAGCCTGAGAAGTACAATAAAGAGTATTAGGGTGTACAGATTTTTCGTTAACTAATTTAAAAACTTGGCCCTTTACAAATTTCCTTTAAACTCAGATTTTTATTTGTTTTTTGTTTTTTTGACCATTTCCATCATATGTCTAAAGTTCTCTTGAATTCTCTATGAATACTGAAAGTCCTCAATCTCAAATGCCCACTAGAATTTTAAATGTAGCATGTAGGTCTACTGTGCTTTATTTCTGTTTATACTATGATTCTCAATTCTAGATCTCCTGGTTCTTCTCTAACATCTTTAATCTAACATGCACACATTTTATTTAAGTCTTTTTGTTTGTTTTATTTTTCTTTCTATCCTCAAGGGAACATTACTCTTATAGAGGATTTCCAACATCAGCAAGGTATTAATTTTTAATGTATGCCGAGGCAGTCTTGACTTTGTAACAATAAAGGCAATTTTAAATGGGCTTCTACTGTGTTGAATTCTGATATTTTTTTAAAGACCAAAAAACAAAAACAAAAACAAAAACCTGTTCCCTCCTCCTTCAATTCTTCAACCAAAATAAATTACCTCCAGGCTATTTTTTTTTTAGCAGTAAATGGCAACACCTACCCATATAAGCAAATATTAGATTTTGTTATTTTACATATTAATTTGAATTATTCTTTTTGGTTTGTTTCATTGCTTGGGGATCATAGCTGGTTTGCAGTGCTGGTGCTGGAGATATGAACCCTGTTGTAAACCCATAATCACATGACAGGTAAATACCCAATTTAGTGTACTAGCTCTCTGGCTCTAATTAATTTTATGTATAAATACCTACATATTCTCATACTAAGCCAATCTTTCATCTTGTTGCCCAATGATAGTTCTGTGAGTTTACTAATAGCTTTACAGATTTACTTCAAAATTTTTTTTATTTTTCTTGTGTGGTTTTGGGACCATAAACTGTTGGACATATAAAATGCATTATCTCCTTCAAATAATTTATAAAATAAGAGATAATAGGACTTATTCTCAGAGTAATATTCCATCATAAAATATTTTTATCAGATGTGTACCCAAAGTATAGATATTCTACACATATAATGCTCTTCCTATAGTATCTTCTATTAAAAGTTAAAGTAGCTCAAACATTTGCACAGCATCATACCAGGCTACAATAAAAATATGGGTGATGGAGATGCATCTTTGTTTTTTTTTTTATTTTTATTTTGATCATAACGGGTTACATATCTTTCACAGTAGTATTTTAGGTACATATTAACATTGAATCAGGGGAATACCCATCACCAAATATGTCCTCCCCCCATCCCAGTTCCCCTTCTGCAACCCATATCCCCCACCATCACCCCCCGGACTGCTAGAGTAGATGGTTCCCTCTTTGTCCAGCTCACTATTAGTGATCGTATATCTATTTGCTCCTGGTACCCTCCCCTGTCTCCTCCTCTATTTAAGAAGCGAAGCTAGATAAATCGAGTTATGTGGCTTTGTTTGAAGGAAAGAAAAGCAATAGATTGGGGTACAAAATAAGAGGAAAAAAAAAAAGAAGTCAAGTATGCTGAAAATAGGCACAGTCCTTCCAGAGGATTTCAACCTCAGTTTGAGAGAGGATGTGAAAGAGGCAATGTTCTGAGATCAACTCAGGCCGGAGTGCAAAAAGAGAAAGATAAGATAAAATAAAATAAAATAAAACAATATTGGAGACATCAACTTCAATCTCAACACTAATATAAAGACGTCAAAAAAATTGATAATCAATAAATAAATATGTGGAAAAATGATTGTTTTGTGCTTTATTTTTTCCTTTTCGTTTTCCCCCTGCGTAGGAACAGTAACTATTGGGGATATTATAGAGGGAATTCCCTTGTTCTAGGAGACACAGGGTTTCTCCCCGCTGAAGTGTACTGTCATGGGATTAACTATAGACTCCTTGCATGATCATTTGCTCTCGTCTCAGCATCTTTGTTAACCAGCTTTTTAATTCTTTATTATATACTTAATAGTTTCCATTCAAAAATAAGAGAAAGCAAAGAAATTAGTTTGTTTCATTGTCATTTAATTTTAAAAAGCAAAATGTTCAATGCTATTCTGCTAATGCACTAATTCATCAACCACTGAATATAATTATGGTTATGGATATTATAAAATTGCCAAGAGATAGCTCAATGAGATGAGCAGGTTCTTTCTTATTAACCTGAACTTTTAAAAATTAATATCTTTATTTATGCACCACAATTACAAACATGTTAGTATTGGGTTTTAGTTATAAAAGAGATCACACCTTCATCAGTGTAACATTCCCTTCACAAATACCCCCATCTTTCCAAGTTTGATCCCAAGTGTTGCATAAATAAGCTTTGTATGGCATATGATAATCTCAGAGCATATATATATATATATATGCATTGTATTTACTAGAAACAATCTATTAAATGAAGCATATGATTCATATTATATGAATACATATTAGGAAAGGAGGCAAATTCCATGTTTCCATGTGACAAATGCCAAATAATTTATAGACACATGTTGTATTAAATAATTAAGGATGGAGCTGGATGGCGGTGGATGGCGATGGATTTCTTTCTGCCACCCCAGGCCACGTGGCTCAGCAACCCCATGAACCGGCGAGTTTCAGGCCCAGGTAAAACGCGAAATCACTCACTCACAGGCAGGCTTCAGGAAGAATCATTTTTATTCAGGCCCTAACCACCACAGGTGTGTGGCCTATCTCATAACCTTTCAAGCATTTAGCCATTCCTGGCTTGCCCTGCGTCTTATTTCAGCCATCTCCCTCAGAGAGCCCAGCAGGGCCAAAAGGCAAAAAGCCCTTAATCCCTTGGCTTCCGGGTTTATCTACCTATTCCAAGACCCCTCCCAGGAATGGGCCGGGCTTTGCAGGTAAAGTCACACCTATTATCCGGTTCCCAAGACCCCTCCCAGAAATGGGTGGGTTTCAGATAAGTACCCTACAGGCACATTTTATACATACTGCAGAAAGCTACAGATAACTTCGCTAGAAATAAAATAAAAATTTACAGTTACATAAACCAGGAAGTTAAAAATTAATCTGATATCCACTGTACCAATGAATCAATTCTACTAAAATAATTTTGTAGAAAACTAAATATAAAACAGTTCTTTATAGTGTCTTGTATTTTCCAAAAGTATTAAAAACCTTAGTGAGATAATTTCATAACATTTTGATTAGAAATAACTGTTTTCTACAAGAGCTCAGAACACCAATTACTTCACATCAAATTATAAATAACAAAGTAGATAAGAATGGTCTGCAAAGTGTTTGAAGAAATTATGAAGTATACTCAGTTTTACTGCCATATGAAAAACTAAAAGACCCTTAAAAAGAAAAAATATTATGTTTGAAGTATAAGAATATAAATTTTGATGGTTATGATCAAATATTCACATTGGACTCTTGAATGGTGTTTAAATATTTGGATCAAAGCCAGTGATACTCAGACTTTTCTTGGCCTACTGGTGAGTGAGATAGCCTTGGCGGTCTCAGGTACCAGACAATGCCAGAGATTAAAACTGGGCCTTTCTAGGGCAGGAGTGATAGCACAGTAATAGAGCATTTGCCTTGCATGCAGCCAACCCCATAAGGACCCTGATTTGATTCCTGTTATCCTATATGGTCCCCGAGCCTGCCAGGAGCGATTTCTGTGCACAGTGCTTGGAAGTAACTCCTGAGAGCTTCCAGGAGTGACCCCAAAACAAAATAAATGAAACACAAACACAGACACACACACAAAACACAAAATAAAAATAACCTGGTTCTTTGTCCTACAAAGCATATTACAGATCTTTGAGCTAACTTCTAGCCCTATGCTGGCTTTTGTATCTTATCTGTTGTGATAAAATATTAAGATTTCATAAAATTAATCAAAATATTTAACCCTACCTGGATTTAAGGCCTGAGATCTCACAAACAAAATTTGTACCTGGGTCACATTAAACATTTTAACATAATTTTTCCCATCATTGATTGTCGGATAATAAAATATTTAACATAACACACTTTTTGTGAGAATTAACCCGAAAGTCATTCAAAGAATCCCTAAGTATTTAATATTCTGTATTAAACTATTATTCTAAGATAACTATTTTAACTAACAAAATTATTATCTTAACATATAAATACCTATATACTCGAGTATAAGCCGAGTTTTTCCGACACAAAATTTGTGCTCAAAACCCCAAACTCACCTTATACTCAGATCATACAGGTTATGTATGATGCACGAAGTCTACAGTCGTCTTCTGCTATCTGGTCTGCAGGAGGGGATCCCCTGTGCTTCAGCTCAGTCCATAAGTCCTGGCTGAACTGAACTGGATGCCACTGAACTATTGAACCCACAATATTCTGCGCTTTGTATGCGACCAACAGACAGCAGTGATGATGTTATCTGTGAACTCAGTAATGATGACAATGTCTATGCTGATACCCTCACATCAGATACAGCTGAAGCTCTCTTTGGACGTACAGATGAGAAGGAGGAGGAGGAATCCAGTTTGGAAGGATTTTAACTTTTGTGACTTAGCTTGATGACTTGTAAAGCTATGGTTTTCTGCACTTTATTTAAAGGCTTAAAGTTATTTATTCTAGTTTACAGGTTAGTTTTAGCAAATCATATGAACTGGTAATACATACAGTTAAAAGTTATTACAGTATTTCCTAATGATTGCTCATCTATCCCTTTGCATTCACATTCCTTATTATATTCATTAGGTAAAAATGGAATGTGACAAGTGTTTTAAAGTTCTCATATTATTTGAATTGTTTAAAACATATAGAATGAACACACATGTATCTATTCTGTGTGATTTATTTTGTGAATATGTAATAAGTGAATTTGTAAATAACATACATTTTTGTAAATGAATAATGAGGTTGTAATTCAACTTACCTAACAATTTAATAATTTAACTTATTTTACAAAAGTTCATTGTGTTGAGACATAACGATGTATTGAATATTTCTACCAAAGTTAAAATAGTGATTGGACAAGATATATCACACAGTTAGACTAGAGAACTGAGTAAGATGCTGGAAGGGTAGTGTGTATAAAATAAAGCCATCTCTCTTCCCCTTCCCAGTGAGATTAACAGAACACTGATGATGGAAGTCATAGAATAATAGTAAAGGAAAGTTGTTAATATAACCACCAAAATTGTTTCAATATTAGTAAACACAGGAGCATGTTTTTCTGATGAGGCTAACAAGTTCAACTGAAAGTTTTAATAACTTAAGCATTCAGGGGGCTGGAGAGATAGCATAGAGGCAAGACGTTTGCCTTGCATGCAGAAGGACGGTGGTTCGAATACCGGCATTCCATATGGTCCCCCCACGAGCCTGCCAGGAGCGATTTCTGAGCATAGAGCCAGGATGTGACCCAAAAACCAAAAAAAAAAAATAAATAAATAAAAAATAAAAAATGAACTTAAGCATTCAAATTAGAAAATGAATTAGTTATTTTCTGATTTATCATTGCTGGTAAATAAACTGCAAAACATAAATTGTCATTTTTCAGGAAGTTTCTAGTAATAAAAATCATTTTTACAGTAATCTCAAAAAACTTTTTAGAAATACGCCCTTCAAAAATGTTCCTAAAGGAAGTTTTAACTAGAAAAAAATATGATCTAAAGAGTTTATCTGCCACTAACTTAATATAATCTTAAAATTTTTATATATTTTTGGAGGAATCTCCATATCACTTTCCATAAAGGTTGAACTAGATGGCATTCCCACCAGCAGTGGATAAGAGTTCCTTTCTCTCCACATCCCCACCAGCACTGATTGTTCTCATTCTTTGTGATGTGTGCCATTCTCTGTGGTGTGAGGTGGTATCTCATCATTGTTTTGATTTGCATCTCCCTGATGATTAGTGATGTGGAGCATTTTTTCATGTGTCTTTTGGCCATTTGTATTTCTTCTTTGTCAAAGTGTCTGTTCATTTCTTCTCCCCATTTTTTGATGGGATTAGATTTTTTTTCTTGTAAAGTTCTGTCAGTGCCTTGTATATTTTGGAGATTAGCCCCTTATCTGATGGGTATTGGGTGAATAGTTTCTCCCACTCAGTGGGTGGCTCTTGTATCCTGGGCACTATTTCCTTTGAGGTGCAGAAGCTTCTCAGCTTAATATATTCCCATCTGTTAATCTCTAAGTTCAACCTTTATGGAAAGCGATATGGAGATTCCTCCAAAAACTGGAAATTATGCTCCCATACGATCCAGCTATACCACTCCTAAGAATATACCCTAGGAACAGAAAGGTACAATACAAAACCCCTTCCTTACACCTATATTCATTGCAGCACTATTTACCATAGCAAGACTCTGGAAACAACGAAGATGCCCTTCAAGAGACGAATGGCTAAAGAAACTGGTACATATACACAATGGAATATTATGCAGCTGTCAGGAGAGATGGATGTACATGGAATCTATTATGCTGAGTGAAATAAGTCAGAGAGAGAGAGAAAAACGCAGAATGGTCTCACTCAGCTGTGGGTTTTTTAAGAAAAATGAAAGACATTCTTGCAATAACAATTTTCAGACACAAAAGAGAAAAGAGCTAGAAGTTCCAGTTCACCTCAGGAAGCTCACCACAAAGAGTGATGAGTTTAGTTAGAGAAATAACTACATTTTGAACTTTCCTAATAATGAGAATGTATGAGGAAAATGGAGAGCCTGTTTAGAGTACAGGCGGGGGTCAGGAGGGGAGGAGGGAGACTTGGGACATTGGTGATGGGAATGTTGCACTGATGATGGGTGGTGTTCTTTACATGACTGAAACCCAAACACAATCATGTATGTAATCAAGGTGTTTAAATAAAAAAAATTTTTTATATATTATAATAATGTTGCTTCTGTGCTACTATGTATAAGTAAATGTAATAGAGTTAAGTGACTATATCTCTCTAAATATTGTGGATATTATCCCAATAGTCATGTTAATACTAAAATTAATAAGACATATTTTTTGATTCTGGGGTTACACCCAGTGGCAATCAGGAGTTACTCCTGGCTCTGCACTGAGATATCGCACCTGGCAAGCTCAGAGGATCATATAGGATTTGGAGAATCGAACCACAATCTCCTGGGTTGGTCGCATGCAAGGCCAATGTCCGACTGCTATGTTATCTCTCTGGCCCAGAAAATGCTGACTTATAATAAACAAATCAAGGGAAATTCTAATACAGTACCTTTTTTATTCTAAGAAAACAACTGATAAATTGGTTAGGAATATAATTCAGAGTGCCGAAGCACATGCCTGGCATGTGGAACCCAAATTCAATCCCCAGAATACTTAGAAATACTTAGGTACATATGATCCCAATACACTGGGGAGTGCATTTATGTTCCCTGAGCACTACTTTTGAGGAAAGTCCACCAAAAGAAAATAACCTGAAATAAAAATCTAAACAAAATATAACTATGCAATTATATATGCATTTAGAAAGCATTCACATGAAATGGAAAAAATTATACAATTTAGAAGTTAAGATTAAAAATATCAATGACTAATTAAACACACATTATTGTTATGTTATAAACTGATATGGAAAATCTTAAAGTTTAATTCAATATATGTACAAATACACTGAATAAAAAATAAGTTAGTCTGAAAATTTTGAATGTGTTATACTGACATGAATTTTGAACCAAGAAATAGAAATTCAGTGTTTAAATAAGCAACTGTTCATTTTTATGTATGAGCTAATTTATAATTATACATAAAATAATGAAATGCAATGCATATTATGTATATATGCATATTTATACACATATTTGTATACAGTAAATTACATAAATTTAAACTAAAATTGATTGCCGCAGAAATAGAGATGTTTTCTCTTAGGAGTGCTAGAGTTAGAAGAAATTCTACATCTGAATAAATGCAAACTTAAGAAAACTATTTGTTACGTGTGCTGTTTTGTATAATAATTTACTGCTTATAAAATCCACAATTATCTATGGAGTTTTAAAAAAATACCTTTATTTTGATTACCTATATTTATTATTTATAGTTGCGTACAGAGAATTAAAAACCACAGTGAAATATGGTCATAAAACCATTTCCACATGGGAAAATCAAAATTGATGAATTCTGTTTTGTATTTTTTAAATTTTCATTACAGTTCATATCTTGAAACCTGTATAATATTCCCTAAATCAGGTATGTTAAATTCATTTCCATGTTCAGAATAGTGCTTTGTATTCCAATGAGCCATAGGAGAAATCAAACTCATTCACAACTAGTACAAACAATGAAATAAAATCAACTCAGGATTCTCCAGATTGTATAAATATTTTTTCCAATTAAATAGTATCATACTCCTAGCTATTACTACAATTTAATTTTAATTAACCCTATTTTCAAGAGCAGAAGATATCTACTGAGGTTGATTCTGTGCATCTTCTCAACAGACAATTGGAAAAGTTAGCTAAGTCAAAGAAACAACACAAGTGCTCAACTACAGGTGAATGGATCTAGAAGTAGTGATATATATATACATATACATATGTATATATATAAATAAAATACATATACAATATTTATTCGAGTATAACATGCACCCATGTATAAAGTGCACCCCTAATTTTCTATTAAAATTGGTATAAAATTTTGTTTCACACCAAGCATTGTAATTGACAAAAAAATTGTTGAACACATACGGCCATGATAAAAATAATTTATTGACAACATAAACTGGTATAAACACAAGACCGAAATAAAATGACCGGTAACAATATTAATTTAAAATGCTTCCAAGTAGATTCATCATCAGATGAATTCATCATCAGATGAACTAAAGAGTTGCTCCCATTCTTCTCGAGTTGATTTGTCATCAGTGTCCCAGTTGGCAGGAACATCTGTTTCTCCAGTTTCTTGGCTTTCTTTTGAGCCTGAATTCCGCAGCAGGTCGTCTTCTGTGTCGTCCATTTGATTGCTGATGCCTGTCTTCCAAAAACTCTTGATGACCATTTCTTTTGGCATGTGTTCCCATGATGTTTGAACCAAACCAGGATGCCACGAGATATAGGCTAGTGTGAATTCATAATTCGCCTGCGCCCTCATTGAACTTCATTGGCCACCACTGCCACCCCACCCTAGTCTTCGTTTAGAAGGCACACCCAAAGTTTGATTTCTTCTTTTGGTAGAAATTTTTTGCGCTTTACACTCGAATAAATACGGTACGTGTGTATACACACATACACACATGTACACACACACCTAAAGGAACACGATACAGTTCTAAGAACAAAACCAGATAAATTGCATCAACATGGATAGAACTGGTGTGTATCAATCTGAAACAAGTCATTAGAAAAAAAGAGATAGATACTGAATAACCTCTCTCTTAGGTTGTTTAAAGCAGCAAAACTTCAAAGGCAACACAACTGACTCAAATGACTGAGTTTGGGACTTCATAACTGGTTGTCAAGCTAGTACAGTGTGGGGGTGTGTCTGTGGGTTTCTATAATCAACTAGTCTACTTTTGAATATTGCTTATTTTTCTTTCCCAATTCTTTGCTTCTGGGGCTCAAGTTGTATGTATGTTAAATGGTGAATTATATCATCATTTCTTCATGTTTCTTCTAAGTGTTCTATGTTTCACTATTACTCCTGAGATTCACAGATTTATTTAGATCAAATATTTTGTTTACTGATAAAATATTCAGCTAACTTTAGACTGTTATTCAATTATTGTTTTTAAAAATATTCGTTATTAAAATAATAAAAATAAAATAATAAAATCCTTACTATTGCATTTATTTCATTATTTTTACCAGGTTTTTTTGGTATTTCATAATTACCTTACGACTTGTTCATTTCTATGATTCCCTCTTTCCCTTTTGAAGAAATAATATCTTGAATAGGTATATATAAATTAGCAATTACTGTTTTTATATAGCTTTTTGCTGACTCAATAATGAAATTTAGTTTTCTTCTACACATAAGTATTTTAATTTTATTTTAGAGAATAACTATCTGTTGAAAAGAAATAGATATCTAAAGTCACCATAGTTTCTTTAAGAGAATATCTGCATATGGCTTGAGTGTGGAATGGATTAGGGGCTATATACATATGGGATTTATTACTACCTCTTGGTTATTTATTTTAGATGTGTCAGGGGCTTCACTTTCAGTTGCATCATGTTGATCAGAACTCAGGCTTAGTTTCTGCTCTAACTCATCACTTAAGCTTCTAATATGCTTTTAACTCTAAACTAGTTTTTAATTAATTTATTTCCTAATTGTTGGAGACACTCTTTCTTGAAAGAGTCCTTCAACGTAAGGATTAAAACATTTTTTAGAGGCAGGTGAGGTGGCGCTAGAGGTAAGGTGTCTGCCTTGTAAGTGCTAGCCGAGGAAGGACTGCGGTTCGATCCCCCGCATCCCATATGGTCCCCCCAAGCCAGGGGCAATTTCTGAGCGCTTAACCAGGAGTAACCCCTAAGCATCAAATGGGTGTGGCCCCCACCCAAAAAAAAAAACAAAAAAAACTTTTTTTAAACCTTCAGATGTAATTCTTATTGCCAATATTATAAATAACTATAATATATTAATTCCTTATACTATCAAAATAATTTTTCAGAAACCTGCATATTCTTTAATATTTTATTAAAATTTAAAATATTTTTTTCAGTTCTGCTAGATGTATTGTGAACCTTAGGGGTGCTCAGTAATTATAGCTAATGTGTCTTGCATTGTTCAGACCTAGTAATTGCTGTATCCTCAGGGCTCCATCTGACAATACTGGAAGAGTTCGGTGGGAGGGAAGTGGAACATAGGAATGAATCCAGCATCTCGTACCTGCAAGCATTCACATTATGACTTGGGACAGTATCCCTGTCCCTTTTGTTGAAATTTTATCTTAAGCAAAATCTTTTCTTTAGATTACTGGACACAATGTAGAAGTTTCTAGAAGAATATTAAAAATAGCAAGTCAAAAGCATCTGAAAATAGTGATAACAGAATTCAAATTAAAGTCCCATTTCATAGAAGTCTAAATGTTCATTTCACTATTGGTATCTATATGTATATTGTTTTATCATTAAATTTAACAAAGATAATTGATAGAACAACTATTATTATTACAAGGATATTTGAAGAGCACAAACATAATACTAAAAACTAAACAATTCATTCACAATATATTATATAGAGTTTATCACTGTCTTAAAATTTGTATAAAATTATAAAAATTGATGTCTTATATTTTTTTTGTGATTTTTGGGTCACACCCGGCAGTGCTCAGGGGTTATTCCTGGCTACAGGCTCAGAAATTGCTCCTGGCAGGCACGGGGGGGGGGGGGGGGGACGACGACGACACGATGACCATATGGGGCTCCGGGATTTGAACCAATGACCTCCTGCATGAAAGGCAAACGCCTTACCTCCATGCTATCTCTCTGGCCCCGATCAGTCTTATTTTTAGATCTTTGAGAACATGTATTTTTTCTGCCTTGTTGAGAAAAATATTTTTCTTATATATTGAATATATTCTTATGGGCCTTATTATATTACAGTAAATACAGTATCATCTATTGAATTTCTAACATTTTAAAAGAAACATATACTGGCATGTGTTTTTCTTTTTGTTTTGTTTTGTTTTGTTTTGGGCCACACCGGTGATGCTCAGGGGTTACTCCTGGCTCTGTGCTTAGAAATCGCTCCAGGCTCTTGGAACATATAGGATGCCTGGGATTGAACCCAAGACTGTTCTGGGAAGCTGTGTACAAGGCAAATGCCCTACCATTGTGCTATAGCTTCTGCCCCTGTGTTTATTTATTATGCTTTACTTTTTCTACTCTTCTCTTCATTAAAAAAAAAATTCTTAACTTGAGGTTACTTTCCAGGTAGTCTATATTTATTCTTGAATTTTACGAGTTTATGTCATTTACTATGTGTTTTTTACTACGTATTACATGCATTTTAAATGTTCACGATCCACATGAATTTATTAAAACAGATATGCAAGAAAATTTTGTATCATGAATACAGATCATCTGCTTTTCTCTAATAGCACACAAAGATCTAAAAATAAAGAACCAAAAAGAGTCTGCATAATGATCACGAGGCCACATAATTGTGAGGTTTCAAAAAAGTCAGAATTATCACAAATCATTTTGAAATGAACTGAGTGAAAAGAAGCTTAACCCTTTATTTTGGTAATATCTGAAACCAGAACTATGTTTTAGAGGATTTTTTTTAGAATTTAATAATTTCAAAACGTCAATTTTCAATCATGCACACGTGAAACTTTTATGTTCTGATGCCATATTGATTCAATAAAAACATAAATCACAATAAATAGAGTGATTTTAACGATGAGGAAAAGCCCTTCACTCTCAATGAAATAAAATGTGCCCCTTAACTTTGAAGCCAGGGCAGATAAATCTAGATTTATCATAGATTATCTCAGTTACAGACCTATTGAGTAATAACTACTTTATGCATCTTTCTTTTCCTCTACTGAAAAATCAAGTCCAAAATCAAAGGACATCACACGGTTGAGCAGCTGGAGTTAAAAAGTGGAAGATTGGGAGGTGTTAGACATATATAATTCATGTCTATATTTACCTCTTAGTGGATATCTATTTTTTTTTACCAGGCACCAATGACATCATTCTCTCTTGAAGAAAGACAATTTTACATATTCAGCATAAATCATGTACATTGGCACAAGGTCATATCTAAAGAAGAAATAAAATCAATAATACAAATATGCATGATTCATGCATATAGGTGTATATATGTATTTTCATAGATACACATACAACCATGCATGTGTATATTTAAATGTATATATTTAGAGAGAGAAGGGAGACAGACCCTTGTTAAAGGAAACGGGCTCTTGAGGTTATGAAAGAGATTTTGTTTTTTTGTTTTTTGGGTCATACCTGGCAGTACTCCAGGGTTACTCCTGGTTCTACACTCAGAAATCGCTTCTGGAAGGCTTGGGGGACCATATGGGATGCCAGGTTTCGAACCACCATCCTTCTGCATGCAAAGCAAATGCCTTACCTCCATGCTATCTCTTCGGCCCAAAAGTTGAGGATTCTTAATGACAGAAAGAGTAGAGGGCTATATTTTATGTAGGGTTTCAAAAAGCCAGAACTTTCATTCCATGTCAGGAAACACATTGGTACTTTATATTAAGAAGAGTTAATTCACATACCCTTTGTCATTCCTTCATTCAAATTTTCAATAAATGGATTTAAAGTTGCTTACACACCTTGGCAAAGAAAGATCTGCTATGCTCACATTAGATCCAATGCTAATCTTTTCCAGAAATATTCTCATAAACATAGGAAAAGTAATATTTACCACCTACTGGGAATGATAAATACCTTCCCAAGTCAAGATGACACCTGTAAGTTTGATCATTCTTTCTCTAATATTAGTTTTTAGGCAGACTGCCATAACTGACCAGATGGCCTCCATATTTGTTTCTTCCCTTTGATACAGAAAACCAGCAGAATTGATGAGATGCCTTCTTTTTGTGAAAGATTTGAAATACCAGCTATAATACGCTTTGAATCTAGATATATTCCGTACATCTTTATTTTCTACCTTTTCATAGGTAACCTATTTTGCTTCAAGATTGTCAGCTTGAAATCCTATAACTAGGGTAGCTATTTACCTAATTGGAAGAAATGTTTGATAAGTTTGTGTTTACATTGACAAAGCCATTGGAACTTTTGACTGTTTCCAAGAAAACAATATGCTAATGGCGCATAAAATGAATATTAACATTTCGCTAGAGTTACATTTTCCAACTTCTAGCTCTTCCTGCCCAGTGCACACGCTTTAAAAATCTTATCACAATAACATTCTGTGCAGAAAGACTAGGCAGATGTTTGTTCATCCAACCCATTAAAAATAAAGAAACCTCACAAACAAAATGGCATGTATTTTATTAGGGCTTTATGAAGGGGTATTAATTTATTAGTCACCAAGTGGTAATGTTTATAGCTTTCAAATGCAACAGTGATAGGAGGATGGAATAGTTCAGTGCTCAAGCTGGTGGGTTGAGAGGCCATGGGATTAAAATAGCAGTACATTTTGGAGGCCATGAGGTGGAAGCCATTAAACTAAAGACCTGTTCTCTAGCACTACAACTAGCTCCTTAGCCTTTATTAATTTAACTCTTGTACCATTTACATAATGAGCTAGAGCTTGAGATCCTCAAAGTTATCACGGCTATATCAAATTTATGGAGAAGTGGAAACCATGAATAAGGGTTATGGCAGTCTTTCACACTGTTTATCTCTTTGAGGTAGACAGAATTCAAATTGCTTTCATTAGCTGAGCAATATGCTGTGGAAAATGAGTTGGGTTCTCATCAAGAGGCTCTTTCATTTGCATTTTTGCTAAACTACCAAGCTGCTGTTGTCTAGATGCTTAAGAGCTGTGAATAGGAGCAAAGAGAATTATTTCAGGTAAGTAAGTCAGGGGGCATTTGTGCATTAGATTAAAAGAAAAGAAAAGCGTCAATGAACAGTGGGAATTGTGCCTTGCATTGCAAAGGGACAATCTTCTACACAATTAGAATTAGAAGACACAAATGAATTGATTCCCGCCCTGGTCACCAGTACTACTAGCAAAGCTAGAGGCTGTTCTGTTGATAAATAATAAATATTTCTGCATGAGAGTATTCTAGCTAGCTAAAAGTTTAGAATTTCAATTAAGTAGTAAATTTTTATGGTATTAAATAGTCACTTAACACCTTCCTAATCTCATACATGAATATTTGACTGTTCTATGCATTCATGTCACACAAAAGGAGAAATTATCCACATAGTAAAGAAAAAAATGTCAAAAGCTGTATTCTATAATTATTATGATTTGAACTGGGGATGGTCATGTTCAAGGCAGGAGTCTTCATGCTATTTTTCTGGCCCATTCATAAACTACTTAATTTCTAAAAATTATCAATTGGTTTCTTACAGACAAACTTAATACAGAGGATGTATGGAAATAATTTTCACAGTTCTTTTGGTCAATATTTTAAGAGGAAGTATAGGCTGACAGGCAGTATCAAAACAGGGATATCAAAACAGATTTAAAGTCATGAGATCACTGATATAAATGAACTTATCTTCAAAACTACAGAAAATAATTAGATCCACTGAAGTAAAAAAAAAAATTACTGTTCAGAACTTTAGAAGAAACTATTATCTCTGAAACCAAAGACAGTATTAGCAAGATCCTACCATTAAAAACTGCTAATCATCTCATATTTTAAGATTGTAAAATTCAATTCTATTATTTAAATTATATTAGCAATTTACGCAGATATTTGAATGTCTTAATTAGACTGTGCTATTTTAATAAAAATAAAATAAGTACATCATATTTTAAGTAAAAATATCAAACCATTTCTGATAAATTATTAGATAATAAAGTACAGAGTAACAAACATGACCATATAGAAAGCACTTCCTTTCTCATGTACAATGCAGATTGGAAACAAGCATGGGGCATTCTTGCACTGATTACAAATTAGGCAGGAATTAAATTTACATCTGTTTGATTTCGAAGTTTGTTTTCTGTACAATAAAATTTCAGCTACATACGTACATATATACATATACATATATATAAAACAGAAACAGAATCTAATGACGGATATAGTGAAAAGGAAACTCTTATTTGCTGCTGGTAAGACTGTGTCATGGTTCAACCACTTGGGAAAACCATTTGGAGATTTCTCAAACATTAAAATGGAACCTACAGATGACCCAATTATTCTGTGCCTGCACATGCACCCAAAAGACTAAAAACAATAATCCAAAAATATGTATACTTATGCTATTGCCTTTATATCAACACAATGAACAAAAGAACAAACTGCACTGAGAAGGGGGAGAAGAAGCAAGGGATAAGACTGGGATAATGGCAGAAGTATCCTATATCTTAAATTTAGGTTAAGAAGAGCTTTAAAAAATGCTTCCTGTACTCCTATAATATCATTGTTTGGATGAGTTAATAGAATACAATAAAAGCAATAACCTGAATAAATAGCATCTTTTCTTTGTTTCAAACAAACATAAACAAAGGTTGCTTTTTAATTCTACTACAATTAAATCTTGCAGCAAATTTTTCAATTAATCTCTTAACAAGCTATTTAAATAAAATTATTATAAAATTGTCTATATATCTGTTAATAAAAATGCAACTATCATTTTGTTAACACTATTTACTTCTTTATAAAATCACATATGGATATTTGATAGATTTTTCTTTCGTTGATTTCTAATACTATTTCCAATACAACCAGCTTAATTCTTTCTATCTATGACAGTGTGTTCTAAAAATGCAATCCCTGGTCACATGAAAAAATGCCCCACATCACTAATCATCAGGGAGATGCAAATCAAAACAACGATGAGATACCATCTCACACAACAGAGAATGGCACACATCACAAAGAATGAGAATAAACAGTGTTGGCGGGGATGTGGAGAGAAAGGAACTCTTATCCACTACTGGTGGGAATGCCGTCTAGTTCAACCCTTATGGAAAGTGATATGGAGATTCCTCCAAAAACTGGAAATCGAGCTCCCATACGATCCAGCTATATCACTCCTAGGAATATACCTTAGGAACACAAAAATACAATACAAAAATCCCTTCCTTACACCTATATTCATTGCAGCACTATTTACCATAGCAAGATTCTGGAAACAACCAAGATGCTCTTCAACAGACGAATGGCTAAAGAAACTGTGGTACATATACACAATGGAATATTATGCAGCTGTCAGGAGAGATGAAGTCATGAAATTTTCCTATACATGGATGTACACGGAATCTATTATGCTGAGTGAAATAAGTCAGAGAGAGAGAGAAAAAAACGCAAAATGGTCTCACTCATCTATGGGTTTTAAGAAAAATGAAAGACATTCTTGCAATAATAATTTTCAGACACAAAAGAGAAAAGAGCTAGAAGTTCCAGCTCACCTCAGGAAGCTCACCACAAAGAGTGAAGAGTTTAGTTAGAGAAATAACTACATTTTGAACTGTCCTAATAATGAGAATGTATGAGGGAAATGGAGAGCCTGTTTAGAGTACAGGCGAGGGTCGGTGGGGCGAAGGGAGACTTGGGACATTGGTGATGGTAATGTTGCACTGGTGATGGGTGGTGTTCTTTACATGACTGAAACCCAAACACAATCATGTATGTAATCAAGGTGTTTAAATAAAAAAATGCAATCCCTGGGGCCAGAGTAATAACACAGAAAACAGGACACTTGCTTTGCATGCGATCAACCTAGCATCCTATGTGATCTCTCAAGCCTGCCAGGAGTAATTTTGAGCGCAGAGCCTGAAGTAACCCCTGAGTGCTAATACCAACACCCCCACCCCCCAAAATAAGCAAGGCTCTTCCATTAATACAGCTAACTAAATCTTATATTAAACTAACAAAGTTTATTTTGATGGTTTAGTTTCACTCAGCAAGTAGAAATTAAGAGTTCTATTAACTGATAAGTTGCTATTAAAAATCCATGCTTATATATGTGTCTTTATATATATATATGTATAAATACATATATATATAAAATGCATACAGTATTTTCAACAGTACTATACTAGGGTGAGGAAGTAAAATACTGACTTGGAGAAGTAATAAAAAGGTATTCAGTATTTGCTTGATTACTTGGGGAAGACTGCCTTTGAGGAATTTTATAATTCTAAAATTTCCAATTCTGAATATTTTTAGAATTTTATAATAAAACTAAATAATGATAGTTATTTAGGAAGAAATATTAAATTATGGTGATTAATTATTTTTTAGGTACTAAGATTTTTATTTATTCTTTCTTTATTATTTTATTTTATTTTGGGGGGGGGCACACTGACAGCACTCAGGGGTTACTCCTGGCTCTAAGCTCAGAAATTGCTCCTGGCAGGCTCAGGGGACCACATGGGATGCCGGGATTTGAACGACTGACCTTCTGCAAGCAAGGCAAATGCCCTAGCTTCATGCTACCTCTTCGGCCCTTTTATCTATTATTTTGCATTTCAGTTTAAATAGTAAAAAACCAATATGTGAAACAGAATAATAAGAAATTATTTTTGACAGAAATAAAGATATCATGCCGATATAATATTATCTGATTATATATGAATGGTGTAGAAAGAAACAGATAAAAGACAAAAGAGAACCAGCAAATTTTACAGTCTAGGAAGATGATTAACATAAGTGACATGGAAGAAGCCATGCCATGAAAAGCAGTCAGTAGCATTTCAAATGTCACAACAGTGACACCATTTACTATAAAAGTATATATATATATATATATATATATATATATATATATATATATATATATATATATATATATATATACTACAAAAGTATAGGATAAAACAGCAAAAACTTTTATATCTCCAGTAAATTAACATCAGTTATGGACATCTAAGTGTCACTTCACTGAATAATTATACAATATATATTCTTTTAAACTTTGGTATAACATTTTAATTTTTAGGAAAGAAAAGAATGAGAAATTAATCGAAAGACTATGAATTAATCTCCCCAAGTATCACATTATAGTTCTTAATTTTAAATGATAATATAGACTTGATAGCTAAGTTTCTAAATTATTAAATCACTAAAACTTCCAAGCATTAAAATAAAAAAGAGAATTAACTGATGAAGAAACAAGAAGCAAAATGCACTTACCATCATGATTAGGATTTCCTAGCGTCCATGGCTCATCTGAATCAAAATGAGTATCTCCCCCAATCCCTGGTCCGGGGAAATAGGCATGCGCCAAAAATCCTCCTTCTCCATCAAAGGGAGAACTGTCACCATGAAAGCCAGAGGCAAAAATGATGGTTATATCCACATCACGTTTGCCATTTTCTAATTCACTGTAGGGAACTTCTTCAAATGTCAGAGGAGTCACATTCTGCCACACATCAAAGGCTCGGCGGATAGCTTTCCGGGTCTCGGGGTCCCCTACTTTTGGAGTCACATTCTTTATACTGAAATTTTAGAGAAAAGAGAAAAAATCAGTATTTGTTTGGTATGTAAAATCAGATCTCACACACATTTTAAACTAGATAGCTGAGAACTAGATTGGAAAATCACTCTGTTAGGTGAGAAATAAAATCACTCGCAGTGTACTAAATTATTATTATGGGCCATTTACTTCTCATCAATGTTGTATATATCTATAGTACCTAGAAATAAAAAGTTTCTGTAGCATGAGGAACAGCAGAATAAACAGATTCTTTAGTAACTGCCCATGGACAACAAAATAAAAGGCGAATTTTTCGAATTACCAAACATGTGACAAGAGTTTAATGCCACAATAAAAACTCCCATTTCTTTCTAGTTATAATAACTTTATGGGTACGTATAGTTATAGTATACTATTTCAAAATACTTCTTTGCTTGTCTTCTTTATATTCAAACATAGCAAGATTAAATTGTACTTTGAGTATCTTAAAGAATAGGTCATTTATAATTTCTTGTATGCTACTGTTTTATTATATACTTATTTTACTTCTTTTAATAAAAATAATGTAAGCAAATGTTTCTTTTTAACACATGATACATTTCTATTAATTTGGACATAATTTCCTGTCTTACTAATAAAGAGAAATAGATAAAAACTGTACTTTTCTCTATTTAGCATTACTCTGATACTTTATTTTGATCTACTTTGCACATTTTATTTTATCTTTTAAAATATTTTAAGCAATTGTGATTTACAATTTTTTTTCATATTAAGTTTGAGCCAGATGATGCTTCAGGGATAATCCTATTACCAGCATCGAACTCCTTCCACCAATGTTCCCAGAATCCATTCCATGCCACCACCCTTGCCCCCAGCCTGCCAGAATAACAGGCCCCATTTAAGTTTTGATGGTTAAAGTTTGTATCTCATTATTTTATTTTTGTTGGTTCTGGCTTGGATATTTAGTTATGTCCATTTTTTTAAGTTATGTCCATTGTTAGCACTACCAATATACTTGACACCACTTGGCCTTAGGCACCCAACATTTCATATTTGTGTTTCTCCTTCTCCACTCAATCTCCTTCCTTCTTCTTACTATATTCTGTGGCCAAAAAGAAATGATAAAAAATTATGTGCTTTATACTGTAGATGTAGTAAGTTCATACTCTCTTAGTAAAGTAATGCAAAGGGTTATGACAGTAGAACAGAGGGTAAGTTGCTTGTATTGCAAGAGCATGACCTGGATTTGCTCCCTGATATATGGACCCTTGAGCCTCACCAGGAGTGATCACATCCAGGAATAATTTTTGAGTACTTCTGGATATAGCTCAAAATGCACTCAAAAAATGTAGATAATAAATGAATAATTTCTGTGGGAGTAATAAGTGAGTGTCAAATACCTTTAATAATCTGAGGCCATGAATCAATAAATATTTCCTAAAAACTACATAAATACATAATATGGCTCAAAACAAACAAAAAGAAATGAAGAGTTAATAGATGTATTTCATAGGAGTGACAAGTGTCAAAACATTTAACTAATAAACTTAGATCATAAATTGGGGCAAGAGTGATACCTCAGTGGTAGGGCATTTTGCCTTGCACACGGCTGACCTAGGATGGACCTGGGTTCTATCTCCAGCGTCACATATGGTCCCCCAAGCCAGGAGCAATTTTTGAGTGTATAGCCAGGAGTAACCTCTGAAAGTCATTGAGTATGGCCCCAAAACAAAACAAAACAAAACAAAAAAACAACCCCCCCAAAACAAAAACTAAACCTTAGATCATAAATCAATAAAAACTATTTCAATACATAAAAGAAGTATATTTGGATTAAATATTTACTTCAATCCAATAAAATAATGGGTATTTAAAACAAAAAATGATGGGGTAATAGGTAAAATTGTGGCATTTCTGAAAGTGTGTCACTATAAAAGAGAATGAAAACTATTTTACAAATAAATTGAGATTTAGAAGCATTAGGAGAAAATTCAGTGACAATTTTACAGTGTTCTTATATGACAAGAGGGTCTTAAACTTTTTAAAACTCAGATATAAAATAATTTATCATTGTATTTTAAAAATATTCTAGAACAGTTGTATTTCATGCAACACTGCATTGGCACAAGTCCAGAGAGGCAGATGAAAGCACTATTATGAATGGAAATGGAGACTATCAGGCTGACTGATATGAGTCAGAATCAGAGGGAGAGATAGACACACATTGTCTTAGTCTTCCTGGGGATATAAGAAAAACTAAATACAATATGGTAAGAATATCCAAAGACAATAGAGATGAGGGCCAGAAGGAGCAGCCCTGATATATAGCTTACCACAAAGAGTGATGAGCACAGTTAGAGAAATGACAGCACTAACAACTATCATGACAGTGAGAGTGAGAGAGAGAAACAGAATACATGTCCAGTAGACAGCCAGGGGGTAGGGAAGGAGGAAAATGAGGAACACTGGTTGTGGGAAAAAGTTACAGTGGTGAAGACTGGGGTACATTTGGTGACTAAAACCCAACTATGAATATTTTTGTAATGACGGTGCTTAAATACAGAAATTATTATTAAAATAACGCAAAGAAAGAATAAAGAAAGGAAAGAAGGAAGGAAGGAAGGAAATCACTGTTATAATATGCAATTATTTTACTTTGTTTTAGTACTTATTATAAATAAATAAAATAACTGGAAAAAGAAATGGAAATGGAGAACAGGTAGGGTTGATATATTTTAGTGAGTATTTTATATGTATATATATCTATGTATGTATATATAAAACATAAGGGGAAAGACAGGTAAGGTTGATGTACGAATGAGAAATGGCTGGAGCAGAGATATGGTTCACCAGTCTCAAGAATGGCAAGTCAGCAGTTATATTTAGGGAAGAGAGAAAGAAGGCAACATCCCATATGAGATGAGGAAAACAGAAAAGCATTAAGGAACATTTTTTAAGTCTCTGCAAGGCCTTTGGCTTTTGCTCTAAGACACAATGCAAGAACTGGAATGCATGAGCAGAGATATAATATTTGGCTTACACTTTAAATAAATGACCCGTTACGTGGAAAATATATTGAAATGTAGCAGGAGTTGAAGAAAGCAGACCATGGGAAATCATAAAAATGTAGGCACATGATAGAATTTGGGCCAGAATAGTGAAGATAAATGACTATATACTAGCTATATTTTGAGGATACACTTACCAAATCATATGAATGATTTGGACACTGGCTGTAAGAGAAAAAGAATTGCATGGAAGAAAATTTTCTTTTTGCTTTTATGCTCAAGGTTACTCCTGGATCCATCCACATTCAGGGCTTACTCATGGGCATTCCTAGAGGACCATATGGTATCCTAGGGATCAAACCCAGGTATGCCATATTCAAAGCCTTAATTCTATGTTTCATGAGCAAATAAAGTAAAATGTTTTATATACCATCTGCTATAAGCTATACAGTACAATTATTATTTTTCAGTTTCTGTGCATATTTGCTTTGATTTTATATCCCATTCAGTGTTATGCTCTGAGTTGTCCTCTGAGAAACAATTAATATATCCATTCTGGCATCACATATATTTCTATAACTTAGTTGTCTGAAATTCCTGTTAGATGGTTGAAATTATTAGCATATTAAAGTTGTCACTAGATTTTTTTTTTTTGGTCTTTGGGGCCACACTCGGTGTTGCTCAGGGGTTACTCCTGCTATGTGCTCCTGGTTTGGGGACCATATCGGTCACAGTGGGACCATATGGGACACCAAGGTATGGAACCATGGTCCATCCAAGGTCAGACTGTGCAAGGCAAACACCCTACCACTGCACCACTGCTCCGGCTCCAATAGTCACTAGATTTTATCCAAATTAATGTTCTAGTAGTCTTCTTTTATTTTATTTCAATTCTATTAGATCTGAGAAGACCATCAGCTGCAGGCAGATTTTTTTAAACAGCATTTTAGAGGCTATATTTCACTAATATTACTATTGTATATGCTATAAATATATAGATAACTTAAGTGTTCTAATAGAATTTGATAGTTTGGTAGTAATATAAATAAAAGAGAACAACAATATAATCATTTATATCAATATAAAGTGAGGAAATTGAGGTAAGGAAAGAATAAGGTTTCAATGGCAAAGGGAGTCAAAACACCTAGTACTGTTTCCAGCCAGAAGAAAGTGGAAATTCATTAAGAAACTTTTCAAGCTCTAAGAATAAGATTTCTCACTGAACTATTTCAAAATGAATTCAATCTCTCGTGTAAAATAATATGGGAGAGATCTGGTAAGGTTATATGCTGCTAAGGAAACTCACTAGACAGTATTAAAAAGAGAGGTCCCACTGTAATTCTAATGAAAACATCTATCTTTTGGACCAGACTGGGAGCACAGGCATAGGGAGATTGCCTTGTACACGGCCAACCCAGAATGGACGTGGGTTCGATCCCTGGCATCCATATGGTCCCCTGATCCAGGAGTGATTTCTGAGCGCACAGCCAGGAGTAACTCCTGACTGCTGCTGGGTGTGGACCCCAAACCAAAATAAATCAATAACAAATAAAATTAAATTAAAAACATCAATCTTTCTAAGAATTAATGAATGGGATGGCAAGACTGACAACAATAAAACATTTCAGAAGCTCAAGCAAGGGAAGATCAAGACATGTACCAGAGTGGCATCAAGAAGATGTGAAGAATGCAATAACACCAGTTTTCTATTTTGAATGTCCATATATATTCAATGTGTAGTAGAGAAATAAATTTGCTTTCAAGTAAATTTAAAGGTAATCTTATGTAGAAGAAAAAAATAATATTGCTACCAAATAGATAAATAAATGTACACATATGTATATACCATTGCTATTTTTTAATTTTTGTTTATTGTCCAACAAACCTATAAGTGCATAAGTTTACTCCTGGATGCTGCTCAATTCTGGTTGGGTTCTTGGGTATCATATGCAGTCTTAGAGATTTTACCTGGGTTATTGTAGGCAAGAGGCCTATTCAATATACTATTTCTTCAGGCCTCATTTCTGAGAAAATGAAACATAATGAAGAGTACTTAATGATTTAGTAATATTTGAATCTAAAAAAAGGAACACTAAGTTTTTCATAGCTATGCACTGGTTTCTAAACTCTCCTTACTCACAATATTTGTGATTTCTTTAAGAAATATCAAAGCTAGAAGATCAGGGCCCAGAGAGATAGCACAGCGGCATTTGCCTGGCAAACAGCTGATCCTGGACCAAAGGTGGTTGGTTCGAATCCTGGTGTCCCATATGGTCCCCCGTGCCTGCCAGGAGCTATTTCTGAGCAGACAGCCAGGAGTAACCCCTGAGCACCGCCAGGTGTGCCCCCCGCAAAAAAAGCTAGAAGATCAAATTAAGTACAAATGAACAACCAGCATTAGCATAACTATAACTATTAATATATTAACAACTCTTCATGAGAATAATTTTTCTTTCTCATCAACTTATAAAATATTTTAGTTATAATACTGTTTTAGCTTTAATAAAAATAACTGAATATTTTGACATCTCGTTAAGATATAAAAGCCATATATTTGATATGGAGACAATAAGTTGGTAGGTTAATTGCCTTAAAATGATCGACTGGATTCAATGTACAGCGCTGAGATCACAAATGATACTTTGGTGCCAATCTAAGAGTTAGTACATGAGAAGTCCTGAGTTTACCACATAAACACAAAAATGTATGTAAATTTCTTATAGAAAAATCAAATATATATAGTAATTTCCATAGACAAAACTTAGCTATATTTTAAAAGTTAGCTATTTTGTTTATTAATAATTTATGGAAAATTAATAACAAGCAGGATTTATAGCAATTTAATGTAAAAACTGCTAAAATAAAACTGAATAATTATAAATATTATTAATAGATTCATATCCAAATATACTGTTTCAATCAACAGATAAGTAAATAGACAACTTTCATTAATATTATACTGCTATTGTTGAGGATCGTTTCTTTTTTAATATGAGAAGTGGACCTAACATGGATATTAATATAGATTCTTTAGGAAATTTTAAGTAAATTAAGTGGGAACTTCCCAAGTTTCTAACTTTCCAAACAGGGCACATTTTATGTATCTATTATTTTGGGTTTTATTTAAATATATTAATTAATTAATAATTAATGCTTAAATATACTAATTACATAATATTATATATTAATCAGAAAGTTAAGCAACTATTTAAAAGTTGTATATATTATAGATCATTATATATACTATGGATACACAGTGTCTTTGAAGTCAGTATTATCAATCATGATTAGTGAACTTAAATTTAAATCAAATGAGAAATATTTAGGCAATGGATTGATTACTCTTAAGTCAACTCATAAATTACTTGTATATAAAAGTAGAGCAAAATTATTCACTTTTATGTGTTCTCAGTAGTCACAGGCTTTCATCTGAAATTAAGGATAGAAAAAGGTTACATTGACTAAGAAAATCACTACTAAGTATGATATAATCTTGAACAGTGTTATAGTGTTATATATTATTATAGATATTTTATAGTTATATATTATTGAACAACAGTGAGCATCACTATTGGAGTTAGTGGAATTAGTACAGAAAAGAGCATATGCTGGTCTGTGAAATGAACTTAAAAATATCTCTTTAATAAAAAATATTTTATTTATGAGAATCTCCTCTAAGAACACATAAACATTCACCTAAAGCATAAGTATATCTATAACCACTCAGCAGCCAAGAATTGGAAACACCCCCAGGGTCCAAAACAGCTGCGATTATTTGTCTTAAAAAATTATAGTTTCACAACAAATATATTCCTTCAAAATATTTTTTAAGGGTGAAATATACATTAGACACTCTAGAAAGATTTGGGGACCATTGACGCATATGTTTTGATGGAGCCAATAATGCACGGTTTTGCAAATAATCACTTACATGCCTGTGAGTGAAACACTACTACATACTGTGAGTGACAAACTACATTCATAGTAGACATCTTTTTCCTTGAAAGCAGGGAGCTTGCCTAACTTATCTGCCTGTTCCAGTGCTCCCAATTCATGTTTTTCAAAAATATTTTATTAAATGAATAATACCCATTTATCCAAGATGCAAAATAAAACAAATTTATACATGAAAATTAAAGTGAGATAAGAATAGTCACATGTACTTACATGTACTCCTAACTAAGAATACTTAAAGGACTCTACTTACACTATCTCAAAAATTCTTGTTTATTTATTTTTGGTTTTAGGACCATACCTGGTGATGCTCAGCGGTTACTCCTGGCTATGCGCTCAAAAATCTTTCATGGCTTGGGGGACCGTATGGGATGCCAAAGTTCAAACCATGGTCAGTCCTAGGCTAGGGCGGGCAAGGCAGACGCCTTTCCTCTTGCGTCACCACTCTGGACTCAAAATTCCCTATTTATTACCATTAAGCCCTAAGGTTATACATATTCCACATAAGATATCAATATTTTAGTTACTAAAAAACCTAACGCTATTACATATTGAGTTATTATTGTCCATGTATTTTCTTAAGTAATTTTGAAAATGAAAGTTTATGAATAAAAAAATCATGTGAATTAACTTATATGATTGTGAATATCAACTTTGTGGATTTGGACTAAATATTCTGTCTAGATTTCTATTTTTTCCAAACATAAGAGATTAACTTGGAAAAGAGCTGTCTAAAAGCAAAAGCCTAATAATAGTAGATAACACTGAAAAAAGGCCGAAATGAATGAAGTTTTTATGGCATTTACTGATATGTGAAAACAAATTAGCATTTCAAGCTTCTAATTTATTTTTACATATGGACTATTTATTCATACATCTCATAATAATTTAAAATTTATTTTTATGTGTGTATACTCAACTGAGATATAATTCTGGACATATTACACAACATAATGTATCCTTGCTTCTTTAGTCTTTAGTTTCAAGCTTTACCTGTTGCATGATTCTTTACTTAAACATATTTTTTGGACACCTGCCCTGTTTCACATAATGCTTTGTATGATCCTGTTTTATTATTTCCTGTGTTCCTTCACTTTGATATTAGACATTTTATTTATATAATTTTTGCATGGTGATGGATATTTTGGGATGCTCGGGGTTAGTTCTGGCTCTGAGATCAGAATTTAATTTTGACAGGGTTGGGATATCAGGTATTGAGTCCAGGACAGCAGTGTAAAAGGGAAATGTTAAAACCAGAAGTTATATTTCTCTGGCCCCAGCATTTATGTATGAATAACTTATCTAAATGACTGAACATTCTATTGGGAAAGTTTTCAAGTTTAACTGATGTGTTCTCATTGACTCTGTTTGAATTTTATTCCAGTTGGCACCCAATTAAAATTGTAGAGTAGGGAGCATGAGAAATGGCATATTGTCAAGGCCGTTTTCCTTTTATATAACTAAAGCAGGTTTGATCCTTGAAACTCCATTTAATCTGTGTCTGCTAGGTGGAGTAGTAAGTCAGAAACAAACAAAAAATACATTTTCAATAAATGAATAAATCCCCACTAGTTAGAAACAAAAAAATATAACGTAGAAGGAAAACATTTCTCACTCCTGAGAGAACAAATGAGTGTTTTTCAAGCAAAATTTTTAATTTTATAAGCTAACATACTGTTACAATAACAACATAAAAACATAAGATAATATGTTAACTTATAGTCAATAGTTATAAGATGACGAAAAGAAAAGTAAACAGAAGTAAATGAAGCAAAGAATAATTTGTCGTTTGTTCTAATACCTGTAAGTGATATGTTTGTGCTGCCACTTTTGTCCCGTCAATGCATATCGCTTTCGACGAATATTAAATCTGGAGCTACCTCTTGTCTGGTCAGGTACACCACATCGAGGTTTCTTCATCCAGCTGAAAAAACAAACACATCAGTGTTTTCCAGTTATTTGTAAAATACTCTAATCATTACTTAATAAAGTGAACTCAAAAATTAATTTATAACAATGTTAATAGTGGCAGAAGGTCCTGGGCCCTCTGGTGCTTGTGGAATTTGAAAAGTTTTGTATTGATAGATAGCATATATTTATAGATAGCATAAACATTAACATTACTATAAGTACCAAAGCCCTTATCAGCAAAGTAAATAAACTCTCATCTCTCTTTAAATTTCACACTTACTTACTACTCCACAGAAAAGAACAAATAAACCAAATGCTTCTAACAAAAAGAAAAATAAACACAGAGAATATTGCATTTTGAATTCAGGTAGATGCCCCCCCCCGTATGATACACAATCATTAATTTAAAACTAATATCCTTTAGGGAATTTTTTTTCTTAGTCATTTTGAGTTGTTTAGGAAATGCTCTGAAGATTGTAATTATTGGTGACAGAGGAATGGCACAGGAATGTGGCCAAACTTGTTTCAAGCCCAACTACCATTAATATTCTCTATTATATGAATCCCCCACAGCAGACAGGTGTGATCTACCTACTCCCAATTATGCAGTTAGTTATTATTATTAATCCTATTCATAAGAATAAGCCACTTACAAATACGTTTCCACATTTACTATTCAACTTTGTCTAAGAAATTGCTATCACCGAAAATTACAAGAGATATTAAGATATAGGCTCTTCTCTTTGAGTGTTGAAATAAAGTCAACAACTTGTTGAAATAGCATTTGCATATTCCCAATCAATTCACATTTTTCTATTTCATCATTACCTCTATTTCTAAGTGAAAATTATACACTTTGAATCTTGTCTATGGCCACATTCAAAACTGAAATAAATATATATATTTTTGGATTCTTTCATTTGTAGGTACAAAAATAAAGTTTAACCTATTTAGAGTAGGAACAGAAAATACCAATTTTGACTCTCAATATGTTCTCAAGGGACTCAGGATTCACCTTAGATGATACTCAATCGGGCTCTACAAGCCTAATAGTTCAGTGCTTGAACCCAAAAATGCAGTACTGCTGGTTTTCAGTGGTGCTGGGAGTTGCATAGGTGACATGAAGGGCCTGGCAGAGTTGAGGTGCCTGGGGGTTCTCACACTGAGCTTTACACATGCTATAAATGTACTTCTTCAGTCTTTTGTGCTATCTTCCCTGTCTCTGACTTGTTTGTTTTTGGGTCACACCAAAACCCCCAGCTATACTCAGAGTTTACTCTTGGATCAACCCTCAGGTGTCAACTCTAGGGTGTTCTTGAGGACCGTATGTGTAGGGGACAGAACCAGGATCATACTCAGTCATATACTAGCTAGGCAAGTACCTTACCCACGATATCATCTCTCCAGTGCTCAGCCTCTGAGATTTAATGCTTACATGCATAATGTTTTCTGAAAGTTTAAGAATTTCATCTGATCATTCTCATGCTTTCTAAATAGTATTATTTTCTCACTATTACATGCTCACTGACTGATATATTTTTATTAATTTGCATGTCCGTTTTTAATGACTCCAAGTGATTTTATTCTTCATTATCCCTTTTGATTTAAAAAGTGACTGTAGAAAAAAAGAAATGAGTAAATGATCACTTTTTGCACCATTTCACCAAGTATTTTATGATTTTATATGACTTTTTTTTTCCTGGGTCACACACAGTTGGTGCTCAGGGTTTACTTCTGGCTCTGTCATCAGGGTCATCTTGTCAGGCTTCGGTGATTATAAATGGTGCCAGGGATTGAACCTGGATGTACTATATGCAAGGAATCATCTTACGAACTGTGCTAGTGCTCTAGCCCCAGCTTTATTCTATTTAAATATTTAATAATGAGATGCAGAAATGCTGTATTAAAGTATCTTATAAAATTAATACAAAGATTATTGTAACATTAATATATCAGATAACATACTTTTAGAAAAATAGTTTCATAGGACAATTACATATTCTTACATTTTTAAGAAAATGAACACTTCCCAAAACTTATTCTTTTCATAATATAAGCACTGCACCTATCAGTTTACAAATTATATCCAAGTTTATAATATAATATTTACTTCAGAAAATGACTCTTTTATCATACTAAACTCCCTAAATCAAATGGAATGTATTTTATATAGAATGTTCAATCTTGGAGCCAGAGAGATAGCACAACAGTAGGGTGTTTGCCTTGCATTTGGTGGACACAGGAGGGAACTGGTTTGATTACACATATGGGCTTCCAGCCTGCCAGGGGCTATTTCTGAATGCAAAGCCAAGAATAACTTTTGAACACCAATGGGTGTGGCCCAATTACCAATCAATAAATCAAAAAATAAATCAAATTTAAAATCAAAGAATGCCCAATCTTATGGAATTGGACTCTGCAGATATTAAAAAATGAGTCATTACATATTTTACTCTCTCTGAGCATATCTAAGTCTCTTAGTTTAAAATATTTTCCTAGATTTTTGTTCACACAAATGCATGGACTCTGCATAGCCTAATATTTGCATAACTGCTGATACATAAATATATTCAATGAATAAAAAATAGGGATACATCAAAATTTTAATTGAAGAACATGAGCAGTTCATGATTATATTATCAACAAAAATTAGAATATTTATAATGCAGGTACTTAATTTTCGTTACCTCAAAAAAGTGCTGGGGACTTGGCTTAAAATATTTTACTATTAAAAATAAACATGCCATGTGTAGAATGTGGCTAGACTTACAATTTGCTAAGGAAACATTTGAGTAAGCATCCTGGGAATAAAAGTAATTATAATTGGAGACTCGGATAAAATTTAATAACATATAATTAGCTATTATCAAGATAAAATGTCTTAAGTGAGGATATATTTTTAAAATTACCTCTATAATGCATTAAATTAAAAGATAAAGACCGTAATTGAAAAAATGGAATCTATTAAAATGAATTTTATTAAAAGCCATGCATTATTGGATTTAGTAGACCTTTTCTTCAAGGCGTATAGTATCTTACTAAGATAAAACCAGAGTTTAGGCTTTTTCTCTGACTCCAAACATTGAAAATATTCTCCGGAATATTTGCTTTTGAATTAAATTAGAATCTATTTAGAAATTCAGAGGATGGAGAGGGAGAGAGAGAGAATGAAAGAGAGAGAGAAAGGCATACACTTAAGAGAGAGCACAGGCTTCTGGAAAAGTAAAAGAACCCTAGTACACATTAAAGTCTGAAAGTACCAACCACAACATGGGAGTAGCAGGATACAAGGATTCAGTACCACATACCCAGGTAACACGTGTGGTGGAAATATTTAGTTGCTGAGCTGTGATGTTCCTTATCATACAATTCTTAAAGTTTTACTGAATTTAAGGAATGCTTAATATTTGGTACGATTTAGAAATAAATGAAATGTGGATACTACATGTAAATTTTCATTGGGTTCATGCTATTATGCTGATATCTGACAGTAGGATTTCTTTATAGTTGACAGTATATCAACCTAAAGTTATTTTGTACCAAAATACTATTGGAATGCATAAATTATTTTGATATAGGCTAAAATTATCTGTACAAAAATGTGCAAAATATCATATATTTAATTAAAATGTAAACGGCCTCAACAAGTGTAACGATTAGGTCACAATACACAAACTACATTTGAAACAGGTACATGTGTAAGGTATATATTTTGCAGCTAGTGTATTCTTTGTTAATAATTTATTCTTCAAGATATCTTCTTTTGCTGTCTAAAAATACAGTTCGAATGCATGAGTTCTTCTATAATGACTCATTTAAAAAATTTTTAAGTTGGCATTACAAAACAAACTATGATACAACAATGGGTAAGAGATGAGGGAAGTGGAAAACCTGTCTAGAGTACAGGTGGGGGTTGCGTGGGGAGGAGGTAGACTTGGGACACTGGTGGTAGGAATGTTGCACCAGTGAAGGGGGGCTGTTCTTTACATGACTGAAATCCAACTACAATCATGTTAGTAATCAAGGTGTTTAAGTCAAGATATACATAAAAAGAAAGGTCTATTAATAACTATTATTATCACTGCAACATGGATGAAATGGAAGATATTATGTTAAAGGAAATAAGCCAAAAGAAGGTTAATACAAAATGATGTCAATTATATGTGGTATCTAGAATAACTGTGTGAAGGAATATAGTATTTTAAATGCAAATTGTTTAGATCACACTTGATCCCAGACCATAGTGAGGAGAAGAAGAGAAAATGAATGAAGGAGAAAGGCAGATGTGAAAAAATGACAACAGGGATCAAGGAGACTCAAGAGCATTGACAGCATTAATGATCTAAGCAATAAAGTCAACATCAATAAAATCATGAGAACAACCAAATTATAAAGGTGTTATGATTTTATCATGGCAGACAGAAGCCTGGGTGATGGTATGAGGGACTCTCAGAATATTCATGAAGAAAGGTTGACACATGTGATGGAACTGAAGCTAAAACATTGTATGTCAAAACTTTAACTACAAATAACTTTGTAAATCTCAATTATTGACAAAAATTTAAAAACATTTAAATGCATAAAGATAATAACAACAATTTATTTCAACCCTCATATACATTAATAATAACCAACATTGATAACATTATTTTGATGTCATGGCATATTGAAATTAGAAATGCCTTAAAGTTTTACTTACATTCACTTAAAGAGAAAAATTTTAAGATCAGCTCTATTAATTCATTAGTGATCTGTATAAAGACATACATGCTCTTCACAGGATTGTCAGTTTAAAGATAATGTACTTAAAAACCTCATATATTTATTTATGCATAGAGAATGTAAATAATTGGTCTCTCTGACCTGTGTTCAAGTAAATGCTATTAGGATAAACTCCTACTTAAACTTTCACCTTTCTATTTCAGCATGAAAATCTAAAGTCCAAGTTGACAGTACGACTATAGTTGTTAAAAGCACATGACTGATGCTATAATGTCCTAGTGCCTTTGACTAATGGACAGATAACTAGTTATGATGACAGCTGATTATACTTTTTATAGTCACATTGAAATCTGGTTTCACTTAATAACTGAAAGAATATCTAAAGGAAAAAAATTTGTGCTGAGAATGACCAAGGCTAAACACAGCAGTGCTCCTGCCAAAATGTAATGCTGAAGCTTTAATCCAGATTGGGCACATACTAGGCATACAATTTACCAACCTCTTGCACTAATATTCATAAAAATAATGTCTGAGTATGACTTGAGTTTTTAAAGTGGAAGGTAAGTACATCACATATGTATCTGTATGAATGCTTATACAAATAGTTGGCAAAAAGCAAAAAAAGTGAAAACCACTTAAAATCGACCTCATCAACCTATCAACTGTCATTCAAGGAGATACTTCAAGGAGATGAGTGAATGTTTTGCAAAAGCAAAGAACCAAACTTATATATTATGAAATTTAAGGAAATTGTTCAAATTAATCAAGCAACCTATAAATTTTGCAAAAGAATATCTAAAACATAATAATGAGTTAAGTTTGTGCGGTGATAAAATCACTATCTACCAATATGAATGAAATTAATGTAAAAAGCAATACAATATTAAACTTAATACCAAAATTTGTTGACTGGCAAATGATTGATTCTATTAAAACAATATAAAGTTAGCCATAAGTTCCATTATTCCCTTTAATTACCCCAAACTAGTGACTGGATGCATCAACAATTTACCAAATGAGGATATATAATACCTGAATTAAAATAAAAAATTTCAGCAGAGCCTAAATTATATGAAAGAGTATACTGTCTGAATAGAAATTTTGCTTCATTCCAATATTTTCCCATTCTTTCAATAATTTTCCATTATTCCAATTGATGTCTATAACTGTAGTCCATATTATATGCAGTAACTCCTATATATAAATGTATGACATAACTTGGTTGCATGAAATGTGTGCAATTTCAGCTTGAATTATTATTATGCAACACTTGAGATTACAAAAGCAAAGACATTTCGTAGCACAATTCTGGGGATTATTATTACAAAAGTAGGACTACCGATGAGAAACTTGAACTACTATATCTCAAAACTGAGGGCTCATCAATGGAAAAAAATAATACAGGAAATAAATGAAACCATAATGTTTCTAGCTGGAGAGAAAATCAAATAACCTAGACAAAGAAAGCGTGATTCACTAGAAACTGGAGATAGCACAGGGGTTCAGATTGTTTGCCTTGCATGCTGGTTTTGACTCTCATACTACATATGGTACTTGAGCACTGCTGGAATTTATTAACTCTAGGTGTGGACTGAAAATCACCACGCTTAACAATAACAAAAACAAATTCTTCAACCAGTACAGTTAAAAATAACTACTATGTATATTTGAGAGGAAAATTTCTAATTTTGTTTGTTATTTGCCTTTTTTATTTAAAATATTGTGACTTACAAAGTTATTCATAGTAGGGTTTTATATATATGAAGTTACCTGAGAGCAAAAGATACAATCATAATTCTCAAATTATTCAACCTAAACAAGAAAGTTTCCCTTTCCTCAAAGCCAATGGTTTTAAATGAAAGTCTACATGCAGTAGATTTTTTTCTCTAGCGCTATAATTCACAGAAATGCTATTTTAACTCGTACACAATAATTATTTTTCATAATCTGAAATCTGAGCCAATGCTTATTAGAAAAAAAAATCCATGTCCTCTATACTGCTGCATTTTCCATCACCTTGCCAGAAAACGACAAAATTCCACATAAAAGATTCGGATAATTCCTACACATATTTCTTTTTTTATTATTTCTTGAAAAATAATTTTTCCAGATATTTTAGGGAATAAAAATTATCCATCCATATAACCACCAGGAGCTTTCAAAATCAGCAAGAGCACAAATGCCAAGTTCTATAGACTACATTTTTTTTTAGTTTCAATACCTTAAATTTAAGTATCAGAAAATATAATATGCAGTTATTATACTCAATTTATTTCTTTACAAAACAATGCCATATTTTCACAAAATTTTTTTTTTGGGTCACACCCGGCAGTGCTCAGGGGTTATTCCTGGCTCTAGGCTCAGAAATTGCTCCTGGCAGGCACAGGGGACCATATGGGGTGCCGGGATTTGAACCGATGACCTCCTGCATGGAAGGCAAACACCTTACCTCCATGCTATCTCTCCGGCCCCATTTTCACAAATTTTAATCCTGAAATAACTAGTACCATATTCAGGAACAAAAAAGTTGTCCATAGTACTTTATAAAATGTTGATATAACGAGCATGGTTTAAAAAGAATTCTACATAGCTATAAAAAAACAAGCCTTGTGAAAGTGTACATTTGTAATAATAATAATAAATACATTTATTCAGACAATTTATGCATTATGACTTAAACATAAGTTTGGGGAGCCAGAGTGGTAGCACAGCAAGTAAGGCATTTGCCTTGTATGCAGTTGGCCTGGGTTTTATTCCTGGCATCCCTATGGTCCCCTAGACATGCCAGGAGTGATTTCTGAGTGCAGAGTAACCCCTGGGAACCTGCAGGTATGGCCCAAAAAACAAAAAAATAAAGTTTAATAATACATTATAGAGAGCATAAGTGATAAGGCAGTGGTGGAAAGTATCTTCTAGTTTAAGGATAAAATTCTAGTTTTAATAATATTACATTAGTATTTGGTTCAATTTCCCAGATATGCATCTATTTGATATGCACATAACATGTATAAGCTCTAGAACAAATATCTTATTTATTTAACAAACTGTTCTGATATTTAATCTCTCAGTATATACTACATACGTTACTGTCTAGAGAAACAAAATCAATATTACTAACAATGTATTTAAGGCAGAAATCTAAATTATATATCACCTGTTGTATAATATGTATACAATTATATTTTATTAGCTTAATTTATAAAAACAATAACATATCCCAGAAACCAGATAATTCAAGTATTATTATAGTATTTGCTATAAAGCAAAACTAAATGTGTTGTTTTTTGAGGTAGCAACACAATATAGAGTAATATTTCCCCAAGTAATATCAATAATATAAATAATATCAAATATCACTATTATCAATATCAGAAGATATGTGTTCTTTATCTTCTTTGCACTTAAGCTTTGGCATTGTTTCTTTATATAAGAAAGGTAGAAAGGGGGCTGGTTAGATAGCATGGAGGTAGGGTGTTTGCCTTGCATGCAGAAGGACAGTGGTTTAAATCCCAGCATTGCATATGGTCCCCTGAGCCTGCCAGGAGCAATTTCTTTTCTTTCTTTTCTTTCTTTTTTTTTTTTTTTTTGGTTTTTGGGCCACACCCAGCGGTGTTCAGGAGTTACTCCTGGCTGTCTGCTCAGAAATAGCTCCTGGCAGGCACGGGGAACCATATGGGATACCGGGATTCGAACCAACACCTTTGGTCCTGGATTGGCTGCTTGCAAGGCAAACACCGCTGAGCTATCTCTCCGGGCCCGCCAGGAGCAATTTCTGAGCATAGAGCCAGGAGTAATCTCCAAGCACTGCCGGTATGACCACCCCCCCAAAAAAAAAGGTAGAAGAAAAAATATCTCTATTGTGTAGGTTAAATCATGATGACAAACTGAATAATGACGTAATACTATTTTGTATAAAAATCCAATCAATTTTTTCTTCAATGTTAAAAATTAATCACTTTTTCTATCTTGAAATACTATTAAAATAAAATTATCCATTACGGTAACTTGTTATATGGTTAGTTCAAAGTTCCTTTTCACAAAAAACAATGTATATACATCTGTATTTACTTCTTTCAAAGATTAAGTATCCAGAATCAGGAAAAAGCTCAAAGCACTGGACCATATGCTCTGTATGACAGAGATCTGAGTTTGATACCTAGCACAATATATTCCTCCCCAAATTCTTGGAGGTGACCACCAAATATCACACTCTGAATTGCCTTTGAGCATTATTAAGTGTAGTAAATATAAAATAATAATAATTAACAATTATAATAAAACACAAAGATCAAGGACCCAATATATAGTTACTGATGAATATATAAATATTTGATATATCAATCAAGAATAAATACCATTAAAAAGTAAAATTCAATCAATGAATGGGGAAGGAAAGAGAGAGAGGGAAAGGGTGGTGGGAATGTACACTAGTGAAGGGGACTGTTCCTTTTCATAAACTAAAACCTAACAACAAACATGTTCGTAATAATGGTGCTTAAATAAAGCTATTAAAAAGTAAAAGTGAATTCTTTATTATTAAAAATTAACAGTAGAAACTTTATCATAAAAATCCCTTCTTGATATTGTACTTTTAGACAATTATCAGCAATGAAATGCTAATACTTTGAGCTAGTATCTAATTTTCCCACACCAATTCTCATCCCTGTCAAAAATAAATTCTAATTTGTGTTGTCATTTAAATTGGTGTCGATAATTTCTGTGTTGGTCAATTTCAAGTTATTGATACTGTATACTACAGGGAAAAAATATAGGCATTACATTCTGGCCAGCTCTGCAAGGTTACTGTTTGCCATATACTTGTAGTGATTTCAACTGTACATCAACTTTAAGATAATATTCAAATAAGAATGCAAACAAAATTGCTACATCTGTGTTTGCCAGAGTACCTTTAAAATAGTTTGGACTTATTTTATTAAATATATATATATACATATATATTTAGAGAGAGGAAGAGAAAGAGAAAGAGAGAGAGATTGCCATAACTTACTCAATTGTATTTCGGTCAACTTTTCCTGTCATGTTAATTCCATAAAACTGCTGCATGGCAGCTAGGGCAGACTGCATCGTTTCTGCAGAGCGCAGCACAGACATTCTAGGGTCAGTTGGTGGAAGGTAGCCGTATTTCTGTAACCAAACCTGCAATTCCAAATACAGGTATTTCAGATCATAGATAATAATTTTTCAATAGCTAATTTACATTGATAATATTTTAAACTTCATTATCTGTATTAAGAAATATATTACTTACCTGAGATATTTTAAGCATGTAGGTTGTTTAAATAAAATTATTATATTGTTTTGTATCTTACAATAATAAAAAATACAAAAATAATATAGAAGATCGATCTTTCACTGCAAAATTATACTACAGTATGAGGTACTGTAGTAAGCAGTGGGTAGAAATCGTAAAAATCATCTGCCATCTAGGAACCAATTATATAGCAATGAAACAGTTTTTAAAATAATGAAGTCCTTTTCAGATATTGATAACAGAATAAGTTATATGAAAATACCATATCTAAAAAAGTCTTGATAGATTCTGTAACTCGGGGAAATATTTTGGGTTATAAATTTTACCCAACCAATCCATTCAATGATAACTACATATTCTTCTGGGTAGAAAACTTGTCTCTTGTAATGAATACACATTTATATAAGATAATTCACTTTGACCTGAATCAGGCATTGAACCATATTCTTCACATATCAACAAACACAGACTATCATATTAAGTATGTCTGACTTCTCTTTAGGGTCTTATAATTTCCATTCTTCTCTTTCCCAGGAAAATGAAACGATATTTAAAGTGGTTGGAATTAAGCTCACATCCTATTTGCGATTATAGCAACAATTCTAAGTCATTTAAATTTAGATGTTAAAAAGCAGCCTTAAATTTGGGATATTTTGGGGAAAAAAATTCTGCCAGAGAGCAGATGGTTTTAAGTTTTATAATTCTATGAATTTATTTTAAATACATAATAAATATTCATTTCCTATCTTTTACCCCTAGCTTCCATCTTTCAGGAGGCTGTAAAAATTTCTTGAAATGCAGTGAATTACCTGCCAAATTAAGAGGGGCAAGTATTCTTCCTCTTCCACAGAAAATAACATATGCAGTGATGGTTAATGGTAGATATTCAAAAGAATGCATGTCTCTTACTCACTGGGTCTACTCATTAAACATTATTCCAATGAGGTTGCAGGACTTTTCCACCACCTTATCGATATGCATTATGACCTTACAACTAAAACATAGAGAATATGTTTTCTCAGTGAATACAAACAAAAAAGACAGAAACTAAATTTCACCCACAAAAACTGATATTAAACATACCAAAGTCTTAAAAGTGCAATTCAAGGTGAAAATATCTGTGGTATTTCTAAGAATTTAATCACCCCCATGAAGTGCAGTACTATATAGTTATATAATATAGCACTTTGATAAAAAAATAAAATGTTATCCCAAAGACAACTAAGGATATTAGCATACCATTATTGTCAGGAATGTTTTTTGATGAAATTCAAAACTTCATCTACCATGTAGTGAAAACATATCAAGACATATTTTTCTTCTAAACTTGTAATGAACACACTGGCAGGCAAGACCACATACATATATATTCAGTTACCTTATCAACTGTGGTGAAGTCTGAAACATACATTTTTCTGAAAGGAACTGCTGGCAATATACCATCATAAACATTTACCAAATTAGAAGATTTCATTTTTTTAAACAGTATAGCGCTAATAATATCCTTAAATGGACAGATTATTTTTTACAATACTTCACATTCATTTCTTATCTGCTCAAAAGCTATGTTGTTGCTAGGTTACTCATGGGAGCTAAATTCTGAGCAATCATATTTAGGAGGACAAAAAAAGGAGAAAACTATTAATATAACCCCTGTGATTTACATATAGATAGAAAGACTATAAAATACATAAATTTAAAGACCCTCGGAAGACATTATGCTTTCAAAAAGTACATATTTGTTATAAGCCCTAACATTTTAAAATATGACTTAGTATAACAAAAATAAATTTTCTCAAGACATATTTTGTAATAAATGACTTATCATGGAAATTTGGCCTTCTAAATAGTGAAATGCTAATTCTTCATAGATTAAAATATTAGAAAATGTGGGGCCAGAGCAGTGGCAAAAGAGGTAAGGTGTCTGCTTTGTCTGCACAAGCCTAGGATGGATCGTGGTCCCAGATGGTCCCCCAAGCCAGGAGTGATTTCTGAGTACATAGGCAGGAGTAACCCCTGAGCATCACCGGGTGTGGCCCCCAAACAAACAAACAAAAACAAAAAACAAAATAACCTAAAATATAAGAAAATCTGTGGAATCCACCAACTGAAGTGCATAAAATATCTTCCTGAAATGACAAAATAATCATTAAGATTAAATGCTACCCTGAGTTAACTGTTCATAATTTCACTATTATACTTGCTACTCAAAAATCTTTCTGTGGGGCCGGGCGGTGGCGCTAGAGTAAGTTGCCTGCCTTGCCTGTGCTAGCCTTGGATGCACCGTGGTTCGATACCCCGGTGTCCCATATGGTCCCCCAAGACAGGAACAACTACTGAGCGCATAGCCAGGAGTAACCCCTGAGCGTCACCGGGTGTGGCCCAAAAACCAAAAAATAAAACAAAAAGAATAATAAATAAATCAATAAATCTCTTTGCTATCTTCAAGAGTTCAGAAAGTTAGTAATCACTGCATTGGTTTAGATTTATGGCAGGTCCATCCCCTTGGGCCTCTCAGAGTGTCCCATGCCATAGCTAGCTGTGGCCCTGAACCACTGCCTGGCTCTAACTAGTGGGTTGTGTGCACAAAAGCAGATCACACAGTGATAAGAAAAAAAGAAAGTAATCAGTCATATCTTGGAACTTACAATATATTTTTTCACAAAAAAAACATAAAATCAAGCATGAGTAAATTGAAGATGTAAGAGTATGATAGCAACCCTTTAATAACTTTCCTTGTAGCAAGCATTGCTATAAAATTTAGTCATGGTCAATAAAAATGAAGAATCATATTTTTATTGTCCTTAAATACTAGACTGATACCTAATATTTTATCAGTTATGCATGACTCAATATAAAAATTGCAGATAAAATTAAGTAAATAATAATTATCACCAAAGTAGTGTTTTCTTAGTTGTTTATATGTAATACTACTTCTGTTAAGACCAGAAATTTGTGAAAGCCTAATATTTTTGTTATGTTAGAGAAAAATATATAAGTCAACTTATCCTAAATTATGAAACATTAATGTCCTTTGGAAAAAACTAAGTTGGTCAACTTCATGATGTGAATCTATCTCATCTGAACTGTAAAGTCAGTGTTAATCTTGGAGAATTAGTATTGCTAAAACCTATATGACACGAGAAATATGCAGTTTCCAATGGATGAAAATGTGGGACAAATAAGTTCATGATCAAACAATTGATGAGAAGCATCATATATGTAAAGTTGATTCTGGTATAAGTGTCTTAATTCTAATGGCGTATAACAATATTTTGTTGTACACAAAATGTTAGAGATTTGTAGAACTTTATCATTCTGTATGATTCAGAAGAAGGGCATTTGAGAAAATATTGTTATAGAAATGACTTATTTCTTCAACTATATCAAACACATATTTGATAAAAGTAGAAACTACAATGATAGGCATTCTATACACCTTAAAATAGAACAGTCATGTTTGTTTGCACTGATTTTAGCAATTTATCCCTTTAGACATCCATTTAAAATATTGCTTCTTCTATCCATGTGCTTATTGATTTCATTTATGTCATGCTTTTTTAATGTCTTAAGATTTCATAAGTAAATCCTTAAGAAATAGTTTCCAGAAGTGTATATTAACAGGAAATGATGTCAAAATTTTAGAGTTGCTATTACACTGAAAGTCTATAAATTTATCCACATAACCACTACTGATTAAGGGTTACTTATTGTTTGTAAATAATATACATGTAATTCTTATATGAGAATCACATGATTCTCACATAAATTATTATACAAAATTAGTCCAAGCCCAAAAAAGCAAAAGGAAAAATATTAAAATTTTGGAATATTGGTTTAAATATTGCCTTTTGTTTTGTGTTCCTCATTAGAATACAATGTACACTTAACTGATAAAATAAAACAGACATGTTTTATCACTGATGAGAATGCATTTTCATTTAGCCTATGTCATTAGCACTTGAACAACAAACTACTGAATCGCAATGAGCAAAAATTTAAATCTTATTTACAATTGCTAACACATTACAAAATCTTGCTATAATGTAGAAAAAACGGGTACTAATACTTAGTGATAGTTACACGAACAATTAGAGGTATCGTTCACTGACGAATAGTAATACAAGTTTAACATAAATATTAAGTTACTTATAGCCATTTATTGTTCTTCCTACCTGGAGTGTAAATAGACTGCAGCAAGCAGGTAAAATTTCACTTTATTCATGACAACAGGATATCTTAGTCACTAATACTCTATGTTGCAATTTTCCTGTATTATAAGACCAATATTAACATATGCAACTAGACACTCAGTATTAGAGTGTTATATTGAATATTTTTTTTAAAATCATTCTGAACAGTATTAGGGAACTATATAGAATGTTGGGATTGAACCTAGGTCTGTCATGTGTAAATCAAGTGCAAGCCTTTGACATTAAACTACCCCTCCAGATTTATAATGAAAGATTCTGTGTGTATGTGTGTGTGTGTTTGTGTGCATTTAGATGGTTTTGTGGTTCTAGAAGTAATGAACAAGTTGAAAACCCTTCATCATAATACTCCGTTGTTTTACAGAGTTGACATGATTTTCAGTCATGAAGTGTACACCACCCTTTTCCAGTGCACATTTCCTGCCAAAAATATCCTTAATTCTTCTTCCTTCCTTGCCACATTCCCTTTCTGGTACCGGACTATGTGGTGGACATTTTTATACTCTTTCTTTCTTTCTTTCTTTCTGTCTTTCTTTATTTCTGTCTTTCTTTCTTTATTTCTTTCTTTCTTTATTTCTTTATTTCTTTCTTTCTTTCTTTCTTTCTCTTTTCTTTCTTTCTTTCTTTCTTTCTTTCTTTCTTTCTTTCTCTTTCTTTCTTTCTTTCTTTCTGTCTTTCTTTCTCTTTCTCTTTCTTTTTCTTTCTTTCTTTCTTCTTTCTTTCTTTCTTTCTTTCTTTCTTTCTTTCTTTCTTTCTTTCTTTCTTTCTTTCTTTCTTTCTTTCTTTCTCTTTCTTTCTTTCTTTCTTTCTCTCTCTCTCTCTCTCCCTTCCTTCCTTCCTCCCTCCCTCCCTCCCTCTTTCTTTCTTTCTTTCTTTCTTTCTTTCTTTCTTCTTTCTTTCTTTTCTTTCTTTCTTTCTATTTTTGTTTCTTTTCTTTCTTTCTCTTCTTTCTTTCTTTCTTTCTTCCTTCCTTCCTTTCTTTCTTTTTTCTTTCTTTCTTTTTTTCTTTCTTTCTTCTCTCTCTATCCTTCCCTCCCTCCCTTCCTTCCTTCCTTCCTTCCTTCCTTCCTTCCTTCCTTCCTTCCTTCCTTCCTTCTGGTACCTGACTATGTGGTGGACATTTTTATACTCTTTCTCTCTCTTTCTTTCTTTCTTTCTTTCTTTCTTTCTTTCTTTCTTTCTTTCTTTCTTTCTTTCTTTCTTTCTTTCTTTCTTTTTTTTTCTTTTTCTTTCTTTCTTTCTTCTTTCTTTCTCTTCTCTTCCTTCCTCCCTTTCTCCTTCCCTCCCTTTCTCTTTCTTTCTCTCTTTCTTTCTTTTTTCTTTCTCTTCTTTCTTTCTTTCTTCTTCTTTCTTTCTTTCTTTCTTTCTTTCTTTCTTCTTTCTTTTCTTTCTTTCTTTCTTTCTTTCTTTCTTTCTTTTCTTCTCTTTCTTTTCTTTCTTTTTTTCTTCTTTCTCTTTCTTTCTTTCCCTCCCTTTCTTTCTTTCTTCCTCTTCTCTTTCTTCTTTCTTTCTCTTTCTTTTCTTTCTTCTTTTCTTTCTTTCTTCTTTCTTCCTTTCTTCCTTCTTTCCTTCTTTCTCTTCTTCTTTTCTTTTTTATTCTCTTTCTTTCTCTCTTTCTTTCTTCCTTCTCTTTCTTCTTTTCTTTTCTTTCTTTTCTTTCTTCTTTCTTTCTTTCTTTTCTTTCTTTTCTTTTCCTCCCTCCCTCCCTCCCTCCCTCTTTCTTTCTTTCTTTCTTTCTTCTTTTTTCTTTCTTTCTTTCTTTTTTCTTCTTTCTTTCTTTCTTTTTTCTTTCCTTCTTTCTTTTCTTTCTTTCTTTCTTTCTTTCTTTCTTTCTTTTGCAATACTTGTACTGAAGAAGTATCATGCATATCACTCTTTCCTTTCAGCACTTATCTTATCCAACGTGATCATTTCCAACAGTCACTGCCATAATGGTCCCTTCTCTGTACAAACTGTACTCCTCCACCATTTGTGGCCAGGGTTTGACCATGGATATGTCCTTTTAGCCTTCATATATATTGTTTTTGGCTATTAATACCATACTATATGTCTATTTTATGTCCACAAGTGAATGTGACCATTTTAAGTATATTCCTCTTCTCTGATTCATTTCTCTTTGTATTACCCTCCATATGCATTCATATATAAGTGAATAATATGAATTCATTTTTTACAGTCATGAAGTATCCCACTATGTAGCTGTAGAATGGTTCTTTATTTACTATCTGGTTTTGGGCACTTGGTTGTTTCCAGATACTGTTTTTTGTGAATGGTGATGCAGTGAACAAAAGAGCATAGAGAGCATTTCTACATTGTATTGAGAGGCACTGACTATATACTTAGGTGTTGTATTGCTGGGTCATATGGATGCCCAATCCATGGTCAATTTTTAAGGAATATTTATATTTTTTTCCAAAAAGGTTGGTCCAGTGGACATTCCGAACAACTGTGAATGAGAGTCCTTACCTCTCCACATATGCACCAACACTTGATGTTCTACTTATTTTGAATGTACACCAGTTTTTTGGAGTGAGATATCTCCTTGTTTTTTTATTTGGATGTCACTGATAACTAATGATAGAGGATTTTTCCATGTACTGTTTCGCCATCTGTATATCTCTGAGGAGTTTTCATCTCCTCTTCCAATTTTTAATGGGGTTTGATGTTTTATTTTTCTTTTTCTTTACCTCTGTTATTTGTATTTTAAAAATATCTTTATTTAAGCACCATGTTTATACATGTTTGTAGTTGGGTTTCAATCACTAAAGTACACCCCCTTACCCGTGCAATCTCCCAGCCACCAATGCCCCCCACCTCCCTCCTACTCCAACCCCTGCCTGCCTTTGAGACACGCATTCTACTTCTTTCACTCACAAAAATGTCATGATAGTTACTGCTGTAGTTATTTCTCTGACTGTACTCAAAACTCTTTGTGGCAAACTTCATGGCTTGTGGGATTCCTCTAGACATCCTTTCTATTGTCTCTGGGTATTAGTACTCATCTGTTTTATTTCCCCCTTAAATCCCACAGATGAGTGAGACTATTCTATGTCTATCTCTCTTCCTCTGATTCATTTCACTCAGCATAATAGTTTCTATGTCCATCCATGGATAGAAAAATTTCATAATTTGATTTTTCCTGACAACTGCAAAGTATTCCATTGTGTACTTTTTTTGTTTGTTTTGGGGCCACACCCAGCAATGCTCAGGGGTTACTCCAGGCTATGCACTCAGAAATCATTCCTGGCGTGGGGGACCATATGGGATGCCGGGGATTGAATCGAGGTTGCCCTGGATCACCCTCGTGCAAGGTAAGTGCCTACCACTTCCCTATAGCTCCGGCCCCATTAATGGTTTATTAAACCATTCATATGTTGTCGAGCATCTGGTAGTTTCCTAGTCTGGCTATTATAAATAATGCTACAATGAACATAGGCATGCAGAGGGCATTTTTGTATTGTGTTTTTGTGTTAATAGGTTATATCCCTAGTAGTAGAGGTATTGCTGGATCATCTAGGAGGCCAATTTCCAGTTTTCTGAGAGACAGTAATATATGGCATTTCAACCATTAGTGAATGAGAGATCCTTTCTACATCCATCAAAGCCAACACTGATTGATCCTGTTTTTGTGTTGTCTGCTACTTTCTATGATCTGAGATGATACATCATATATGTTATGATTAACATCTCCCTGTTGATTAGTAATGTGTACCTTTTATTTGGGGGGGGGGGTTGGGCCACACCTGGCAGTGCTCAGGGGTTACTCCTGGCTGTCTGCTCAGAAATAGCTCCTGGCAGGCACGGGAGACCATATGGGACACCAGGATTCAAACCAACCACCTTTGGTCCTGGATCGGCTGCTTGCAAGGCAAATACCGCTGTCCTATCTCTCCGAGCCCATGTGTACCATTTTTTTTATGTGGCTTTTGGCCATCTGTATTTCTTCTTTTAGGAAATACGTTCATTCCTTCTCCTCATTTTAGGTGGGGTTAGGTTGTTTTTCTTTAAGTTCTGTCAGTCAGTACATTGTATATCTTAGATATCAGCCCCTTATCTGATGGGTATTGGGTGAATAATTTTTCCCATTCCATGGGTGGCCTTTGTATGCTAGTTTTTGTTTTCTTTTAGGCACAGAAGCTTCTTGGCTTACTGTAGTCCCATTTGTTTATCTCTGCTTCCACTTGTTTAGACAGTGGTGTTTCCTCCTTGAAGAAGCCTTTAGTCTTAAGGTCATGGAGTGTTACCTACATAGTCTACTATATACCTTAGGGTTATAGGCCTAATATTAACATTTTCTAATCCATTTGGATTTGATCTTTGTGCCTGGGTTAAATGGAGGTCAAAGTTTGCTTTTTCTGCATCTGGCTGACCAGCTGTGTCAATACAACTTATTAAAGAGGCTTTCCTTAATCATTGTTTTTGTTTCTTATCACCTTATCAAAGATTAATTTTTTGTATATCTGAGGAACATTTCTAAATACTCAAGTCTCTTTCAATGTTCTGAGTGTCTGCTTTGTTCTAGCACCATGCAGTTTCAATGAATTTTGCTTTGAATACAATTTAAAGTAGCAGAGGTGATGCCACCCATCTTCTTTTCCCTAAGGGTTCCATTTGCTATTCATGGGTAGTTATTGTTCCATATGAATTTCAGGAGTGTTTGACCAACTTCTTTGAAGAAGGTCATTGGTGTCCTTAGAGGAATTGCACAAAATTTGTAGAATGCTTTGAGGAATATTGCCATTTTAATGACTTTTTCCTCCCAATCCATGAACAGGGTATGTGTCTCAATTTCCTTGAGCTCTCTTTTTATTTCTTGAAGTAGTGTTTTGTAGTTTTCTTTGTATAGTTTTTTCACCTCTTTAGTTAAGTTGATTCCAAGGTATTTGAGATTCTGTGGCACTATCGTGAGTGGAATTGTTTTAATAATGTTTATTTCTTCTAGCATTATTTGTTTATAATAATCCCACTGATTTGGCAGGGCATTATAGTCTGACACTTTGCTATACAAGTCTATTGTTTCTAGAATCTTGTTTTGTTTATTTCTTGTTAAGCTCTACCAGTGTCTTATATATTTTAGATATTAAGCCTATATGATCTATATGCTGGGTGAATAATTTCTGCCATTCATGGCCACTCTGTATCCTAGTCACTATTTACTGAGGTTCAGAAGCTTCTTAATTTAATGTAGTGCAACTTGTGTATCTTTGCTTCCACTAGTTTGGTCCGTGGTGTTTCATCTGTGAAAATGTTCCAATGTCATGAGGAGTTCTGCCTATGTTTCATTCTATCTACCTTATGAATTCAGGTCTGATATAAAGTTCTTTAATCAATTTTTCTTTGAAACTGCAAAAACTCTTCTATAAACACAGAGCTCTATTGTAAAATGTAAGAATACAAAATTAATATTCACAAAAAGTCCATGATGTTCCTACATATAAATACTAAAAGAGAAGAAAGTGTTACTTTCAAAAACTCCCATGAGGAAAAAAAAGGAACTCTCATTGACTGCTGGTGGGATTGCTGACTGGTCCATCCCCTACTGAAAATAGTATGGAGTGTTCTCAATAAAGTCATAATTGAATTGTCTTGTAACCCAGAAATCCCCAGAACAACAGCAACAAAACACTTATCTAAAAGGATGTATATATACCACCATTCACTGCAGAGCTAAGAGTTGGAATTAACCTACATGCCCAACAATAGACAAGTGGATCATGAAAATGTGATGCATATATATAATACTACATAGCAACAAGGAATGATGGCATCATGTAAACTGCTGCAATATAGATGAAACTGGTAGATATTATGTTAAATGAAGCAAGAAGAAGGATAAACACAAAATAATATAACAGGTATTATAAGTAATACACTTATATATGGTATTTAGATTAACTACATAAAAATGCGATGGCATAAAAGGGGAAGTTGAGAAAACTCTAGGCCCCAGAATATAGTGAGGAGAATGAAAGAAATTGAGTAGGAGTAGATAAAGTCACATAAAATTGGTGGGAGACAGGGATCAGGGGTCTCAGGCAAATTGGAGGTGTTAAGAAAGGACAGAATTAAATATTCAAGCCAGAATTAACAATAATGAAATCTTTAGATCCAAACTTTAACAACTACACTAAAAAATGTGGTTGCTATGATGGCAGGTAGAGGGGGTGGTGGTGATGGTTGTATGTGATGGATTCTGGGAATATTGGTGGGAGGAAGTTGACATATTTAGTGGATTGGTCCTGAAACATTATATGTTTAAAATATAATTATGGAGAGCTTTATAAATTACAATGGTTTACTAATAATTTTTAAAAATCCCACTCGCAGCTTTGCCTCAGAAAATCAAGTATCTTGGAATCAACTTAACTAAATAAATGAAAGACATATAGAAACAAAACTACAAAACACTTCTTTCAAAAATAAAAAAGAACACATGAAAATGGAAACACAAACGCTGTTAATGGTTGGGAAAATTGACAAACATTACAATGACACTTTTTCCCAAAGTATTGTACTTTTTTAATGCAAGTCTTATAAGCATACATATGACAAATTTCAAAAACACTTCTTAACTTCATATGGAAAAATAACCCTCCATAAATAATTAAAACAATCCTTGGGGAAGAGAAGATGGAAGGCATCACTTTCCCAGATTTCAAATTATATTATAAAACAGTAATCATTAAAACAACATGGTATTGATCAGGTCCTCAGATCTATGGAATAAACACTGACCATCAGGTATATAATGAATGAACATTTGATAAAGAAAAAATAAATATGATGTAGAACAGAGCAAGGAAAGTTCTATAACAAGAAGTGTTGGGAAAACTGGTCAACTACATGCAAAAAAGTGAAAGATTCTTAACAAAAGCAACGATATCAAAGGAAATTACAGAAAGACCTTAGTGGTTTCCATGACAGCAAATGTGAGTAGAGTATCTTTATATTCTCATTTTGTATTTTTGTTCAGTATTAAAATCTAGAGATATAAATTTCCTTCTCATTGTTAATGCAGATGAATCTTTTAGTGTTAGAATTAAGATACTGTCAGTTATTTATTCAGATGCATAATTACTGCAATACTATATTAAAATTCACTAACAGAAGTTATACTAAGACATTAAGGCAAAAGGAGACATTTAAAAATTTCTAGAGTGAAGGAAGAGAAAGACAGCTTTGGAATATTAACAAGAAATTTCACTTTACAAATCCATATATTCTATTTGTTACTGATTTAGTTATCTAATTTCTAGTTAATGTGTGGAGTTGCAATATTCAAGTTGCCTAGACTTATTAATCATAAAAGGCAAACTATGTTATTCAATATGGAAGTCAATAGACAAAGGAGTAAATATGATGTTTAGTACCGCTTTAGTAACGATAGTAATTTACCTTTTCAAAATGTTAATAAAATTGAATTTTAACACAACTTAACAATTATGTTCCTTTTTGTATGAAGACATGAGCTCAAAAATAAAATTTATTTTGTTTAAATGAACATATTACCTAGAAAATATATGTATTTAAATCCATAATAGTTACAATTTCAATCTTGTATGTAACTTTTAAGAACAGAAATAATATATAATAGTAATTGAATAAGTGACATATAAAACCTGAAATAATACATTTTAATGTTTTATCTCTGTTATTTTATAGCCATTTTAATACTTTAGTTAAATTCTAATATTAAATAAAATGTGATCACCTTCTATTTTGCAGTATCATCAGAAAATTTAGCAAAACCTTCAAAATCACATCTGTTCACTGGTCATAATGAATACTAGGATTTAGCACTTAAAACTTTCAGTCTGAAAAGTGGATATAAACATGAATTGCAACCATTTATTATCCAAAAAAATTAAACTGATTTGGGAGTAGTCATTCAATTGGTCAAATTTAAAATTCATAGGATAAGTTAATGATGCAGAAATTAGACCTTCTGTTCATTCAAAAATCTAAATGTTCTCTAAATCACCAAGTCATCCCCACCATGAATGAATTCGTGTATGAAATTGCATATATAGAATTCAATTCCTTTTGAATCTTACTGTCTATTTAAATGCCTTCTTAAGTGGAAATGAAAGAGAAAGGACCAAATATAACTCTATTGTATATTGTAGTGGTTGTTTGGATAAGGATATGGCAAAATCTGAGTCCTTAGTAATATTTTAATGATTATGAAAATATTTTCACCTCTGCAAAATGTTCTAAGTTTTATAGAAATTAAAAGTATAAAGCATAAAAAATTTCTTTCCTATTATGCATAAGAAAGAATTTGTACTTTGTACTTGGGAACTATGGAAGCAAAAGCCTAAAATTAGTTGCGCTGATTAAAGAACAAACATGTGGACAGGCAGCAAAACTAGTAGATCAAACTGACTGACATTCCCTCTTTAATCAATGACTATGCTGAAAACTTACATATTATGTTACAAATATAACAATATTAATATTATGATATTAATATTATCACATTAATTAAATTGGAATATTAAGTCTCAAATATTATAAACATACTATTAAAATATAATTGTGGTTTATTTATCTTGATTAGTTTTTCCTAAGAATATCTTTTATTTTAAAGATAAATCTACAGATTGCTCACACGTATAAACACTAAAGAAAGAAATAAAAAATCAGAAAACACATAACTCAAATGAAAGGAAGAGAGTAGGGAGTATATGATTCTGTCAGTATATTTCTCAAATAAATAATTCTAAAAAATAGTTAATTCCAAATTAATGACATTAATCATTAACATGATTAAAATATAAATATAGATATTAATTCACAACTCTAATCAGATAACATATTCAATTCTATCCTTGCTGCAGAGTCGCAGAAGTACAGAGAACTACTTATTCTTAGGTGATTATATATGATTGACTCACCCATCTTTATTTTCTAAGGGAAAATTTTAATTTCAGTGATGAAAAATGTAATCCCAGCTCTTGAAAATAAGATTGAAATTGTCAATCTACGCCCGCCCAGTGGTTCCCGACTGTGAGAAACTGTAAGTGTTGCCCGTGCGTGTTTTTCCACTGTCCTGTCTCCTGAACCTCTTGGGAGTGGGCTGAAAAGAGCCCAGAAAAATAGCTCTCCCAGCGGCTCCAGATGAGCACGACCACGAAGTGAAGCGGAGCACTCTTTCTAACCAATGAACCCCAACGACATGCAGGAAAAACACACTACAAGCGTGACAATGGGGAAATCTCACAGGCAAACACCATGCACAGAGAATGAAGACAATAGAGTGGATGACCTAAAAAAATTCCAACCTTCTGATTAACCTCTCGAATAAGAAACTTAAAATAGAAATATGGAAGATGTTTGTAGAACTCAAAGAAAGCATAGATCGATCTGAACAGAACACAAAGACAGAAATCAGAAAACTCCAAACTGAAATAACAGATCTGAAAAACACAGTAGCTCAACTGAAAACCTCAGTGGATGGCCTTGGCAGCAGGGTAACAGCAGTTGAGGACAGAATCGGCATGCTGAAAGATGAGATGCAGAAAAATTCAACACAGCAAAGGAAATTGGAAAAAAAAACCTTAAGACAAATGATCAGGCAATGGAAAAAGTAATCAAGGAATGTGAACAGATGAAAATAGAAGTCTTTGATAAACTCAACAGAAACAATGTAAGAATCATTGGAGTCCCAGAGGCTCAGGTAGGAGATCTCCAGGAAGAATCAACTGTCAAAGACATCATCAAAGACATACTCCCAGAGTTAAAGACTACATGCAATCAAATCCTGCATGCCCAAAGAGTACCAGCTAAAAGAGACCCAAAGAAAAACACCCCAAGACACATCCTCGTTATGATGACAAATCCCACAGATACAGATAGAATACTGAAAGCAGCAAGATCAAAAAGGGAAATTACATCCAAAGGAGCATCCCTAAGACTTACAGCAGTAATATCACAAGAAACTCTCAAGGCTAGAAGACAATGGTGGGATACTGTCACAAGACTGAATGAAATAGGTGCCTCACCAAGAATACTGCACCCAGCCTGACTCACGTTCAAGTTTGAAGGAACGATACATAGTTTCATGAATAAACAACAGCTCAGAAACTTCACAGATGAAAAATCAGCTTTAAAGGAAAAACTGAATGGTCTACTTTAAGACAAGAGACACCAACAAACACAGCAAACTTATCTATAAAGATAACATTAAATCTATGACAACCATCTCCCTCAATGTCAATGGACTAAATTCAACTAAAAGTCACAGAGTGGCAAAATGGGTCCAAAAGATGAATCCAACCTTCTGCTGCCTACAAGAAACACATCTGAATAGTCAGAACAAACATAGACTCAAAATCAAAGGTTGGAGGAAAATCATCCAATCAAACAACACCATTAAAAAAGCTGGGGTGGCCAAGTCCTGACTCCAGTTAGAGGGGGAAATAAGGGAGGCATCAAGACCAAACAGGTGCAAGACTACTAAGTAGTGGGTTAGATACAGAGGGGACCACATATTCTAGCCGCCCTGGGGTGAGGGAAAAGGAAAAGGGAGGTAGGATAGAAACGGAGGCGTAGGGATGACAATTTGGAGATGGGAATCCCCCCTGATTTTATGTAAATATGTACCTAAAATATTATTGTCAACAATATGTAAGCCACTATGATCAAAATAAAAATTTATATTAAAAAAAAAACCAAGAGAGAGAGAGAGAGAGAGAGTAGATTTAACATGTGTTGTATGTATGTATCTGCATCTATTTTTTATAATTACAGCACAGTAATGTTTATACATTATACAGTGATGTATAGAATTGTTCATAATACAGTTGTTTCAGGCATCCAATCCCATCTCAGTCCTAATCCTAGTGTTACCTTTCTGCTACCAATGTAGCAGAATGTACCCTTTACCTTTCAAGCAGGTCCCTTAGCAGTCACATAACAAAGTCGTTTTATATTGCTTGTATTATATCAAAATGGTTTAATTAATGTCCTTGTTTGAGAATTTACTAAACTGTTTGTTGCTATTTGGAACTAAACTTTCTCTTCTGTTGTTTTCATCATTTATGTTGGTAAACTTCTACTCCGATTTCATCTCAAAATTGCTGTGCTCCTATTGACCTGTTAGTACTGTGAAATAAAGAAGAGGTATCTCTTGGCTTTAAAAAAAAAAAAAGTGGTTTATAAAACTAACTTTACTGCTTACAGACTTCTCCATACCTTAATAGAAGATGCTACACACTAAACTTTTTCCAAATGGTTAAATATTTATATAATTTGAATAAATAAATAAAATATTATTATAAGACCTTAAAATCAATAAGATCTAGGCTAGATAGACTGTATAGTTGATAAGGGATTTGCCTTGTATGTGGCCAACCTGGGTTCAATCCCCAGCACCCCTATTTAGTCTCCTGAGCCAGGATTGATCCCTGAGCACAGAGCCAGAAGTAAATCATGAGAGCACCACCAAGTATGGCTAAAACCAAAACAAAAATTTAATTAATAAAATAGATAAAATTTTTATCATGGAGATGCACATGCATCTCAACTGGATATATGGACTCGCACCTTATTTCTCTCTACAGAAGCCTATATTCTCTCTGAATATTTGTCTCCCACCCCACCCCTTTATCTCCCCTCATATTTCTCTAAATAAAACTATTTTGGTTCACTAAAACATTAATTGAAGCACTCCATAAACATCATAAAAGAATATCAACTCCTGTTACCTGAATAAAAATGAAATCTCAAATTGGATTCTTCCCAGAATGTAGTTAGGTAAAATGGGGGTAATATTATGAGAAAGTTGTCCTGATTCCAAGAAAAAGTTCTTCTTTCTTACAATTATGATGGTCTCTCTGCTCTTTCTTTTTTCTTCTAGTGTCATACAGTGAATGCCATCTTTTTTTATTAAATACCATCAAATACTTTAAGATTTTGTGTCACTTGTAAGTCCTCTTTTTGATCATCATGAAATTTCATTGAATGGCATTATTCATATGCTTGACCTATTTTCTCTATTGTACATTTGTTAGCATTTATGGAAGTTTAACATAAATTATAAATACTAATTCTCTGTCATATTAACTTGAAGTATTTTCTCCCAGAAGGTTGTCTATCTTAGTATCTTTATTTCATTATGATTGCTTTTTTATGATGCTAAATTTCTTGAATTTGAGGTTTTATATCTTGTTTAAGAATCCACCAATATTGTTCTATATTATGCTTAATTTTAATTTGTTTTTGTTTAAAAGCTAATTTTAAAATATTTTTCATTAAAAACTTTCATAATTTAAAAAAAAAAAGCTGGGGTGGCCATATTAATATCTGATGAAACCAACTTTATACTCAGAAAATTTGTATGGGACAAATATGGACACTATGTGTTAATCAAGGGATATGTGAAACAGGAAGATATCAGACTATTAAACACATATGTACCCAATGAGAGATCAGCATATTATCTAATAGAATTACCGACAAATCTGAAAGAAGACATCAATAATAACAGAATAATTGTGGGAGACCTCAACACAGCCCTGTCAACACTTGATAGGTTAACCATACTGAAACCCAACAAACACATGAAAAAAGTAATGGAAGAAAGAGGAGTAGTAGATATATATAGGATACTCCACCCCAAAAAACCTGGATACACATTCTTCTCCAATGTATATGGGTCATTCTCCAGGATAGACTACATGCTGACACATAAAACATACCTTCATAAAATCAAGAGGATAGAAATCTTGCAGGCTACCTTTGCTGACCACAAGGCTCTGAAATTAGATGTGAACTACAAAGACACACCAAAGAAAAACTTTAACAATTGGAAATTAAACAGCATGGTACTGAACAACCAGTGGGTCCAAGATGAAATCAAAACTTTTCTGGAAACAAATGATAATGAAGACACAAACTGTCAAAATCTATGGGACACAGCAAAAGCGGTCCTGAGAGGAAAATTTATAGCTTTACAAGCACACATCAGGAAGGAAGAAGGGGCATAACTGAATAGCTTAATGACGCAGCTCATAGAATTAGAAAGTGCTCAACAAAAGTAACCAAAAATAGGGAGACTGAAGGAAAAAACAAAGCTGAGAGCAGAAATCAACGAAGTTGAAACCCAAAAAGCAATCCGAAAGATCAACGAAAGCAGAAGTTGGTTCTTCGAAAAAAAAAAACAAAAAAAACCAAGATTGATAGACCATGGCAAAACTCACAAAGTAAGAGATAAAGAGGGGCCAGCGAGGTGGCGCTAGAGGTAAGGAGTCTGTCTTGCAAGCTCTAGTCAAGGAAGGACCACGGTACTATCCCCCCGGCGTCCCATCTGGCCCCCCCAAGCCAGGGCCAATCTCTGAGCACTTAGCCAGGAGTAACCCCGATCATCAAATGGGTGTGGCCAAAAAAATAAATAAATAAAAGAGAGAGGGAGAAACCTGATAACCTGTACTAGAAATAAAAAGGAGGAATCAAAACAGATATTGCAGAGATCTAAAGGGTAATCAGAGACTACTTTGAGAAACTTTATGCTACTAAACATGAGAACCTAGAAGAAAAGTATAAATTCTTGTACACTTATAACCCTCCACACTTAAGTAAGGAGGATGTAGCATATCTAAGCACCCCCATCACTATTGAGGAAATAAAAACTGCAATCAAACATCTGCTCAAAAAAGAAAAGACCAGGCTCAGATGGATTTACTAATGAATTCTTTCAAACCTTTCAAGAGGAGCTACTACCAATCCTAACCAGGCTCTTCCATGAAATTGAAAAAATGGGAACACTCCCAAACAGCTTTTATAAAGCCAACATTGCCTTGATATCAAAGCCAGACAGAGATGCTGCCAAAAAAGAAAATTACAGACCAATATCCCTGATGAATGCAGATGCAAAGATCGTCAACAAAATCCTGGCAAATAGGATTCAATGTCTCATTAAGAAGATTATCCACTACGACCAAGTAGGTTTCATTCCAGGAATGCAAGGATGGCTTAACATCCGTAAATCTATCAACATCATACACAACATCAACAAAAATAAAAATAAAAATCACATGATTATATCAATAGACACAGAGAAAGCATTTGATAAGGTCCAACACTCATTCTTCATCAAAACTCTCAGCAAGATGGGAATGAAAGGAACCTTTCTCAATCTGGTTAAAGCCATCTACCACAAGCCAATGGCAAATATTATCCTCAATGAAGAAAAACTAAAAGCCTTTCCTCCAAATTCTGGCACAAGTCAAGGCTGTCCACTCTCATCACTCCTCTTCAACATAGTACTGGAAGTGCTTGCTATAGCAATCAGGCAAGAAAAATATATCAAGGGAATCCAGATAGGAAAGGAAGAAGTTAAGCTCTCGTTTGCAATGACATGATACTCTACTTAGAAAACCCTAAAGACTCTACCAAAAAGCTTCTAGAAACAATAAACTCATATAGCATGGTGGTAGGCTACAAAATTAACACACAACAATATATGGCCTTTTTGTACACTAATAATGATAGGGAAGAGATGGATGTCAAGAAGGCAATCCCATTCACAATAGTGCCACACAAACTCAAATATCTTTGAGTCAACTTGACCAAAGACATGAAGGACCTATACAAAGAACACTATAAAGCCCTACTCCAAGAAATAAGAGAGGACACACGGAAAGGGAAACACATACCCTGCTCATAAATTGGAAGGATTAACATCATTAAAATACTCCCCAAAGCATTGTACAGATTTAATGTGATCCCTCTAAAGATACCCATGACATTCTTCAAAGAAGTGGATCAAACACTTATGAAGTTCATCTGGAACAATAAACACCCACGAATAGCTAAAGCACTCCTCGGGAAAAGGAAAATGGGAGGAATAACTTTTCCCAACTTTAAACTGTACTACAAAGCAATAGTTATCAAAAAAGCATGATATTGGAATTAAGACAGACCCTCAGATCAGTGGAATAGGCTTGAGTTCTCAGACAATGTTCCCCACACATACAATCGCCTAATCTTTGATAAAGGAGCAAGAAATCCTAAGTGGAGCAGGGAAAACCTCTTCAACAAGTGGTGCTGGCAAAACTGGTTAGCCACTTGCAAAAAAGCAAACATAGACTCCCAGTTAACATCATGTACGAAGGTAAAATCCAAATGGATTAAAGACCTTGATATCACACCTGATACCATAAGGTATATAGAACAACACGTAGGTAAAACACTCCATGTCATTGAGACTAAAGGCATCTTCAAGGAGGAAACTGCACTATACAAACAAGTGGAAGCAGAGATAACAGATGGGAATACATTAAGCTGAGAAGCTTCTGCACCCTAAAAAAATAGTGCCCAGGATACAAGGGCCACCCACTGAATGGGAGAAACTATTCACCCAACACCCATCAGATAAGGGGCTAATATCCAAAATATACAGGGAACTCACAGAACTTTACAAAAAAAACAAACAAACAACTAATCCCATCAAAAAATGGAAAGAAGAAATATACACTTTGATAAAAAAGAAATACAAATGGCCAAAAGGCACATGAAAAAATGCTCCTCATCACTGATCATCAGGGAGATGCAAATCAAAACAACGATGAGATACCATCTCACACCACAGAGACTGGCACACATCACAAAGAATGAGAATAATCAGTGCTGGTGGGAATGTGGAGAGAAAGGAACTCTTATTCACTGCTGGTGGGAATGCTGTCTAGTCCAATCTCTATGGAAAGCGATATGGAAATTCCTCCCAAAACTGGAAATATAACTCCCATTTGACCCAGCTAGTCCACTCCTAGGGATTTACCCTAGAACACAAGAATACAATACAAAACCCCTTCCTCACACCTATATTTATTGCAGCACTATTCACAACAGCCAGGCTCTGGAAACAACCAAGATGCCCTTCAACAGACGAATGGCTAAAGAAACTGTGGTACATATACACAATGGAATATTATACAGCCGTCAGGAGAGATGAAGTCATGAAATGTTCCTATACATGGATGTACATGGAATCTATCATGCTGAGTAAAATAAGTCAGAGGGAGAGAGAGAGATGCAGAATAGTCTCACTCATCTATAGGTTTTAAGAAAAATAAAAGTCATTTTTGCAACAATCCTTAGAGACCATGAGAGAAGGGCTGGAACTTGTAGCTCATTTCATGAAGCTCACCACAAAGAGTGGTGAGTGTAGTTATAGAAATAACTATACTGAGAACTACCATAATCATGTGAATGCATGAGGGAACTGGAAAGCCTGTCTAGAGTACAGGTGGGGGTGGGGTGGGATGGAGGGAGATTTGGGACATTGGTGGCGGAAATGTTGCACTGGTGAAGGGGGGTGTTCTTTATATGACTGAAACCTAATCAGAATCATATTGGTAATCAAGATTTTTAAATAAAAAAAAGAAAAAAATGATTGATGTTGTCTAACTGACACATAGAGATAGGAATATACCCTAGGAACACAAAAATACAATACAAAAATCCCTTCCTTACACCTATATTCATTGCAGCTCTATTTACCATAGCAAGACTCTGGAAACAACCAAGATGCCCTTCAACAGACGAATGGCTAAAGAAACTGTGGTACATATACACAATGGAATATTATGCAGCTGTCAGGAGAGATGAAGTCATGAAATTTTCCTATACATGGATGAAGATTTCAGAGAATATTAATGTACACAGCACACATTCATGAACACATACGTCTAAAATAATAAGAAATATATTTTAATTTTATTTAATTTACATGTTAATCTCAATGTTATAACCTGAATAGATATCATATTTGTCACTTATGTTGCACATGGAATATTGGGGGGAGGTAGGATTCCCCATTAAGGGAGTTTGTTGTATCACCTTCAATAGTTTTTTTTGATTCTAAAACATGATAAAACAGTACTTTCTGTGATGGAGAAATGGCTTTATGGACTAGATCATTTTATAAGTAGGAAGTTCATAATATTCATGATAGACAAAGAATGAACATGAAAATATTTTGGTCCATACAGATAGCCACCATATACTTTTTGACAAAGTACTAAAAAATATTTGTTACACATAGGCCATGCATACCAGTTACAAAAAGGCCAAAGGTTGTCTTTCTCTATTAAAAAATAAATAAATAAATAAATAAATAAAAGCAGTTGAAATTGCTTTCTACTGAATAACTATTTCAGGAGTACAAAATAAAAAAAATAATCTGTCAGGTCAAGATAAAAGTGACATTTTATAAAATCAGGAGAAAGAAACTGCTTTGGAAGAAAAATATGCCCTGCAAGAAGTATTTTCAAGATGTTTTTTGAAACACATTGTCACATGATATTGTACTAAAAAAAGATGCTATTGCATCACCTGATAAAATTCTCAGAATTCCCGTCCTTTAAATTCCATCAACAGAATTTTCCATCTGCAAAATAACCTGCCTAAAAGAAATTTACAATAGACTTAAGGCGATTCTTTAATAATATGAAAATAAATGTTTAATGTTTTATGAATTTGATTGTTTTATGAATAGGTGACACATCACACAAGACGTAAATTTGCCATACCGATTTTACCAAAATCTTGGTATAACTGATGGATACATAACTATAAAATGAAGTTCATGATCTGAATAATATTTTTCACTCGCATTCATGTATCCTGTTGGGTATCTTTAATATGGACATGGTAATTTTTCAGATAAAGATATGAAATAAATAGATCATGAACTTCAGTATTTCAAAGTGTTCAGTCATTTCTGTCCAATAACTCACAGATCATCTCAAGTAATGATTAATAATGACATCATAGACAAATATAGCAATTGAAACAAAATTTTTAAATGTATTTCATCATTTACTCATCATATTTCTAGTGTATTTTATAGCATACATAATATTGAGCACATCTGTCCATGAATACCATTTACATCAAAAAGGAATGTGAAAGCAATAGACAGTGGTATGCACTGAAAGGTTGAGCAATCACTGCCTGGATAGAAAGTAGTCTTAAAAAGAAGCTAGTGCTGTAAATTATCTTCAATGTGACATGCTTACTCTCCCTTAGGGACAGGCAGACAGTTTATCAATATCTATATATTATATTCTGACTGTGACAATTCCCAAGCTTTTACTTCCTGTCATGCAGTATTGAAGCGACTGAAATCCAGTGAAATAAATGCCAGAGAATGATGTCTAAGGCATTCATGATTTTTTTATCACAATGAGTCTTTGCTACTTCGAGCACTACAGAATCATTCCTTGATCACACTGTAATTTCAGTCACACCCTCAACAGGCTTCAATAACAGCAGTAACTGCAGAGGTTCTAAGGTGTTATGAGCCAGTAAATAGACACTAATTTTAATTGTAATGACATACCAGTAAATCAAATATTATCTATCTTTAAATGGGAAGGTAAAAATCTGAGAAAGATTAATTGGTTTTCCCAGGAACACCTCTATAATGAGAATAATCAGGAATTCAAATCTGCATTAACTAATGCATTCTAAGCTGAGAGAGTTGATTTAAGGTTTCCAGTTCAGCAAGGAGACAGATGTCTCTTCCATGTACTGGGAAATCAGAAGAGACCTATTCACACTCCCAAGTGAAAACTCAAACTGTCAGAAAATATATATACAATAATTGAGAACTGAGAATGTTCACTTTTTATGCCAACAAAATATGACATTAACCATTGTGAAAGGTTACCAGTCAATGATCGTATATGCTGTGGGTATAACAGTCACTCCTACTTCTGAGAGCTTCTCTGCCTATTACCAAAAAAAACTTACTATATAGCATAATTTTTTCAAAATAAGTTAGCATTTTTTTGGACAAAAATATTTCAATTATGTCTACTTCCATGTCACAGCTTAAAAAAAGTTCAGAAATATAGCTCTATCCTCCTCACTTCATTAATTCTTTCAAACATTTTCTTGTTGTAACACTGAAGTTGTCACTTTGCTATATTTCCACTTTTCAGTTATATCTTCTAAAATCAATTCTTTAACATTATATGTGTTACTAACACATCAATCTTTTTTTTTTAATTTTTATTTTGATCATAGTGGTTTACATAGTGTTGACAATAATATTTTAGGTACATATTTACATAAAATCAGGGGGGATTCCCATCACCAAATTGTCCTCCCTACACCTCCGTTTCTGTCCTACCTCCCATTTCCTCTTCCCTCACCCCAGGTCGGCTAGAATATGTGGTCCCCTCTGTATCTAACCCACAACTTAGTAGTCTTGCACCTGTTTGGTCTTGATGCCTCCCTTAGTTCCCCCTCTAACTGGAGGCAGGACTAGCTAGTTCAAGTTGCGTGGTTTTGTTTGAAAAAGAGAAAAGTAATAAACTGGGGTAAGGGTCTAATACCCCGAAACTGGGCGGAATCCTTCTAGAGGCTCTCATCATCGATTTGAGAGATGGAGAAAAAGAAGGTGAAACACTCCACCAGTACCAAAAGAAGTGTCAAATATCCAGTGAGGGCTTGAGCTATATCGATAAGCACCACAAAAAAAAAAACAAAAAAAAAAACAGGCAAACAAACAAACAACAAAAAGCAGAACAAACAAAAAACAAACAAAAACAAACACGCCATGGTCTTGAAATGAGAAACATGGCATAGCACATAACGAAAGAAAAGAAAGGAAGAGAAAATATAAGTATGATTGGGGACAATTTCAATAATCACTCCCAAACAGAGAAATCGACCAAAATAGATAGGTGAATAAAAATAATAATAACAATAATAAATGGAGGTAAAAAAATATATAGATAATAACCAAGGTTTTGTGCTTTTTATATTTTTATTTTTTCCCTCCTGCCCTGGCACAGTAAATATTGGGGTCATTCGAAAAGGAATTCACTTGGCCTAAGAGATATGGGGTTTCTCCGTCCTTGGAGCATACTGTCATGGGATCAACACTAGACTTTGCTCAGGAACCTTTACTCTCCCGGTGGTGTTTTTTTTTTTTTTTTTTTTTTTTTTTGGTGTGTGGAAGACTTCTGTTCTGTGTTTAGAGGTCTCAGTATCTGCACAGATCCTGAGGTGGGACTTATGATGAAGTCAGTCTTTGTGGTTCTAGAGGTTCTGTTACCTCCGTGTCATTTTAATCCATCTTCTGTGGTTGATGATCTTGGTCTTTGCACTGATCCTAGGGTGGCACCTAGGATAGCGTCTTTCTTTTAACACATCAATCTTAACTACTAAACATGACCTCACCCTGATGTCCACGCTCTACTATTTAACCACTTTTAGCTGAAAATAATTTTACACATCGTTTATTCTCCTGTTGTTCGAAAAACATCCAATTTATTATGTCCTATTACAAACATTTCTTTAAATGAAAATTCGTTTATCTTTTCTTTTATCTAAACATCTTATTTTCTTTCCATCAGTAAACATAAAATCTTTCAACTGAGCCCTGAACTTTTATATTTCTGTGTCTTCTCACAGGATTTAGTATAAAAAGCTATTTTTCATTGTGGAAAATACACTAATCTGACATTTACCATTTCAAATCAAGTGTTGAGTCCATTGATAAATATTATATTTGGCTTTTTGTGCCTTCAATTACCACTCTCCAAAAACAGTTATTCAAAACTGAAGTTCACAAGTTATAGACTTACTCTGTTCTTTTTCTCCCAATTTTTAGCAGTCACTATTATACTTCTGTCTATGAATTTCAATGGACTGTGTATTCACATAAAACAAATTCACTTCATAGCTACACTGTGATTGGTTTGTTTCATTTAGAATATTTTTTGATGCTTCTCTGCATTACAGTAGATAATGTATATTATTTTTCTTTTCTGGAAAGGCACATTCAACTGTGTTAAGGGATTACACCTGAATCTGGGCTCAGATATAACTTCATGCTGGGCATGAGGTGATATAGGTGACTATATAGGTCATATAGGTGACTATATTAAGCAATATGGTTCCATGTGAGGCAAATGCCATATGCACTACACTCTCTGGCTCCAGAATAAATGTTTTTCATTTTAATATTGCATAATATTTTTGTATGTTCACATAATATTTGGTTCATCTTTTGATGCCTGATTTTCTAATAAATCTCCCTTCTATTTGTAAACACTTGGCTAAAAATATTTTTAAATCATATGTATTTTTGAAAACACTGATATAATTTTTTAAAAACATGACAATTTTGGGGGGCCACACCCATTGATGCTCAGGGGCTACTCCTGGCTATGTACTCAGAAATCGCTCCTGGCTTGGGGGGACCATATGGGACACAGGGGTAACAAATTGCGATTCATCCTAGGCTAATTCTTGCAAGGCAGATAGATTTCTTATCTCTAGTGCCACCATTCCAGCCCCACAAACACAATTATATATTATAACCAGTATAAAACAAAAGGTTAAAGTTATTCATATTATCACTAATGTGAATATGCATATTATTACATTTATAAATTATAACATAAATATTATAATGAATTTGAAAGAGTGTGAAGTGGTAAAGTACAAAGTGGTTTCTATTCTTTTTTGGGGGGCCAAACACAGTAGTTATCAGAGACTACTCCTGGCTCTGTGACTAGAAATCAATCCTGAAGGTGTTTTAGATACCATAGATGGAATCAGAAATTGAGCATCTGTCAGTTATATGTATATGTTATATATATATGTTATATAAATTTTATGTAAAGAAAGTACCTTAACTTCTGAGCCATCTCTTTGTTCCATAGTGGTTCAAAGATTATAAAACAAGCTATATATTAATCACACGATTACAATTTTTAAACAGTAAAGAAAGTATGATATTGGTGTTCTTTTTTATTTTTTGAGGTTTACTAAAAGTTCTATCCTATCATTGCTAGGTGCATATTATATGAGTTAATGGAAGGAAAGCAATAAATATATTTTCCAGCAAGAAGTTCTTAGTTAAATCATCAGCAAAACAATCATAAATTCTTATACAGATAAGATAGGGCATCAAAGGGCAGCCAATCCTCACAAGAGATTTTGTAATGATGATATTATAACTTGAATGTAGTTTAAAATGTAGTTAAACACACTCAAATCCACATAATTAATAAAAGCCTCCTTTCTTACGTTTTCTTCCTCAAGGTCTTTAGGCTAGCCTCTCCTGTATTGGAATATTACATTTTACTAATTAATTTCCCTAGTTCCCCAATGAGCTTTCTTTCTTTACTTTTCCATTTTTATCTACCTTTCTAAGTACTAAAAGAATAATTACCCTAAAATGCCATTTCCCTTTTTATGCCTACTGGATCAAGGCAGCATGATTTCTATTATTTATTTCCTGAATTGCTTTAAAATGTTTTATCCTTGGGGACCAGAGAGAGAGAGAGCACAGAGAGCAAAGTGATCATCTCGAATGATTCGATCCATAGCACCACTATTATATATATTATATATAAAATATATATACATACATACATAAATATATACATATATATGTATATATATTTATATGTTTCTTGAGACCATGAGCAGTGATCCAATAATATATAGCCAGCAATGAGCCATGAGAACCATTAGGTGTGGTCCTCAAAATGAGAAATAAAAGAACAATTTTTTTTTTTTTGATTTTTAGGTCACACCCGGCAGCGCTCAGGGGTCACTCCTGGCTCCACGCTCAGAAATCACTCCTGGAGGGCTCGGGGGATCATATGGGATGCTGGGATTTGAACCACAGTCCTTCTGCTTCTAAGGCAGACGCCCTACTGATGTGTTATCTCTCTGGCCCAAAACAACAATTTTTAATTTTTTTTTAATTTAAGCACTGTTTTTGCAAAGTTGTTCATAATAGTTTTATCATACATAAAGTTGTTCACGATTAAGTTTGTCACACAATATAAAACAATCTTCACCAGTATGCATTTCCTGCCACTAATGTCAAGTGTCATTATCAATGTTCCTGATGCCTTCTTCGCTCCCACCCGTTCCTTCCTTGCCTTTTTCAGGCCTGTATCTCTTCTCTCTCTCTCTTTCCCTCTATCTCTAGTATTTGCTCCCTTGCTCTCCCTCTATCAAAATTCTATACATATACATACATTTTCATATATTTATATACAGATAAAACCGTAACTGTCATTAAAAACCACATATATCCCTTAAATTTATCCATACTATTGTATTTATAGTAAAGTATACATTTATCAAACTTTACCTATGTTAAATTACCCCTAGACTATATAATGCTGTTTCTTTTTTGTTTTTATTAATATCTTTATTTAAACACCCTAACTACAAATATAATTGCAGTTGGGTTTCAGTCATGTAAAGAACACCCCTTTTCACCAGTGCAAAATTCCCATCATCAATGTCCCAAATCTCCCTCCTCCCCAACCCACCCGGTACTGATGTTTCTTGCAAGCCCAAATGCCACTCTGCATTGACAGTTTTATGTGTTTTGATTTCCCTCTCTAGTCACTCATAGCATTTCAAGTAAAAGCAGCTCAATGGGTATTTATATGTTAGGTATGGTAGATATGAGCAATGAATGACCTGTAATAGGTATGGGCAAATCTTTTGAGCTGGAACAATCAAGCCAGGATTAGACACCTCTAATGCATGGCCTTTGTTATTTCTGATCTTATATCTCTGAAATGAAATAATGAAATTGCTATCTCTTAGGCTAGGATCAGGACTGCATTTAAAAAAAATGTTGAGTAGGGAGCAGGAGTGATAGCACTTTGAGTAGGGTGCTTGCCTTGAATGCAGTTGGTCCAGCATCCCATATGGCCCCAGAGAACTAAGTATCAACTCCTAAGTGTAGAGCCACAATTAACTCCTGAGTACCATTGGATGCAGGGTAAGAAAGCAAGTGTGTGTGTGTGTGTGTGTGTGTGTGTGTCTGTGTGTGTGTGTGTGTCTCTGTGTGTGTGTCTGTGTTCAACAGAAGAGCATGGTGCAAGACAGAAGAAAATAGCTCATCAATATATGAGAAATAGATTTCAAAAATGTCAGGTAGCAAAATTTTGGGGTTTGTTTTTATTTTGATTGGGGAAAGAGTGCATCTGATATAGGCAGGATTTATTCCTGGGGTCTGTCCTCAAGGATAACGCTTGGGATGGATCATGTGACCATATGGGGTGCGAGACATAGAATCCTGCTTGATTGCAGGACAAGGAAACATCCTAAATGCTGTATTATTTCTGGCCATCAGGTAACAGAATTTTTTTTCTAAAATATCTAATATTGGCGCTGGAGAGATAGTGTGGTGGTAGGGAGTTTGCCTTGCATGTGGTTGATCCACAACAGCAGGTGGTTCGGATCTCGGCATTCCATATGGTCCCCCAAGTCTGCCAGGAGTGATTTCTGAGTGCAGAGCCAGGATTAAACCCTGAGCACCAACGGGTGTGACCCAAAAAGCAAAAGTCAAAAAAAATCTGATATTTATACCAAGATAAAACCACAAAGCAATACAAACAAAAATGTTTTCTTGCCACCATGTAGAATTATGAATTCAAGATCCTGTTGGGATCTCATTCTTTTACTGTATGACCTTTGTGTTATATTCACTTTATGCTCAAAATATATTATTTTAACTGCTTGAGTTTTTCTCAATTTCAAATCCGGAATTACCATTTTTATGAATAAAATGAATTTCTGTTTTGTGGTCATGACCAATTGTACTCAGATCTTACTTTTTTGGCTCTGTTCTTAAAAATCACTACTGGCAGAACTTGGTAAACCATATGGGGCGATGGGGATCATATCCTGGTCATCAACATGCAAGGCACATTTCTTTCACTATGTACTTTTGCTCTGGCCCTTGAGAGGGTAATATATTTTAATATGCTTGCCCCAAATTTCCTTTTTTTTGAGGTCACAAACACCCAGGGGTCACATATGTTCAGGGGTCACTCCTGGTTTAGTGCTTAGAAATCACTCTATTCAGCTTCTGGAGATGCATATGGGATGATGAGGATCAAACACAACAACAGTGTGTAAAGGTCAACAGTGTGTAATAAAAGCATCATATCCCTTTCTTACATGCATAAATTTTAGCTTTTCATCGTAACATATTTTCTATTTCTCTCTCAGAACATGCCCTTCCATATTTCCCACATGTATGTAACAAATTCTAAATTGCACATATCAAAGTTATCTGAGTTTTTAAAAACCTAAAAAAGGAAAATAAAAAAAAACTATCAATTATGATAATCACATAATTGATCTTTTGGAATTGTTCAACATTTTCCTAATCTTGTTTTAGAAGTGAAACTAGAACATTTAGAGAGTTAAGTATCTTTTGTTATATATTTTATCAAGCAGGCATTTTTACTGGACATTAACAATATGTCCTTGGTGAAATATGTATTTCAACAATATGCATCAACTTGGAAAAAAATCAAATTGTTTAGTCCCCTCTTACTGATGCTCCATCTTTGCTTTATCCCCACTTTTAAAAGTATTCTGGACTGAAAAAAAAAAGTATGGGCTGCATTACATTGTTTGCATAAAGGAGGCCTAGAGGCATCAATATTTGGAAGAGCCTCTTCCCCCAAAGCTTAGGTAGGAATGAACCAGATGTAGCATTTGAGACCTGCAGGGTTAAGGTAGTGAAAGAAAGAAAAAAGAAAAAAGAAAGAAGGGAGGAGGAAAGATGAGAGGGAGAGATCTAATGATTTGAAAATGACTTGAAATGGTCTATAGATAATATATCCTCTCCTAAGGAAACAATTTATTGAACTCCTTTGTTTTTGTCATGGCATAGCGTTTAAATATTATGAGTAATGACTGAAATGGCGGTAACAATAACGATATTGTATTCAAACAAAATCTGAATTTCTGATGACTCCTCAATGTGTAACTCCAGCTGAGCCCCATCTTTGTAACTTCAGAAATGTGTGTAAAAAAAGTCTAACAAACTTCTACATGGAAATCGCTCCATTGTCATTTCACATTAAAAGTAAATCCACAGGGCCAGAGTGGAGGTGCAAGTGGAGGTTGTTTGCCTAACACGAGCTAACATAGTAGAATGGACTCTGGTTCGATCCCCTGGTGTCCTATAAGGTCCCCAAGCCAGGAGCGATTTCTGAGCCCCTGAGCATCACTGGGTGTGGCCCCAAAATCAATCAATCAAAGAAACAAACACAAATAATAAAGGAAGGAAGGAAGGAAGGAAAGAAGGAAGGAAGGAAGGAAGGAAGGAAGGAAGGAAGGAAGGAAGGAAGGAAGGAAGGAAGGAAGGAAGGAAGGAAGGAAGGAAGGAAGGAAGGAAGGAAGGAAGGAAGGAAGGAAATAAAAAGAAAAGTAAATCCATCAGGGTCTGAACGATACACAGTGGGTAGGGCATTTGCCTTGCAAGCAAGCAACCTGGTTTCAAATCCTGGCAGCCATATTTTCCCGGAGAGTGACAGGAGTAATTTATGAGTTAAGAGCTAGGAATAACTCCTGCAATGCTAGGTTTCCCCCCATCAATCATCACTGCTTTTCTATAATCCAGTACAGGCAAAACAAGGCCCAGACTAACAATTTTTTTTAGATTTATACTTTTAATTTTGACCAAAGTGGATTACAAATCTTTCATAGTAGTATTTCAGGTACATAGTAACATTGAATCAGGGGCATTCCTACCACCAGAGTTGTCCTCCCTCCACCCCTGTTCCCAACATGCATCCCATATCGCCCTTCCTTTGCCCCCCGGCTGCTAGTATAAGTGGTCCCTTCTGTGTCTAGCTTGTTGTAGATTATTATTATTATCATTATATATATATATATATATTTTTTTTTTGGTTTTTGGTTCACACCCGGCAGTGCTCAGGTGTGATTCCTGGCTCTATGCTCAGAAATCGCTTCCGGCAGGCTCAGGGGACCATATCGGATGCCAGGATTCAAACCACCAACCTTCTGCATGAAAGGCAAATACCTTACTCCATGCTATCTCTCGGGTCCCCTATAGATTACTTTTAAGGTAATTTATTTCATCTATTCAACCAACTACAGATCTTAAAAGTTTTCTATGCACTTCCCAAACTAGAAGCTTTCCCAAAATAAAAGTCTGAGCCCAAATTGATTCCCTAATGTATGTTTTTAAATATTTAAGGAGGACCTACTACAAATACAGTTCAGACTCTTCAAAGAAATTTAAACAGAAACACTACCAAACAATTTTTATGAAGCTAAAAACCCTGATTCCAAAAGTAGACAAAGACCCCACAAAAGCATTAAAATTGCTGAATTTCTGTACCATAAGTTCCATCCCCCAAAAAAGATAGGGAAACATGTCTGTGTGTCTTATGGAGTGAATGCCACCTGGAGCTAAAGCCTGAGTGTAGGGGAGAGCATATATATACTAATCTCTTGACATCTGCAGTGTGACGCCCCCCCTTTTATTGCACAGGCATGCCACATAGTATGAGCAATCAGGTTAATGTACTTTCACTGACACCTATAGAACATTTGTGTAAGAATTTTTCATCTCTGCTGTGACTTCTTTTATATTAACTAAAACATATTTTAAAAAATGATTTTTATTTTCTGATGTAAAAAAAATAGGTTAGGTAAATGTGTTTAACCATCTGTGGACTAGAGTACTGTAAATATATTTCAGTTGTGCAGGCTGGTGATACACAGCCACCATCTCCTGACAGTGTTTTACCATTGCATCATTTTCTTTAAAATATTTTTGTTTGTTTTTATCATCTAAAAACTAAGTACATCTTATAGTCAGGTGCATCTTAGAGAGCAAACAATAAGGGACATGTGATATCCTTGAAGAACACAGATGCAAAGATCCTCAACAAAATACTAGCACATAAAATTCAACAGTTAATGAAAAATAGTATAACATGACCAATTAGGATTCATCCCAATCCTATCAAAATAGTTCCAAGTCAACCAAAATAACACAGCATAACAATAAAAGAAAAAAATCATGATTATAGCAATAGGCTCAGAGAAAGCAGTTGAGAATGTCCAGCATCCATTTATGATAAAAAGTCTCAATAAGATGGGTATTGAAGGAACTCTATACAGTCAAAGTTATCTGTCACAAATCCACAGGAAATATTATACGCAGGGGGAAGAGCTAAAGCCTTTCCTCTAAAATCTGGCACACGAAAGCATCACCTACTCTCACCACTCCGATTCAATACAATACTTGAAGTCCTTGCCATACCAATTAGGTTAAAATATATATACATTTATATATAAATATATCAATGCCAGAGGAAAGGAAACTGGGAAAAGAGGAAGTCAAGTTTTCACCTTTATTTTGGATGATATATTATTTTATAAAATCTTAAAATACCTCAAAAACTTCTATAAACAATAAAGTTATATAGTAAACTTGCACACTAAAAATGATATAAAAATATGTTGCCTTCTGTATATAGATAATGAAAAGAGAAAGAATTATTAAAGTAAAATCTCATTGACAATCATGTATCAAGTACCTTAAAATCAATTTAGAGATTAAAGAGCTATACAAATAAAATTACAATAAATCAAGAAAAAAAGAGGACAATAAAGAAATTAAAACACATCCTGCTCATGGACTGGTAGGTTTATTATCACTAAAATGGCAATATTCACCAAGCATTAAATAGAATTAATGTACTTCCTATAGGGATAAACATGACATATTTCAAAGGAAAGGTACACTGGGAGAAGAGATGGGTTTTGGCATTTTTATTACTGAAATGCAAACATGACAACTTTCTAACTATACCTCACAGGGATTAAATATAAAAATACTTTTCATAATCATAGTTATAGGAACCAGAAAGATAGAATGGGAGCTAAGCTACTTTCTAGGCAATGCAATCAATTCCATGCATTACAATTAGGGTCCTTAAAGCACAAGAGAAATTTCTAAAAATTGAGACAGTAACAGCCCCTAAGGACAATCAGGTATGGTCAAAAACAAAAGTAGAAAAATTATAGGCATACTACACAACTTTTAATATTTTTAACCAGTAGAAAAGGACTTCATTAAATAGAACACTATATATTTATTATAACTGACATTTTTTACATGGTTATGTATTATTGTTAGAAAATTTACAGAAATACATTATTATAATTTTAACATATGAGATTCCATTTAAATTTTTGAAGTTACCCATTATTACCTTTTACAACAAAGCAATTTCATAAAAATATGCAATTCTATCAGTTTTACCAGTGCCCTCAATCTAGAATATGGCATCTCATTTCTCCTAAAGCTTCATAGTTTTCATATTTTGGGATATTGACAACCAGCAGGGGAAGTCTGTTCAGTAATTTACTTTATATTGGTACATAATGAGATAATTATATAAAACCTGCAGATAGTAGTGATGTAAGTATATTTTCAATTTGTCCCATTGGTCATGGAGTTGACTATTATTAATCCCCTGATCATATCTGTCAGGCTTACCACAATAATATATGATGCATTAAAACAAGAGAATTCTCAGATTCCTAGAGAGAAACTTCAAATGATTTACTAATGTATATAAATCTGTACTGAATCTTGAATTAGTATTTTAATGAGTTTAAATCTATTAAGATTATAATTTATATATATATAATCTATATAAGATTATAATTTACCTTGATATTATTTGAGCCTTTTGGCATTCTCTTTTTGCACTGTAGCAAAATAAATTCTAGGATCATTTTATACATGTTTTTGAGCAGGGTTTAAGTTACTATAGTTGCTTACAGAAATTAATATCTGTAAGGCAATAAACAAGAAAAATTACATGAGAGGTATCATTCAACTCAATATTTAAAGTGAGTAAATACATGTACACTGGTATATACTTATCTATGGATAGGCATAGATATTCAAACACATATTTATTACCATAGTTTACTATCACTAGCATACATTAATATCTCTATCACTCAATAGGCAAAAGCTTTAAGGTAACAACATTATTAGTGATATTAAGCTATTACAGATTTGAAAAGCTTCGTATAAAGCACTGACACAGGGGATAGAGCTATAAAAAACAGCAGTAGGATATTTGCTTTGCACTTGGCTGCCCAGGATGTCCTGGGTTTGAACCCCGATGTCTCACATGGTTCCCCAAGCCAGGAGTGATTTCTGAGTGCAGAGCCAGGAGGAACCCCTGACGATCACTAATTATGGCCCCAAAACAAACAAAAAGCATTGAAACACATTTTTGTCATTATAATGACCTGATTCCATCATCCAGCAGCAATATCAATCAATCAGCCTCTGAAACCAATTTCCTATCTCTATCAGAACATACTCTACTATCCCTGATAAATTCCATAATTAAATCTAAATATTCTCCTTAAATATATATATATATATATATGGTTTTACTTTTGGCACAGGCACATTAAAATGGGGAAAACTTACATATAAAATGTTATCTAATATGGATAGAAATGGATACATTTTATATGGAAGTGGTGCCTTTCACCATGAATATTTGTCATAATGACTTGAGTTAAACTTCAGTCGATAGGACATCAGCCATTACCCCTGAACCTTAGATCCATCTTTGGAACTGGCACCGTTTTCTGTTTCAGCACCATGAACCAAACTTCTACTGGGGATGACTCTAATGCTGCCCTGGCACCAACTTGCTCCAGAGTGGGTTCATATGACACCCAGGTGACTTGGAAACATCAACAACTTGTTTTCAGGGCAGGTTTCCCTGCATCACCAATTAACACTTAGATGAAAACAGAAAATGTTCCATGTCACCCTGAATTCATTAAAGGAACTGTGCAAAATCCAAGATGTCTAATGACAGACACCTAACTGCAACAACCACCATGCAAAAAGACTATGGGGTTAGTCAACTTAGTATGCCCCGAGCCTGCAGTTGGTCTTCATAGTCAGGCAGGGCTTCCCTTTTTTGGCCTTTTTTTCATATTTTACCCACCTTTTAGTGTGCCTATACAAAAAATACTGCAATTCCCCTAGTTTTTGTTTTGTTTTCTTTTTTCACATTTTTTTCTTTTTTATCTTTTAAATAGGGCCCTTATATTTTTCATAAAACCTTGAGATATAAATTTTTGTATTTTTCTATAAAATTAAGAAGAGAAATAAAAGGATGGGGAAAAAAGGAGAAAACTAAATATCCAAGACAAAGTTAATGATAATAGAATCAAGGGACCTAAAATTAAACAATCTAACTAAACTCAAAGGGGCCTCTTATATTGGCTTGCCAGGGCCAAAGGCTGGTGGTAGAAAGCACTCTGGGATGGCTGATGCAGGGAGGTTAACACTGGTATTGAAATGGCCCTATCACTGTATATCTCAAATTCTAATTATGAAGGACTATAGATCACAATGGTTTCAATAAACTAAAATTAAAAAAATTTACTGACAAAAAAAACTTACACTGATTAGTTCAAACTAAAACTTCACAATTCATGCAAAACATTCCCATGAAACTATAAAAATAAACAAAATTTTGCTCATTAATTTTCATTGTTAAAATTCAACCAGTCTATTTTTTATTCAATGTAATTGGAATTTATATTGTATTTACTGACATTTGAAAGTGATTAATAATATGTAGGTTAAGTAATGGTGGATGCTTAGTTAATGCTTCATTAGAGAGAGAAATTTCTATACATAAAAATGTGATAGCTATTCACTACATTAATCAGATCAGTTGTTACAATGTCAAATTTTGAACTCCAATTCCTAAAAAGTAGAGAAAACTACAAATGTAAGTAAAAAGAAAATGAAAAGGCGAATGGAAAATAAGTCCCAAAATGATCATGCATATTAGCTACAACCTTGCAAAGATATATCCAGATTAGTTGGGGATTTGATTGTATTTACTTGCACACTACAAAATAAAATCACCCACGTCATAAATACAGTTTTACTAGAGGCCAACTCGCCTCAGTATGGAGTATTTATTTTCAAGCTCTCTGTTTGTACTTTCCAAACTTTTTGTGTTCTTTATTCTCTGGCATATAATCACTGCATGAAAAAGATCTTTCATATCGAAATATCATTACTGTTTAACTTAATTTTAAGAACAAGCTCTGTAATATATAAGGGTACTTCAATCTTGTCATATTTTTAACAAGAAAAGTAAAAAAAAAGTCTTTAGGACCAACCCCAAAAAGCATTATAAGCATAATGTAGAAAGTAGCAGTGACTATGTACTAAAAATTCTTGGTATACAAATGACTAATGAACATGGTAAGAATCAACAAAGACTCATCAAAGAAATGCAAATTAAAACAAAATACTGTTTTCTCTATAAACTTAGCAATGATTAAAACATTATAATGTTCAGTGCTAAAAAAGGGAGCACTGAATCAAGCATTCTTATACTCTGCTAATGGAATAAATTAGCAAACCATTCTAGGAATAATTTTGGCAAGATGTTTCAAAGCTTTCATTTGTGATCAGACCCTTTGATGCACTTTTGGAAATTATAATAAGAAAATAAGAAAACTAGAAAGATATGTTTACACAAAAATTTTTAGGCAGCATTATTTCGATCCAAATAACTAAATATAGTCAAAAATATCAGAATCATTGGATGGAGAAATGGAATAATGAGTAAGGAACTTAACCTAACATGTAGCCAACCTGGTTTTAATCCATGGCACCACATATGCTTCCTGAACCCCATCAAGAGGCATCTCTGAGCACAGGTGGTGTAACCAAAAAACCAAAGGAGAAATATGTTAAAAAGATAACTGACCAAAGGCTATGTGCTTTCAATAAGAAGACTGAATTTTGATTGTCTAATGCAAATGGTAACTAAAAACAGGAATGCTTTATGGTACATTAGAAACTTGCTGAAAAATTATATCTTGTAATTACACCTACACATGTACACCAAAAAATTAACATGTGAAGTGATAAAGACAAAAAGTGGCAGGACTGTGATAATAATTTATCAATATGTATATTTATTAAATCAGCATTTTGCACACCATAAAATACATACATAAAATATTAATCAAGTAATTTCAAAGAAATTATACATGAACTTCAAAGATTTTTAGAAGAGATAAAAATGGGTTCTATACAAGAGATTTTAAAACTAGATAAAAGGAAAAGTTAACAAGTTTATAAACTTAGCTTTACATACTAATAGCACCTTTTTCTTTTTTCATAGAAAACAAATTCTAGATGATAACAATAGTTTGATACATCTGTATAAAACAGTTAAAAGTAATAGAGACACTCAGGACAAGTGTCAAAACAATGGCATTTTGGGGAGGGGGGTTGAATGGGAGAATGAACTTGAGGAAATTGTGTAGATAGAATTTCAGTGATGTTCAAAGATAATAGTATCTTATGGAAATCTGCATCCAATTCAGAATGATTTTAAAGGGTAAAAAAGGGCTATATTTTAACATAGGAGGGTTAAGGGTTTATACTAGTGCTAGAACTAGGCTTTGCATGTACGAAACTGAATTTGATTACCAGCACCACAAAACTATGAAGGAAAAAATCATATAGGTATCCTTTTACTTGACAGAATTCATAACTTATTTTTAGTCCTTTGGATGAAATATTTATGACTTCTCAGTGGAGAAGCCACACCCAGAAATTCTCATGTTTTATTACTCACTCTACACTCAAGGAAGGATCATTCCTGGAAGGCTCGGGGAATGATATAAAAGTTCTGGAGATAAAACTCTGAACGCTAGGCCATACATTATCTATCCAGCCCATCAATGACATGTATGTGTTTATTACACCTCTACACAAAGAAGTACTTCTACTTCTTTCCAAATTGGGTTTTTTTGATTCTTCCTCTTTTTAAATTGTATGGCTAGACCAAACAAATGTTGACGATACTTAAAAGCATTTATCCAAAACCATGTTGAAAATAGAGAGCACATTCTTGTCTTATTTCAGATCTTAAAGCAAACATCATTTCATTGTTTTTGACATTCGTATGCTGCTTGCAGTGGGATTTTCATATATGAATTCTAAAATGCTGAGTTAGGCGCATTATAATATCAATAGATTGTGTGTGTGTGTGTGTGTGTGTGTGTGTGTGTGTGTGTGTGTGTGTGTTGGTTTTTGGACCACAGCAGGTGAAGCTCTGGTTTACCCCTGGTTCTGTGCCCAGAAATTGCTCCTGGCTTGCGGCACCATATAAAATACCTGGGAATAAATCCATGTCCGTTCTGGGTCAGCTACGTGCAAGGCAAATGCCCTACCGCTGTGCTTGCTATCTCTTCAGCCCCTGACTGTATTATTTTATGAAGAAAGATGCTGAATATTGTCGGATACGTCAGCATCTTTTGTTCATTGTTTTATTAGAGTTATTATAATAATTGTTTTGTATCTTAGACTCATCCTTTCAAATCTGCTACAAATCTAACACATGCTGTCTTCTTTCTTCCTCTTTTGCGGCAGTAGGCATATAATTCCATTTTTATATAAAAGTGTCCAGGCAAAAGCATCATCTCTCAGTAGAGAAAAGCAAGAATCCTTCATAAAGGTAATTTATTCATCAAATTGTCTGCTTTGCATGAAAACTATCCTTCACAAAACACATCTGTTAAGACATATTTGCCTTTGGTATATTCTTAAGACAAAGGTTCTCAAAAGTCAGTGCCTTTAGAACTACAGAATCATGTCACAGAGAAGGATTTTTAAAATAATGATTGATCATAAGTAAGTTTCGGCTTTGAGAGGCTAAGGTGTGAAGCAGTAATTTTCATCTCTAGCAAGGAGTCAAGAGTAGTTGATTGTTTTCTAGGGACTACAAGTAAAGAACAACTGCTCTACAGTCTCATTATCGTAAAAAAATCAAAATAACCTATTTAAGAAACTAAAAATCAACTAACTGTAGTGAAATGGTAGTATTTCAAAGGGCAACTTGAGCAGGCTTTACATAAATCTTTAGAACATTAATTTCTTCCAAGATTTGTGAGCATGAATTATAAATTCCCCTTGAAATCTTATAAATACTGGATATACAAACTACACAGTCTTCTTAGTCAGTAATTAGCCACCTGCATATCCATTATCCATAATTACTTCGGAATTCATATGGAGTTGCATAGATTATCAAAGTTTATATTCGGAAATGAAATTATTCCAAAGGTTCCATAAATAGTTCCCAACTAGAGCTATATATTAGGGCATAGAACTTCTTTATGGCTTCACTATCCTAGTAATAAAATGGAGAAAAATCTTTCATATTAAGAGCAGTGATTAAATAAATTATGTAAATATATACATCTGTATGCTATTTGTTTTATCATTTTGATACTAATTAAAAGTTATTTTTTGAGCAATCTTGGTACCATGATGTATTTGAGAAAAGAACGTATAGATAGAGAGTATAGATAGAGCAGCAGCACATGGCCAACCTACAACCAATCGCAACTCCACTTATGGTTGTCCAATTTCAGCTAGGCTGAGCCATGAGCAGAGTCCAGAGTGCTGCATTATGTGATCAAAAAACAAACAAAAAACAAGATTCATAAGATTATAAAGACTGATATAAGTTCTCCAACAAACAACAGAAATAATACCTATTCAAATCAAAACACTCATTATTAAATCCATGATATATAAAAACATGACATATCTCATCATTAGGAGATTTCCAGGATGAAATGCATGTATGTAGACTTATGCTTTATAACTTCTCCAGAATCAACTAAAAGCAGAATTTACAGTGATACAGCTTCTATTTATTTACCTAATATTCCTAGGCAAGAAGTTTATTATTAACAAAGATGCTATAGAACACACATGACAAAATGACTAAAAATTGAAGTAGCAAAATAACAAATATAAATTCTCAAATAAATGTTTCCAGGTATATCACCAGAGTGGCAAGCTTATAAATATTACAGATTTCCAAATATATTAAAGCCACACTAACAGTTGTGATAATACTTTTTGGCTATTTCTCTCTCTCTCTTAAGTAAAATATTCAGCTATACCCAAATAATTATACTCATTATATCTCTTGGCAAAATATGCTCAGGTTGAAAGAAAATTCTCTATTAGACTATGAACATCTAAATATTTTAAAATATTTGTAACTCAAAAATTTTTAATTTGATATATATGAATTTCAAATTATAACATTGGATTTTATATATATATATATATTCTGATTCATATTCTTGGGTAAACCATAGATAAAACTCTAAAACCTCAACCATGAATCAGAACTAGTGATATATTCCAAGGCAAAAATCTCTTAAAATTCTTGTTCATTTTGCTGGAGAAATATCAACCCATAAACAGAGCAAGTGGAATGGGAGGAAACCAAGAGATTATCATGTATTTACTTCACAAGCCTTTAATCTATGAGGATCAAAGTTCACATATGGACAAGGGAAGAACTTGATGGATATTAATGCCAATTTAAACTTTTGAAAGAGCTTTCATCTCAGATTTCAAAGTGAGTTTGTGTGAAAAAAATTATAAAAAAAAACACTATGCATCACTTATTTAGTCATTTTGACCATAAGCCACATTGTTTAAATTCATAAATTATAGTAACTAAATATACAACTTAAGCATATACTACTTTGACATTAAACAGATGGAAAACTGAAATAAAAAAACCTTCCGATGATTCAGACTGAAAAATTATTTTGATTATGTAAAACTAGTCAAATAATTTCCAAATTCCTAGAACTACATTTGTACATATTAAACAGCTAGCATATTGTGAACTGCCTTTGTTTTATGTCAGAACATTTTACGTGATCTTTATCAAAAAAAAATCTTAAAAAATGTACCTTTAAGACTAAAGGAAAAGTAGATAAGTTCCCTGCACACCTAATAAATATATTACTATGTACAACCAGAATTTCACTGGCAACAGACAAAGCTAGTTTGCAGCACATATCTTGCACAACAAAAAGAACCTGGCACACTCGATGGAAGAGCAAATTAATTTCTAAGCTAAGTCAATAATTTCTTTCGAGCAATGGTCTAATTTGCCATCCAGTTAAGGGAGAGTTGAATACGTTCAATAATGAAAGGAACTCCTTGTTTTTGGTGAATTTAGAACTTACCTGGAAAAATAAACATTCATGTATACAAAAGCAGTTATCAAAATAAGCCAGTAGCACACTACAAGTGAAATATGCTGTATCATGAAAAATAAGGGCATCACCTAAATAAACTAAATGTTCTTTACCTGAAAAAGATGATTATCCTGCTGAAAGCAAGAACATTTGGGCTAATTTTCCTCCATTCATCTTTACACAGAAGCTAAGGACTGTTCCCAATGCATTCCTAAGAATAGGAACTTTGTTTTCATGCCTCATTACTTCATTCATGATCCCTAGTTTCTTATGTAAATAACCAAAGCTAGAGAGTGTTTTTAGAATTATCTTCCTTACATATAGAACAGATCATAGAAGTGAAAGATAAACTCTGAGGTAAGGAATTACACCTAGATTAAATTTAGATTCTTCCACTTATATAAACTTCACAGAATAAACTACTCCTTGTTTCTAAGTAAAACATTATGTATCTTTTATTAAATACAGATAATACTTTAAATATCCCATGGGGATTACACAAAATATTAAAATTCTTAACCAAATTCCCAAATTGTAACAAATGTTCAACAAGTGTGGGATATTATTCTAATGACACTCTTTAATCCCCTCGCAAAAAAGGCCTTTAATATTTTCTGTCTGAAAACCTTTCTATGTCAGAAAACCAAGCCCTTTTTGATTTTATGACTCACTCTGTTGTTTGTTTGTTTGTTTTGGGGACACCTGGTGATTTTCAGGAGTTACTCCTATCTCTGAAATCATTGCTGGCAGTTTTGGGGGACCTTAAAGGATGCCAGGGATTGAATGTGGGCTGGCTGCATGCAAGGCAAGTCTCTTACTCACTGTATCAGCTATCACTCCGCCCACTTATGACACAATCTTCATTGTTTTCTATTTTTCTATCAAACTCCCTTCCAACTGCGATCCATATGACAGCCAAAGTAGATGTTTTGCCCTTCTTTCCATACTATCCATATCATCCCAGTCTCTCCTTATCACCATTAAATTAGCTGCAGTTCCCTTCTCTTCCTGCATTTTCCATAACAAAAATCAGTTTCTTAATAGCTACTTCAAGTGCTTCCTCCTGCAAGACACAATCTTAGTTCTCTAACTTCACAGAAAGACATTTTAATTCTCAGAGCACATTTAATATTGACAGACAAGCACTTTTCACTACTGCACGTGAGCTCAATAGTGTCATGGACTGAGACTTAACTCTTTTTCCAATAAGCAAAGCTGCCAGCAGCTGCTACACAAAGGAAAATAAAAATAAGTGCTAAATCAATGCTGGAGAAACAGACTTACTCACAAAAGAAATACAGGCACGCAACTTGTGCTTAATATTGGAACTTCTCACACAGTCTTTTTTTTTCCCTTTCATTTGTACAAATATTTAATATGCAGGTAATTAAAACATTGTTTCTAAATAATGTATAATTACTTTAATAAAAGGTCATTAAATAAGGCATTAAATAAATATTTCCACAGTGTTGATTTACTTATGTTAAGCATGCAAAATAAAAAACTATTATGTAAAACTTCAAGGAGCTAAGTATAGGAGCTTGAATAGCTTTAATCTTGAAATTAAGGATTTTTAGAGATCTGTTAATGATTACTTTTAGTGTTTGATTATACACTTTAATTATCTCTAAAGATGATATATTAAGTGCTGAGATATTTATGCTCATATTTTAGAGATGAATCTAAAAATCACCTATCTTAATAAAATAACATAACTTTGCTCATATTATCGAAAACCTGATAAATAACTTAGAAACACCAATTACTAAGTTAAATATTTTCATTCGTATGAGACTGTCATTGTGTAGCCCTAATTTCATCTCAAATATAAGTTCAAATTGACGCTAAGTAAGTTTATCTAAAATGTGCTTTATCTTAACTCATGCTTTCTTGAGAGTTCAAGGAAAGTTAGAATATTTTTGGCCAAAGTGTGATATACTCGAAATCAAGTGAATACAATTACTTTCCTTATTCACCTCTTCCTGGAATAGCTTTGGCCTTCAAGCCATGGATCCAAGTTTTCTCTGCTTTAATGGCTCAAGGTTCCCAGGGTAAGCTTAGCAATTATTTTAAAATTAATGAATACTTTCTGACTTAATCAGCTAGCTAACTTTTCTGCCTTGACCCTTCTTCAACTCCAAAGGATCTTCCATTTCCTTGAAGAGAAATTAGGACAAATATAGCAAATTCGGGGCTAGGTTCAAACCTTTACTTACACAGTGGGAGTCAGATCCTTTTAACTATGGTGACTCAGTAAAACAGACTTTCTGAAAAGAAGGGCAGAAATGAAAGGTCAAAGACTAATGGAAGAAAGGTACTCAGTGGCCTTTCAAAACCCAAAGCTATATACAGCTCTATATTTCATTTACTTATTCAGTGTTTAAATGTCTTTCAGACACTCAATGTTTAAATGTCTTTCAGACAGTAATCTAACACATTACTTAATTTTGTAGGTATATAAAGAATAAACCATGGATTAGATATCTAGCCTACAGTCCAAAGGTCTACCTGTTCCAATTTCCTTAGTGTTATAAAATTTTTCTATTTGAGTAGTTTTCTTTCTTTTTGTATAGATACTTCATAGCCTTATCAACTTGTTGATCAACCACTTGAAGGATTATCTATCATCCTCACATATTGTCACGGATTTGAGCCTACTTACTTTTTAAAATGACATCGAAAGAGCTATCATCAGTCAAATAATTAGATTTCTTAGGTAACAGTGAGCACTACAATATGTATCTTCAACATCTACCCCTACAAAATAAAGTACAATAACATGTCTAGCAGAAATGATCTGTCATTAAGGAAACTTTATAAACTTTTGATATTTTATTGGAAAAATAAACTACAAAGTGCAATTTATACATAAAGATAAAAATAGAAAATGCAAAGTATAAAAGAATGTGTAAGGAGAAGAAACAGAGTAACACAATGAATAGGCCATGAGGCACATAAATTGGGAGCCCATATTCTGGAAAGAAACCAGCTGAAATGGACTGTATACTCACCATCTCTTGTTCATAATAAAAACTTCAAAAGTTGTCCCACTGACTTTTTGTAATAATTGATGAAATTTCCTCAGATATACTGTGTGCCTGCCAGGGAACAAGCATCCCTTAACTGTTGACTGACACTATTAGCTACTGATGGCAGGAATCAGGATGGAAAAAAGATCCATCTAAATGAACATGAAGTTGATTTCAGGACCTGTTATTATTCACAATGTCTCTTACTTGCTATGACTCATTGCTCAGATCTAGGCCATTGCTTACTTCACTGCTCTAACACTTACCCTTCAGCTATCTCTTCAAAATTTTCACACTTAATAGTGATTAAGGCAGGGTTATATTAATAGTAATAAATATAGACTTATACATTGATATAATTCTTCACAGTTCTGTGATGAAGACAAGTCAGTCCAGGCTATAAATATCCATGTTTTTATTAGATGAAAATGTTCTCTCAAGTACTACTCAAGTCTTCTACAGGTTAATTAATTCTTCATGAGACTATAAACAGGCTACTATTTGGCAGTCAGTTTTTTCCCTAAATCTTGGGATTCATATTTTACTGAGAATTTTAGTTAGTGTTTTTATAAAATACCAGTAAGAATTTTAGCAGCTATCCCTGAACTTAGAACCAGGAATAAATCTTGGACAAAGGTTAGTGAGCATGCCCACTCAAAAAATAAATAAGAGAATCTTAGAGTTGTATTGATTTACTACTTTTAGTTCAACAATGCCTGTATAAAAAAAGAAACAGTAATTTTGATGATATTACCCAAAGTCATATATATCTTACTAGTAAGAGGACTGCAGTACTATTTACAACAGGTAGAATCTGGAAACAACCCAGATGTCTGACAACGGATGAGTGGCTAAAGAAAGTGTGGTAAATATGCACAATGAAATACTATGAAGCTGTCAAGAAAAATGAAGTCATGATATTTTACTATATTTTCCCATACATAGGTGAACATGAAAATTATTAGGTTGAGTGAAATAAGTCAGAGAAAGAGATAGACACAGAATACTCTCATGCATCTGTGGAATTTGAGAAAAATAAAAGATAGTATGTTAATAATACCCAGAAACAATAGAGATTAGGGCTGGAAAGACTGGCCCCTTGTATGAAGCTTACCACAAAGATTTGTGAGTGCAGTTAGAGAAATAATTACACTAACAACTATCATAAAAATGGCATGAATGTGGCCCCCAAAAAAAAAAAATAAAATAAAGGCGCAAAGCAAGGGAAGAACAAGGAGTAATAGCAACAGAACCTGAGATCTTGTCCTCAAAATGAGTTTAACCTGATGAGCAGAATGGCAGTTTTAGAAGTGAAACCAAAGATGGTGGTAGAAGGAAGCAGAAACTCTAAAAGAGGATAGAATGATGGAATATGTAAGCATTAAAATTTTCCCATTCAAAATACTCTACATTACTGTGACATAATAAAAATAAGCAGAATAGAAATATTTTCACTAAAATTAAATAACCATAAAATCTGTATGGAGTCACCATGAACCTCAAATAAGGCAATTAAAAAAGGAAGAAGAACCAATTTGAGGCACTACATTCCTTTTTAAAACTCTAATAAAAAAAAACTATACTAAAACAATATTAAAAGTTATAAAAATAGAAACATTATAGCAAAACATGATGGCATTGTCACTAAAACTCAAAAAAATAAAACTTCAAAATGAAGATTTGATCAATAACACTCGACAACTCACGAAAAATAAAACAAAAATAAACGGTATGACATTAATCCTGGTGGTGATCTGTTTTAATATGACAATGTGAGAAAACTGGAACAAACGGAATACTTCAATTTGAAATGTTTATGGATAGTACAGATAACCATGAGAAAATAAAGTATACACGTGTGAAAGTGACAATCATATTTTCAAACAATACATCTAATAAGCAGTCAATATTCAAACAACAAAGAACACATGCAACTCAATAGTTTTTAAAAAATATTTAAAAACACGTATCTCTAAAGACACTTTGCTTTAAAAAAAAAAAGACAGGGATAGATAATTCAGTGGAAAATGGAATTTAAAAATGCACAGATATGGGGCCAGAGTGGTGGAGGAAGCGGTAGGGTGTTTGTCTTGCATGCGCTAACCTAGGACGAACCATGGTTCAATCCCCCCACGTTCCATATAGTCCCCCAAGCCAGGAGCGATTTCTGAGTGCATGTCCAGGAGTAACCTCTGAGTGTCACCAGCTGTGACCGCAAACCAAATACACACACACACACACACACACACATATGTATATATATACATATATACTTTAAGCCAAATAAAGATAAGATTACTTACCTGCAATAAACATTAAGTATACCTGTCTTGTATGGCTATGAGAATAAAGAATATCACAACCCAAAAGATAAAAATATATGCACTCATATACTATAAAGATAATAGTATCACGCAGTGCTCTGTTATTGAGTTGTACACAAAATTTGCATGAGGCAAGTTCAACCTTCAAATTGGATGCTATACTCACAATAAAACTGATGGCTTTAATTGATTATACAACTTAAATATTACCTTGAGGTAGTAACATATGAGAAGCCAAACATGAACAATATGTGTCACAGCCATACAAATCTTAAATGATCATAATTTATATACAAAAACTGAAAAGTTTGTTGTCTTCAGCTTTTTTTTTTGTCTTGAGTTAAGGAACCAAGTTTATTCTCATTTACTTTTATCAGAGAAAAAATTGATTTTCATTTTATAAGTAAAAAGAATAGATAATAATAGTCATTTGTTAAAATATATTACCAACTGTTATTTTGATAGCCTTATACTGGCTAATTATTATTATTATTATTAATTATAAAATTAAATACCTTTAAAATAGATGAAAGGAAACAATCTATGAAATCAGAACTTACTTTTAATGTTAGACTTACTTTTAATCATATATTCCTGTACCCTAAATTTTCAAGAATGTAAATCATCAATTCTTCAATAAGCTAGAATCCCCCTCCCAATCCTTACATCAGACTTCAAAAATGACAGTCTAAAATGATCATTGTAGTCATAAATAATTCAGAATGGAAAAAGTAAAGTTTTACCCAATGTTATTTATTTTTGTTAATATTTAACTTTGGAATAAATTGTATAAGAAATAATCCTATTTCATAAGACTTTGGAAAAGATAAAATTGATATATTTAAATCATATGGCCAACTGCAGGAGGCACAGAATAGACAGAGAGACGAAAGTGTTTAGCATAAGCCAAAATCAAAAACTACACCTGGTACTTATTTCATTGCCCAAGGCTCTATCTGAAATTATGGAAGACCTGAGCCAGATGACAATACTGCAAGCAGGGCACTTGTCTTGCATGCTGCCAAGAGGGGTTTGGCCATAAGCCTGGCACCATAGGTATTCCACAAACCTTTCAAGAGTGATACCTGAGCATAAAGACTGGAGTAAGCCTTGGACACAGCTGGGTGTAACCACAAAACAAAACAAAGCAAAACAAAACAAAACAAATGAAAAGTAACTATGAACTAAATCTTATTGAATAAAGGATATTTAATATCTATCAGAGTTGTCCTTCAATTTTATTTCTAGTCAGCATAATTTCTTTCAAGAAATGCAAGAGTTGGAGAGGGTAGAATAAGATAGGAGAAACTCAAAAAGCTGAATTTGGGACTAGAATACACAGATTTATTGTAGAGTCCCTTTAAATACTTGCTTTCTGCTGATGTATGTATTTTAAACTAATATTTGGATGAAAGCCCAAGACTTTTCTGAGCTCTGAATTGTTTAGTAAGCAGCTATCATTTTTCTGCATTTTAATATAATTCATGACACCATTGTGTTATTTAGGCAACAATTCAACAATTCAAAAGAGATGAAAATTAAATTGCTTTCTAGGTAATAATCCTTGACTTGTCTATCGAAGATAATATAAAACTCATGTATTGAGAATTTACTCTTGCAGACAATAATTTGAGCCAAATTTTAACCAAGTGAGAAGTATAAAAGCAAAAGAGAGTTGCAATTTACTGGTTTAGAGAAGTAATTATTAAAAGTATTTAATTTTATTAAAGGTAAAAATAATAAAAAAAATTTTTTATCTTCCCTAGAGAAAATTTGGAATCAAGGAACTTAGGGGCCAGATAACACATGGAGGCTTTACTTTAAGTCTTAGCAATTTCAGTCCCTGAAGCACTAAACCAGGTGTACCCCTAAATTCATTTGGTGTATCCAAATAATCTTTGAATTAAATTGTTGTTTTCTTTGCTTATGGATTAATAGGGTTACCACTTTAATCATAAATGTTTTGTCAGTACTGTATTTTACCAGTCTCAAGCCAAATTTTAAAGTAGTCTCACCTTATTCTCTGTACTATATACCTGAACCATCTCTTTAAAAAAGGTCAGAAAGAAAACAAAACATCTATAAACAGGAAAATAATTATGTAACATATTATTATCATTTTGTAAATATTAAAAAAATCATCGACAGGCTTGCCAGTGTGCCTAGAAAGCATTTATGGGCTTAATTATAATGGCCATGCAAACAAACCCTAGGCCTGGGGGTCTGAAAATTAAGAGTCTTTTAGAGAAAATAGTAAAAACTTATCAAATTGCCACAGTGTATACCATTTTCCCTTTAATGTACATCAGAGTTATCACAACAGTAATTATTATTATAAAACAAACACTCAAGAGAGCTGGAGCAAATAATAGTACAGCAGTAGGGAGTTTACCTTGCATGCAGCCAGCCCAGGTTTGATCCCCTGCATGCCACTTAGTCTCTCAAGCTCCACCAGAAATGACACTTGAGTGAAGAGCCATGAGCAAACTCTGAGCACTGCCAGGTTTGAGCCCCAAACAAAACAAACAAAAAACCCAGTTTCTGAGAGTTTTATGTCCCATACACCCTTGGGAAACACTGTATTTTTTTAAATTTACTAATCCTAATCATAGTCCTGTGCTCAACCTTTTATTATGAGCAAACCAAAACACAGAGAACTAAAGAATGTCAAAAGTCAAATAACTGAAGAAAAACACACTCAGAATTTGAATTAAAGAAGTGATGCTCAGTGTTAGGTATTAATGACTCAGTTATTATAGTCCTTTAATTTTATGACTGTAATATATATTAAGAAAATTCGATGCCAGAAAGATTTTGAAAATCTATTTTATTACTCAATTATCATAATCTGTATTCTCCATGGCAGCCAGTCCCAACATCTAGCAAATTATGTTCTGTAAGTACTGAATAAAATCTGGGCAAAAACTCCTCAGTGCCAAAGGAACATCTCTTAATGTTTTGTTTGCCACATCTGTAAGTTGGACTGTAGCACATAAGATCTGGACTTATTGGACTTTACGTATATTAATATTCACTATTTTTTAATTAGACTATTGACAGCCATGCTTGGGATTCCAGGAATATGTTTCAGTGATTTTAGGTACCAGTTTATCTATTCATTGTTCTGTCCTTCATGCTATACTGCTTCACTGTCAATACTTAAGGTCATTTTGACAGTGTTCAGTGTCATGTGATATAAAAGACCATTTTTTCAGATACTGCACTTTCACCTCAGCTGTAACATAGTACTTATAAAAAATTTGCTGGAACCAGAATAGGTTATGTTTAGGGACATACAATATAAATCCGTCAAAAAACAATGACAGCATCTGAGTTAAAGAAGGAAACTAAGGCCCTTGATTCAATGTCATTATGTACTACTGGGAAAGATTTGTAATTTACTTTGGTCAACATAAAAATTATTTAGTTAAAAAAATAAAATACACACTTATTTAAAAAAGAAAAGGAAACTAAGGGTTGCTGTTAATAAAAACAGCATACACTGTGGCCCTCCTTCTCAACCACCCCAAATGTGGACTGTTGCTTCGTACCAGATTCAGTCCCAGAAGCACACCCAATGCAAGAACTCTATCCGAGCCCTTTCTGCCACAAATCATTTCAGAAACTCAACAAGACCAGGGGTTGTGATGAAAATGTGCCCTGGATTCCACCCCCCACAAAAGAATATCTCACAGATAATGGGGAAGCCTATATTTCCTTTATAAGTTTAAGACCTTTATAACATACCTCTTAACCTGTTTAACCCCAAATGTAAGGAAGATGGTCTCCTGCATCACTTTGTTCCCTTAATTACTTTTATGAACTCATTTGTATTTTTTCCTTTCTGTATATATAAATATATATAAATATTATATAAAAATATATATAGTCTTGTTTTTGTTTTCTTCTCCTTAACTTCACCTGTTTTGGTTCTGCTTGGTACAAAAACCTACAATTAAAGTGTTGCCTGGGATTAAAGCTCAAGTCAAAACCAGGGCACAGAGATGATGGAGCCTGACACTCTCACCCCTAAATTGCACCAGCAGTATACTATAGCACTATTTCTCTTTGCACGGGCACACTAAAAAAGAGGGGAATTTTACATAGAGAAACAAGCTCTTATCTACTAGGGATAAAAGAGGACAACTTTGGTGGTGGGAATGCCCCGATTCAATGTCACTATGTACCTAAAATATTACTGTGAAAGATTTGAAATCCACTGTGATCAAAATAAAAATTATTTAAAAAATAAATAAATAAAAACAGCATACAATGAAATGTGATTCTATTTAATTGAATTAACTATCTGTCTCAGCAAAGTCAATTTACCTAGCTATAATTCTGAAATATCCAATATTATTCCCAATAATTAAAAATTGGTAAGTAATTAATATATTAATAAAATTAGTTTAAAAAGTTTATTGAATGTTGGTTCAATGATTAATTTTTACTAAGTGTATTTGATGTTTTTTTATTTGTATTTTTGGACACACCCGGTGACACTCAGGGGTTACTCTTGGCTATGTGCTCATAAATCGCTCCTAGCTTGGGGGACCATATGGTACAGTGGGGGATTGAACTGCGGTCTGTCCTAGGCTAGCACCAGCAAGGCAAACCCCTTACCACTCTGAGCCCTGTATTTGATGTTTTATGTGACTCTAAATATGATAAATATCTCCTTATTTTATTGGTTTATAAAAATTCTATAAAATGAACACAGAGCCAGAGAAAATAATTATCTTAATGCATATGAAATAATAACAACCAACAACTAAGAACTGAAGTTAAAGTTATAAAAATATGCAAGGGCATAATGGCTCACATCAATAATATCATTATAATTGTCTTAAGACTTTACAAAATGTTGAAACTATAAACATAAAAAGGCATTTCACAGAGTTGGAAAATCATTAAATAATTTTAAAAAGTTTCTCAAAAAATTGCAATGGAAAACTTCAATTATAAATGTTCCACAAGAATACTTTCTATTATAAAGCAATTCTAACCTTTGAAGCATTTTATAGCTCTTTGTAAAATATGACTTGTATAATTGTATTCATTTTCAAAAACAAAAGTATAGATGCCCAGAGGGTATAAAGAATTGGCAAGAATCAGGGAAATCTGCCATAATGTAGATATTCACATGTATTTTCTGCCTGTTCACAGGGACATTATTAACAAAGAACTCAGCTTGGTGATTTCTTTCAAGAAAATATTCCAGAAGTAGAATGACATAGATAAGATGCTACAACTCCAGAACTATCAGTCCAAACAAAGGCTCTTAGAATAATTGTTAATTTATTAGTTATTCTTCATTGCTCTTCATTAGACTCACAACAGTATCATGTGCATTCAGAATAGTGCAAAGTCATGTGCCAATGTGCCATACAAAATTGGGGTTCCCAATTGTCCCTGAGCTTATTTCTTCACTTGTATTTCTTAACAGAATGATCAGACCTCTGTAACTGTACACATTGGTTTTACCAAGGCAACTCTAAAAAACCTGAATAGAGGCAATGAGGAGAAAAGTCAGTAATGAATTTATTTTTCAGATATATCAAATTGTGAGATTTACCTCTCTGGGGTAGCATTGCTCTTCCAAATACACTCACTAATTTTTAAAGATTAGAAATTATTTAGGCAGAATTTGGGGCTACTTCCCTTTTTTGTTCATATGCTTGAATAGATGTTTTATGGTTGCTTATATAATTTCTGTTTATATGTTTTATATGTTTACATGTTTGGGCCACACCCAACAATGCTCAGGATTTACTCCAGGTTCTGCATTCAGTAATAGGCCAAGGAACTTCTCAGAGGACCATATGATATGCTAAGAATTAGATCTGGATTATCCCCTGTACTACTGTTCAAGATTTTCACTTCTAATAAATTCTGAATATTCCAGGATAATCTCTATATAAGAAAATGAATGAATTACCTACATCATATGGAGAACTAAGATCCAAGCAGAACCAAACTTAAACATACTTAAATGCCTATATATATAGCATATAAAATACAACACATTTAGAAGAGCTGAGCATAAATTTCTAACTAAATTAAAGATAAAAAGTAAAACCCAAACATTGGATAAACATGACACATTTGTTAACATAACAAAACCAATGAATGACTAAATAGAATAGTTCAGATGAAGAATCAAACTTTCTTTGAAGGTAAGAGGTATCAAAATCTGAAGTCCTGGGCAAGGAACACAGTTCTGCATTTGAAATCATGTCTTGAATAAATGCTTGAGGCACATTATTCCATTCCTGCTATAAGAAAATAAACACAACCACTCTTTACTCCTCCCTTTCTCTCTCAGGCCACAGTAACCAAAGCAAACTGTCAAAAATATATATGATCTTCACCAATTTATAAGGATTACACAGCTGTTCATTTCCTTCCATACTTGACAAATTTATATTCCAGAACCTCTTGAATTAAGCCCACGTAACTTCCAGTGCTTCCAGGATTTCTGAGCAAAAAATATCTCCTGCATGCAAATTTCATCGCATATGCAGAGTAAAATTTGCCTAACAGGTAAACAGTGATGTTCTGTAGGTAGGAGTAGTTGGAAAAAATTTGGTTTTGGAGTTGTGAAGATACTTTTGAGTCGATTTCCCACACACAACAGTTTATAGAAATACTACCATCATCCAAAAACTTAAAAGAGGATGTTTATCAAATTGAACTACTGATTCATCTTGGTATTTGGGAGAAAACAATATATGATACCATGTAAAACAAAATTCTATCACTAACATAGTTCTAAATTGTCTACCAAAATGTATATTGAGTTGCTTATTGAAGGGTGTGCAACATTTTATATTAGAGACAATAATGAAAGCCAAATTATATAATTAAATTATATCACACAGAAGATACACTGGTGAGTTTAGTTTCAAGATGTCATCTGAAATATCCTATAGACATAAGACTCATAAGTTATGGAGAAGAGGTCAATGCATGGAAAAAGCTAATAGATAAAAATGAATAAAAATAATCCTGCTCACAAAGGGCATTCTGGTAAAGTGAATTATTTCTGTTTTTTTTTTGGGGGGTGGGGGGCTTTTGGGGACACATCTTGTGGCTCTGAGGGTTACTCCTGACTCTGCACTCAGAAATTGCTCCTGGCAGGCTCAGGAAACCATATGGGAACCCAGAGATTGAACCCCTGTCCATCCAAGGTAGGTCACATACAAGGCAATGCCCTACGGCTGTGCTATCACTCCTGTCACTGGTAAAGTGAATTGTTATTTCTAACTTTATACAGAGATCTGCTTACTGTGTGAACTGAAAATGAGTAATATGTAAAGAAAAATTAAATAAGGCCCTTCAAATACAATGTCGACAAACAAATCTCTGACCAAGGAAGAAATATATCTCCTAATCTTAAAAGAAATGTCCTATCATTTCATAGTCTTGAGCTTTTCTTCCCTTTTCATAATCCTTACTTCAAGAAGGATATTTGCTTGGACTGATTTAGAAAGAGAAGTCTCTATTTCACTGACTGAATGAAAAGCTCTTCCCCAAACCAAATGGGAATTTATCTGGAAAAAACATTTTCTCTACTTTAGCCAAATAATTTCTATAGTCAATACTTCCTCAAGACAATGTCACCAAAGAAAACCACCAAAAGAACATGTGTTTGTGTTTGTACAACCTTACAGTTCTGAGTCAGGGGTCTGAGGGTAGAAAAAAAATCTATGAAAAAAAGAAATAAAGTGCTGTCACAGATGAAAAGTTTCTCAGACCAGATTTTCCAACCTCATAATCCAAAGGGAGAAAGTCAACTCAGATACAAATTTCAAGATTTGATCTGCTTTTTACAAAGTAGTAAACAGTTAAAATAAATCCAAAAAAATAGCCCTACATTTTATTTTATTTTGCTATATAAACAAAGTTAAATAAGCAGGATGTTTTTAAATTTGATGATCATTTTAGCTTTCTACTAGGTGTTTCTATTTCTCTATCATCAAAAATGCTCTATCCATATAGATTGCTAAATTAATTTTAAGTCTTGAATTATTAACTTTAAACTAGCATTTTTTTCAATGTTCAAAGTTTCTAATTCTGTCTTCTAAATCCCTAGTGCATTGCCATAATTTAGCTTCAGAACTATACTTGCAAAAGCCTTAACCATCAACCCTGCAAAACTTTATATAAAACTCTAACAGACAGACAGAAAACATTGTACAAAATTTATTTTCCTGATTGACCAGGTAGAAGCATAAATTTTAAATACCTGATACAACTTCACCATATAGAAGATAAATGAATGTACCAGATTCATACTATGAGTATACTATATATTGAAGTATTAATATCAATCTGCTAAAAACATCCTAATTTTTTCATATAATTAATTTAATTTATAAAGTAGAAATGTGGTCCAACTATTAATTTCATTTTCAAGTCACTTAATCAAATATGAGCAACTTGATTTTTCTTGATATCCTAAAGAAGTTCCACTATTAATCTGATTCTTTTGTAATGAGAAAATCATCAACATTAACTGACTTCATATAAAATATGCAGAAGGGCAGTTGGTAAATAATGCAAAGTTTTCTTCTCTCAAAATTCATATTAAATATGCATGACAGTATCATTAAGAGGTTCCTGAAATTTACTAACGCAGCCCTCAGTGTCTATAATTCTGTATTTCTCAACCTTGATGACCCTCTGATAGCCTCAGCTCTTCGTATGATGAATAGTGCCTGCCTCCCCACATGCTATTCCTAGTCTACAATGCTCATCATCCTAATGGACAATTACAATTCCCAAAACTATTTCTCAATCATTAAAATTAATAAGATGTTCTTCAATTGCATACTTGCAATCTTTTGAATATAGTAGGGGCTTTACTTATTTTCTCTCTTATTTGCTAAGATTTGTAACAATGCACAAGCTTCTTTCAAGTATGAAGAATGAGTAAGGCTGAAATTATAATATGATATAGTTAAAATTGAAACTGAGGGGCCAGAATGGTAGCACAGTGGTAGGGTATTTGCCCTGCATATGGCTGACCCAGGACAGATTTGAGTTTGATCCCTGGCATTCCTTATTTTCCCCCAAACCAACAGAAATTTCTGAACACAGAAATATGGGTAAACTCTGAACACTTCTGGGTGTGGCCAAAATAAATTGAAACTGAATAACATTTTAATAAAAAAACAAGAAGTTGGGGCTGGATCAATAGCACAGCAGTAGGGCAATTTTCTATGCATTTGGCTGACCCAGAAGGGACCTGGAATCGATCCCCAGTGCTCCATATGATACCCAGAGCCAGGAGCAATTTCTGAGAGCAGAGCCAGGAGTAACCCTTGAGTGTTATTGGATGAGTCAAAAAAAAAAAGTACTTACATATTTTAATAATTAATATTTTTCACAGTATTTTGGGTAATGTGTAAGTATATTCTTCATATATTCCAAATGCACAATAAAAAGTAAATGAACTTAAAATTTTCTTCAGTATACCTTGCCTTAACAGTTAAGCAATATAATTATTAATTATAAGAACAATATCCAAAAGTAGATTATATATGTCTTGCTTGAGAAAACTACAATTTTACTATTTATTTTTTAAAAGGAAGAGAAAATATTTTTAAACTTATTTTAAAAATAAAAATGATATACAGATTATCAAATAGCCAAGGTCCACGTTCAATCGAACTTCCAATAATTGCTGTGTTTTATAAACATTGTGTATTTGATCCTTAAAATTAAGGTCTATAATATACAAATCAAGTGTGGGGCAGATAAGTAACAATATAAATGGAATATATCAGATCCACAGAAAATATTGAGCTAAGATAAAAACCCCAAATTTGTCTCCAATTATCTTGTTTCATCTTCTACATTACTATTAATGGTACTGAATTTCTAAGTCAATCATAACTCTATTACAAATACCAAAGCCATAAATCCCACTTAGATGCTAACATAAAACTCTCATCCCAAAGAATATTTTAAAAGTAATAATTATCATTCTTTTTTAGTACAAGTATTTCCATGTAAATTAATGGAAGACCAAAATCCAAACTTTTCATATCACCTAAATAGTTATAAATGGCTAGTAGTTCCATTCAACTTCCAATAATAGGATTTAACTTCTTTTGTTGCCATTCCTTCAAGTTTGCCTATAATACTACCAATACTGTCATACATTTTTGGAAATATTTTCTGTTCCATTAAATGAATAATGAAATAAAACATCGCTTTTTCTGATAATGTTTGTTATAAATTTTGTACAATTATCAGTGAATGTTAACTCAATTTTTTAAAATATAAACTATATATGACTATATGACAAGTGATTACATAGAATAATTTTTTTTTTTTTTTTTTGGTTTTTGGGCCATACCCAGTGACGCTCAGGGGTTACTCCTGGCTATGAGCTCAGAAATCGCGCCTGGCTTGGGGACCATAGGGGACACCGGGGATCGAACCTAGGTCCATCCTAGGTTAGCACAGGCAAGGCAGGCACCTTACCTCTAGCGCTACCACGCCGGCACATGGAATAATTTTTATATTATAAATTAAATTTATTTCCATTGAATAGTATATTTAAGACAAAAATTGTACATTATTTCAGAGCATTTGAGCTACCATGAAAATGAAAATTATGATAAGGCATCTACTAAAGATGATAATGCTTTCCTCAGTTTTAATTCTATTTTCTTTATTTATTCTTTTTCACCTTTCTAAAACAGATGTCAGCTATTTTCAGACAGCTGATTCTAAAGCACGATCAGCATTCAATAGTCAATTGTGCAATTAAAAATATAATGACTATGGAAACTCATTTTTCTGTGCTTTTCATATTAATGATCTCATTCAGTTCTCAAAATATCATAAAATGTAATCCTCAGAGCAGAACATAATTCTTCCTGTGTTAATTGTAGGTTGTGCATACGGTATTAGATACTGATGGCAATGTGGTCTAAATGATTGATAATGGTTGAATAAATCGCAAAATTTGGATTAATCTTCACACAAAATGACCTGAAATCCAATGACCAAAGCTGCTATATCAAGGGAATAAAAGTATAAAACTCAGAGACAGTTGAAACAGAGATACCATTATCAACATTATCAAAAAAGTAAAAGTTGTAAAAGAAATTGTAAGGCACAGAACTTTATTCAGTTGGACAGGAATTTGCACAGAATACTCAGAACACTGCTGGTCCTTAAATACACTTAGGACATATAATGGAAAATAAGGTTTTGAGTATATTCTACTCTGAGTTTCTTGATTCTACTTTATTCCTCTGAAAAAAAAAAGTTTTTTTTTTTTCCTCATGCGATACTTTAATCTCTTGTGAATATACAAGTTAGGAATCAATACTTACTTAGGAATAATTCATACGAATTAAAAAATTTTCCATCAACCTTCCTAACCATCTCTTTAATTACTGAAATACTACTGTAAGTTTTCAGTTGCTCTATATGTCTTAAGCTTTGTCCTGATTTTCAAAGGCCCAGAAAATGTTAAACTTTCAATTAGAGTGTATTGCCCTAGAGTCAAAAATTCTAAAATGAAAAACTCGATCTCTACCACTTACTAAGTCTTGACATCCTCCCAAGTTCTGCCTGATTTACATATACTACACTGACTTCAGAGAACTGTAGAATTAAATTTTTTGTTATATTTTTATACCAATTTTTTCAACATTTCCAGATTATAGCTTTCCACCCTGTTTTGCTTCTTCTGGTGGCCACAATTTATGGGATTTTAACTTGTGCCTCCTTTGATATATTCTAGAGTGCCACAAGAGACCATATGACTTTATACGGTTGTTTAATGCTATTTATACTTATTTTGACAAAGTGCTAATGCAATATTAACTTATTTTACCATAGAAGAATCTATATATATTAAGATACAAATAATTAAATAATAACATATAAGGGCATTGAGAACCTATCTTCAAATCTTGCTACCAAACCAGGTTTTTCTTATGTTTTCTCATAAAGTATTGGGCTTCCAAAAACATCTTAAAATTATTCTCTTTTAGAAGATATAGAAAAAAATATCCTGCTTTCCCCTCTAATATTTTGTATTCTGACACTATCTTTTTTTTTTTTTTTGGTTTTTGGGCCACACCCGTTTGACACTCAGGGGTTACTCCTGGCTATGTGCTCAGAAATCGCCCCTGGCTTGGGGGGACCATATGGGATGCCAGGGGATCGAACCGCGGTCCGTTCCTTGGCTAGCACTTGTAAGGCAGACACCTTACCTCTAGCGCCACCTTCCAGGCCCCATATTCTGACACTATCTTTACATGGTTTTCTATTTCATTAACTTTTCATAGGTTCCAGCAATTTGGGGGGTGACATCCATCTGTACTTAGGAGTTGTGGCTCTATACTCAGAGATCACTTCTGGTGGTGCATGAGATAACAAATAAAGTGGCAGAGATCAAACGATCAAGATTAGCAACTTACTCAAAATCCAACTTTTAATATCCTATGTCCAAATTAAGGTCCAGACATAGATACAGAAGAGTGGAACAGTGTTTTGTATACAGGAGGACCAGAATGGATCCCCATGACCACATGGTCCAAAGAATACTTCAGGCCTGTTATACTGGCAGGTTAGGGAGCAAAGGCTGGTGGTATAGGATATATTCTGGGATCACTGGTGGAAGGAGGCTGACACTGGTGGAGGGAATGGCCATGATTTACTGTACATCTGAAATTCAACTATAAAGGACTTCGTAGATCACAATGGTTTCAATAAAATAAATTTTTGGCCACACCCATTGCAGCTCAGGGATATTGCACTCAGAAATCACTCCTGGCTTGGAGAAAACATATGGGTCGCCTGGGATCAAACCATGGTCCATTCTAGGCTAGATCTTACAAGGCAGACACCTTACCTCTAGCGGCACCGCTCTGGCCCCTAAAATAAAATTTTTAATAAATAAATATTTAAAACAGAAACCAGGTCCAGAGTAATGGAACAGTAGGAAGGGTGCTTGCTTTGCACATAGGCAACCTGAGTTCAATCCTGGCATCCCATGGTCTCTTGAATACTCTCAGGAGTTATTCCTAAGAGTAGAGCCAGGAGTAATCTCTGAGCATCATTGGGTTTGGCCATAAAACAAAACAACAACAACAACAAAAAAAGTCTTATATATATTGTCTGTCCTGTGTGGCTTACATTCTCTAAGTTCACAATCACTTTAACAACACAATCTCATTTTTTTTAGCAACCTTGGCTTTTACTTGAGCAACTGTTAGTTTTGCCTCCAGAGTTGGATGCCTGTAGATGCTCTGAATCTCAACAAGTCTTAAGGTAGATAATTAGACAGTGGAGAAGCTAGTTTACAACAAACAGAAATGGGATAAATATTATTTTACTTGTTGTTTATATTGAACAAAATATTTTATAAAAAAAAAAGAATATGGTTAGGATAACTGAGATGGAAGTAGCCTGAGAACTTCTTGGAAAGGCTCAAAAGTAAACTATTTACTCATTGTTTCTTAATTTATTTTTAAAAAGCAACAATGAAAGGACACTGAAAACTAGGGACTAATTAGGATCATATGTGACTAATAATGATTTACCACTCACCACTTATTATAGAAAATAATACAGGGCAGTGTAACACTATTAAAATTAGAGGCAATATACTTAAATTACCTGAATGTAATAATATCAAACTATAGAAAGAAGTTAGGTTAGATCATAAGATAGGGAAGTGGTTTTTATTAATTGTAGCAATACTTCAGATTATCTTGTTCTACTTTTTCTTTTATATGACTAAAAGTTCAATAAAAGTGATAATAGTATAGGAAAAAGATAAATGAAGTACTCTACGGTGTACTGTCCTGAAAAATATGACCAGTGCCAAATAATATGGGTAATATTAATGGCTATAAATTTCATTGACAATACTCAATATAATGTAATGCACATGGTATTTTTCCTCATGGGAATTGGACTTCTCTTAAAACTCAAAATGCTAATTTAAAGAGAAACATATCGGATAAATATCAACTGATACATGCTCTACAAAATCATCTTATCAATGTTCCCAAAACCATCAATATCACTAAGAGGAAGGATATTAGAAGAAAATATCATTACAGCAATATATATTTGAATAGAATGTGGTGCTCTCGATAAACTCTGGGAAAAAAAGGATATGAAAAAAAAAAAGCAAATCGGAAGAAGGCTTTGGACTTAGTTAATAGCTGCATCAATCTTAGGCCATCAATTTTGCCAGATATTCCATATTGATGCTAAGATGTTAATAATAAATTGTTTGGGAGAATATGGAACTTCTGGGTTACTGTCATTGCTTCTCTATCAATTTCAATATTCTCTAAACCAAAATTAAACAAGAGAAATAATGCACACATAGATGAGAGGTTTTCTGGGGATCCAGTGATCTGTCCAGGTCATGTGAGAAAGCTAAATTTAAATCAATACAAAATTTTTTTGTACAAAAACAATGATGTCCTCCAAGGAGACTCTTGACTGTTGTTAATTTTAAATAAAGATTAATACAACCATTTAAGTTAAATTCCATGTCTATTTGTCAAAAGATGGTTAAGGATAAAATGGTTAGTATTTAGACTATGTTCTGTATTCATAAGAAAGGTCTCATATATTCAGATACACTAATGGATAGCTGAGTAAGCATCTAATATTCTTACCAATAAGGCTTGGATAGTCCTTTTGTAAACATGTGGAATCCAATCTTAGACTTTTCTACAGATGACGGTTTTATTTTTCCTAATCTATTTTTTCATTTACCCAAAGGTCATTCTTATCGCTCCTTCTAGTTGATGCTCAAGGTTGTCTGAGCTTATCTATATAATGTCTGTGCACCTGGTGTTCCTGATCTTATTAGAACAGCTCATCTCCTGTTTCCTGCTTGTGATTTTTCTAGGCAGTATTTTTAACCCACTATTCTTACTTCAATTTTATCTGCTATGGTTGAATATTTTCAAATGCAAATTTGCATCTGAATCAATCTTAATAGTTCAAACAGTTAAATCGTAAGGAAAATGTTTATATTTTATCATCAAATGCTGGATATAATAATTATAATAATATGCATTAGAAAACAAGCTTATTAATTAGCAATTAATAGTAATATCAACAAATATCAATATTAATATAAAATAGATATGAACTTTGCAGCTAAACTGATTATTTCTTCTGCAGAATCACAAAGTGAAGAGCGATTTTCCCCATAATAGATACCAACGTTAAATATATAAATGTTTTCATGTCACTTAACATTTTATTTTACCTCTGAAATACAAATACTTATGTAGTATTAAGTTCTTTTTCCCAACTTAAAGAGGGACATCTCAAGATTTCAAAAATAATCATTTAAAAAAATAATCAACTTGTTTCTTAACCCAAACCCAAATATGTATAACTAATTCTAAAAGACAAACACTAACCCAGCAACCATATAGTAAGGGGTAGCACCAACATAATGCTCTGATAATATTGTAACCTACAAAATGACCCTGCTATTGTGAACGTGCTATTCATGTCCACCACCATAGCAAACAGTCCATGGACAAGAGTTGAGCATCACGGAATCTCAGGAACTACTGGGATGGAAATTTGAGAGCAGTCTTGGACATGCATAGGCAACAATCTAGGTGGATGGCAAGTTATTTTGAGAACAACTAATAATGGCAAGGTGGGAAAGAGAGGGAAACTCAAGGTACATTAAGGAGGCGATGAACCAGAACGTATTGTTCCTTTTTTGAGCTTAGTATTCAGAACCTATATTTATACTTCAGTAATGTCACACAAAACCCAGAGTTATACAAGTACAAGGAAATCAAATTTCACTCAATTCTATTGCAATTGTGGAGGCAGAGACCCTAAACAAGTATCTATAGAAAAGTGCCAAGAATTGGGGAGGGATGTGAATTTCGGTAGAAAATTATTGAGAGGGCCGAAGAGGAGGGAATTTTCTGTTAATGTAACCTAATACGATTCTTGTTAATGACAGACAGGGTAATCAGATATTACTTGGCAAAGAGTGGACCATGATTATAGTCATAGAGTTATATAGATTATTATATTTACTGTATTCGATATTTAGATTGATTAGACATAAATGACAATGGCAAGGGCTTCTAGAGATAATGACCTAGTGAGTTCTGGCCAAAATAGTTTTTAGAAAGAAATATACAACATGATCTAGAAGAAGGTTAAAGAGGTTGAGTGAAGTTTACTTGAATAGAGTCAACTTATTCCTCCCTTAAAAAATATAAATCCATTCCTCTTCTGGGTGCTTTTGAATCATTACCAATGGTTCTTTATATTAAGATTAGAGAAAATTAGCTCGCGCTGACTAGAAAGCAAACATTTAATGAAGGATGTTTCTATTAAAATTATAATACTCAATAGTCCAAAATCCTGTTTTGGAGTCCAGAAATAATCCAGCTCAGATGACTAGATATTGTGCAGTATGTATCCATGAATGATAGAGTGAGGACAGCATTGGAAGTGCAGTAGGTTTCCTATTCAGTAGTTTAAAAGTCTCTGGAGACAGTATGAGCCATTCTGATGAAATAATGCACTTAGAAAGGTTCCCCTGAATAACTTATTATAATGATGCTTTCTAATAAATTGTCAATGACTTCAAGTCAAAAAGAAGAAATATTGGAAATGCTAGTTTAAGAATTATAGCCAGACATTAATAGAAAAGAGAATAATTCAGTATCTAGCTAATTTTAAAAGTAGGAAACAAGTAAGTAACCCTAAAGACACTAATGAGGGCTAGAATATACACAAATACTTGTAAAAATACCCAGGAATGCAACCTATAGTTTCTGATTAAACCACATTAGTTCTTCATATTTACATTCATTTATTCAATTACAAGCAAAGTAAAGTTAATCTGTCTTTGAAATGCATACTTCATTAATGTTAGCTGAATTTTTCACATATGTGGTAAGCAATTACATAAATCTGCTAATCTGTTTATATTGTAATTTGTCTTAAGCATTTCATGTTGGATATAGATTTCAACAGCTTAAGTGCATTCATTGAGTTCTTTCAAATAGAACCCATGTAAAAAAATTACTAAGTACTGGGGCCGGGCGGTGGCGCTAAAGGTAAGGTGCCTGCCTTGCCTGCGCTAACCTTGGACGGACCGCGGTTCGATCCCCTGGTGTCCCATATGGTCCCCCAAGCCAGGAGCAAACTTCTGAGCACATAGCCAGGAGTAACCCCTGAGCGTTACCGGGTGTGGCCCAAAAACCAAAAAAAAAAAAAAAAAAATTACTAAGTACAATATACACATGCTGTTAACTGAGAGAAATAGCGCTTCAACTTCCATGTTGCCAATTTGGTATTACTAATAAAATAAGAACACAAGATAGGGGCCAGAGTGGTGGCACAGTGGTAAGGCATCTGCCTTGCGCATGCTAGACTTGGACAGACTGCAGTTCAATCCCCCAAATTCCCATATGGTCTCCCAAGCTAGAAGTGATTTCTGAGTGCAGAGCCAGGAGTAAACCTTTAGTATCACTGGGTATGGCCCAAAAACCAAAAACCAGAAACAAAAAAATCAACAAAAAAAAAAAAACCCTCAAGATTGATTTATAAATTCTAGATGTATTAGATTATAAGAAAAATAAATTTTTCAATAAACTGTTTCTTGGCCATTATCCAACAGTGATTCAGTGGTTAGACTCAATACCTGGTTCAGAAGTTACTTACAAGTGGTATTTGAAGAACTAAGTAAGGAAAAACAGTATAAGAACCAAGCATAACACATGTGAAATACACATTTGGGATATATTCTTAGCAACTATTTCAACACTTTTAACTTGAATTTTATTTGCTTATTTGTGTATTTGGGGGCCATACCCTGCACTGCTCAGAGTTCTCTGCAGGCTCTGTGTTAAGGGATAACTTCTGTTTGTTTGCTTGTTCTTGGGCCACATCTGGTGACACTCAGGGGTTATTCCTGGCTATGTGCTCAGAAATTGCTCCTGGCCTGGAGAACCATATGGGATGCTGGGGGGGTATGTCGTACGCTAGTGTTTGCGAGGTAGATGCCTTACTTAGGCCCCAAGGGGATAACTTTTGGTAGGATCAGGGAATCATTTGAGGTACCAGGATCAAACCTTGGCCAATTGCATGCCAGGCAAAATCCCTACATGCTATATCTCTCTGGCCCCTCAGTACCTTTTGGGGGGGTCACCAGAGAGCATTTGGTGGTGCTCGGGAATTACTCATGGTTTTGCTCTCAAAATCATGCCTGCAGGCTCTAGTGACTATTTGAGATTCTAGGTGTATCAAACCCAAGTCAGCCACGTGAAAGACAAATGCCCTACCAGCTCTGCTATTGCTCCAGCGCCTCTCAGTACTTTTTATAAAGTGCTATAGTATAGAGACAGTTTAAGTATTTGCTTAAACCTGGAAAACATATTGGAAAAATAATGCATCAGACATAGCAAGTTATTATCATCCTCCATAGCTCATTTATGTCTTTGTTTCAGGAAAGAACTAGATTTTATGAATCCGATTTTTCAGAGTTATGGAAATTCTTCCTCAGTTTAATGGTATTATTTTAAGGTTTTAAACAACATGTCAAACCCATTTACATAAATCATTTTTTAAGATAAAGCATCAGAGTATAACAATAACTGGACAAAATATAGCTTCATTCCTTACAAAGAGTAGTCTCTTAGAAATAGGACACCACGCGACTCTAGACCAGATGGCTTGTTTCAAACATATCTTCTAGGGAATGCTCAGTATCTTATTTATCAAAAAAATCTGTCCTGTTGTTTTTTCTCTTCTTTGAAAATGCCGTGTTCTCATTTGAACATGTCTACATCTTCCTTCTTTTTCCTTAAATAACTTTTAAATAGGAATATTTTACTTAAAAATATATCCACCAGCTTCAATAGCTGTTTGTCTCAAGCAATGTTGTAGGAGTCAGACTCAGCAATGAATCCCTGCTAACCAGGAAGCAGTGAAAACAAAAACATATTTTTTAATTTTTATTTTTAATCTTTATTAAGCACCATGATTACAAACATGTTTGCAGTTGGGTTTCAGTTATAAAATGTCATGACTTTTCTCTCCTGATGGCTGCATAATATTCCATAGTGTATATGTACCACATTTTCTTTAGCCATTCATTTATTGAAGGACATCTTGGTTATTTCCAAATTCTAGCTATTGTAAATAGTGCTTCAATAAATATAGGTGTGCAGAAGGCATTTTTGTATTGTGTTTTTGTGTTCCTAAGGTATATCCCTAGGAGTGATATAGCTGGATCATCTGGGAGCTCAATTTCCAGTTTTTGTTTTTGTGGAATCTCCATATTGTAATTCAAAAAATTCTAAGTTAAACAGTTAAATCTTAGATTATTGGTCTGGAGGTCCAGTGATGAATCTGATACTTCAGAGTCAAGGCCTCAAAACAAAGAAAAACCAGAGCTGGGCAATATTTGAAGTGGAAATATGAACTGACCTCCATCCCCTACCAAGGACTGAAGCATTTTAGAAAAAGAGTCCTTGGTATAGAACTAGACTCTAAGCCATACACTCAATGAAGCAAATGACAAGTGCCAATGAGTAGAATAAGGGGCATCAGGTGGATGGAAAACCCAAAGTCTATATCAATAGAATTGAGCAGCCCCAACTCAAACAAGCTCTTCACAAAGGGAACTGTTAACACTAGCAGTCCAGGGAGCTAAGGGTGGAGGTATGTGATGCATGGCCCTAATTCACTGTCACTATGTACCTGAAATACAACTGTGAAAGACTTGTAATCCAAAAAAACACACTGATTAAACAACCAAACAGACAAAAAATAAATAAATAGATAAATAAATAAATAAATAAATAAATAAATAAATAAAAGAAAAAATGTGAATGAGAGATGCAATTTAAAACTAAGACAGAACTCTTGGTAAAAATAAGCCAGAATAAGCAGAACATCTGGGGGATGAGAGAGAAAGAGCCCAATTAGATAAGAGGAGTGGGCCAGTTAAACTGAATTAGCAGATATATTACTATAATGGAATTTTACAAGTGCAAACTGAATAATACCAAAAAAGTACACAGGTGGCCTAGGAGCAAGTTCAGAAGCTTGATTTAAACACGTTCAGAAATTGAACTGAACAAAATATAGGTGACTCACCCCAGGAATTTGAAAGCTTTCCTCTTTGGAAAAAACAATCACTAGGCCTTCAGTTTTTACCTGAAGATGAATGACTTAACCATCAATTTTAACCCCAGGACATGATGGAGTCTTGTCAATAACTAGGCCTTAAATCAGCATTTGTTGAACTTTCAAACTATTTTAAAATAGTAACTAAAACCAAATATCAATATAGGTCCAGAAATCTAGTGTACACACAAACACACACACACCACAACACAAACACATAAACGCACTGTGGTTTGATGCATGTTTATTTACTTTATTGCTGACAAGAATGTGAAAAAAAAAACAGAATTCAGAGCAAAATAACATTTTTAAGATAATGGTATAAAACTGGAAGATTTCTGAAGATATATTTTTATTTCTTTCAATGTTAGATTGTTGAAATACCATAGCAATAATATTTGCGAGAGTAGAAAATCGATAAATTTTCATTTCAGCCATAGAAAATATCTTCATGATAAAGCAACTAATCTTTGGGCATAGAGTTATTTAACCTTCACTATTTTAGTTCCACTATGAGTATTATTTGAATCAGATACATAAACAGCTCTTTTATGTAGTCTGGCAAATCTGATTGCCATATTATATAAAAAATCTACCTTTCTGATGTTAAGATACCTTCAAAGTGACCGAGATAGTAGGACAGAATTCCCTTCAAAAATTGCTGTTTCATGAATGAAAGAAGTGAGATGAGAATAGGACATCAAATGATTTAACACCATGCTATATTTCTAAATAAATTCAGATTTTCCTGTGCACCTAATCTGCTGCTTCCTGTTGTTCCTAAATAACAAAGAAGCACAAAAGTTCACAGTTGGTGAGCAGCAGTCTCAAAACATCCTGTGTCCATAAGGTTATGCCAAGAATTTTGCATACTCGTCACTAGAGTCTGATGGATCAATTGATTCTGCAGTGGCTAAAAGCCCCCCTCAAAAGATGCTTTCCATTCACTGAATAATTATAGATATTCTAGGTTACAGAAACATGACAGTTTCTTCCATCTGACTTCTTTCTTGGTTCTATTTTCAAACAAATGGCTCACAAAATTTTTTCCAAATATATCAAATATTTATAATATATTTAAGAATAACATGTTTTCCTAGTTAAACTAAAATTTTAGAACCAAAACCATAGATGTGCTCCTCGGTTGATTAATGAGATTAATTTAAAATATATTCAAAAATTTGCCTGACAGTTCCTAAAATTAACAGTGATTAATAGATAGAACACTTCCTCATGGTTTTTAAATTACTTTTTATGAAAATATTCTTAATTAACCAATCAGAAAGTTCTTCTATTTGTAAGAAAATAAATGCTAATCATAACAGGACAGATTTTGAAAGGATTAGTATTTCTAGGCTACTTATGAAGATAACCACATATACCAAATTGAAAAACAAAAAAACCCAGCACTGTGCTTTAGCAAAACAGTAACAGGTGGGTTAAAATTTAGATAATGGTAAATAGTTTGAAAATACATTATAATCAAAAACTCCCAGGGACACCTTTTCCATTTCCACTATGCTCATATCACCCCTTCTTTCTCTCTCCTCCTCCTCCCTTTCTCCCATCCCCTCTTTTTCACCTCTCTTCCTCTCTCATACACATCATCTATTTTCGATCAAAAGAACCTCAACATCCATTCCTATCTTGGGATAACTGGCTTATAAATTACCCAAAGAAAATCTAACATTCAGACATTTCAGGGATGCTACACTTGCTGGCTGATCTTCTAAAGTCATCTTATAGTAAGTAAATACAAGTACACAGTATGTTACTTTTTTAAAATTCTGGGACTATAGGTGGTGATGGTCATGTCTTACTCTGGCTCTGTGTTAAGGGGTCACCCCTACAAGTGCTTGGGGACCACATAGGTTGCCAGGGATTAAATCCTAGGCAACTGTGTGCAAACTAACACCCTACACATTTCAGTCACTCTGACCTCTGTGTTACTTTTTCTTTCCTCCATAAGCAATCATGAATATAAACATACAAATTTGCAAATTAAGGTTCAGATTCATTACAAGTAGGCCAAATGCATTAACAAGAAATTCCATTTTCTATAGGATAAATTTTCTCGAGTTCTTTTACTGAAGATCCAATAATATAATTTGATTAAATTTTACAGCAAGTAAAATTCTGTTCCCTTTTACAAATATTCTTAGAATATTTAGGAAGGTCAAACTGCACTTTATTTTACTTGATCCAGTAAATCTATTCATAGAATAATTTACTATCCTGAAGTTCAAAGACCTTACTTTCATTCAACAAACATAAGAGCCTAGAATGGCTCAAGAAAACAGCCAAGCATAAAGCATGTAAATATTCATGGGCAATACTCTCCAGAAACCCATACAAAGAAAAGAACAGGGAAAAAAGTTTCTCTAACAATCAGGATTTTGTCTTGCAGAATTATATGTGTGCAATATCACAGCTTCTGAGAAAACAAAACTGCAGAGAAATAGAATGTTAAATAAAAACTTGAATTACTTTTGTAGCTGCTGTACAACATTACACACCAAGTAAATATTGAAACTGGTAAGATTAAACCATCTAAAAAAATCTACCATTTAAACATATCTCTAACAGGTAAAGCTTATTCTAATTTTATCATTTATTGTCTAGATTATGATGTTTGTTTATAATTTATTCCCTAGACTATAACCTACACAGAGATGGGTCTGATCAGAAATTACATTTTATCTTGCTTCAACCTTAAGAGGTTAGAGGAGTCTAAGAAATTTATCTATTTTTTCAGGTTCTCTTGTTTGTGGTATTAAGATTCTGAAAGTTATATCTAATTACCCTCTGAATTTCGGTAGTATCTCTTGTGACATCCCTCTTTTCATATCTAATGCGGTTTATTATTTTTTCTTTGTGAGTCTTGATAATGGATTATCAAACTTGTTTGTTTTTCCAAAGAACCAACTCTTGCTTTCACTGGTTTTCTGTATTTTTTTTGTGTGTCCAGTTCATTAATTTCTGCTCCAAGTTTTATTATTTTCTTCCTCTTTACTGTTTTCAGCTCATTTAATAGTCATTTTACTATTTAGCTTTGTAGGCTCTTTTTCTTCCTTCCTGATGAATGCTTGTAAAAAAAAATCTTGTTTTAGTACCATTTTTGCTGTGTCTCACAAAATCTGTTAATCTGTGTCTTCTTTCTTATTCCAATTTTAGATCTTGTTGCTTTTGGTATTTTATCTCTATCTATGGTTTTCATCATTATGACAAAGATGTGCTTGGAATGGTTTTATTGCGATCTCTTTTAGCTAGCACTCTTCATATATCCAGCATGTGAGTGCAAGCATTTTTCAATTTTGAGAACTTCTCAGCAAAGATATCTTTGATGATTCTTCATAAGAGTTATCATCCGGGTCCTCTGGCACTGCAATGTTTGCATTGTTCCTTTTGAATCAACAATTATTGTTTGTTCACTTATTTTGAGGATTTTTTCCATCTTCTGTACATTTATTTCAAAGCATTTTTTCCAACGTCTTCTGTGGAATGGGCATATAATGTGGCCCATGTTCCAGCTCACTAACTCTGTCCTCCACAGCTATTACTCTGTTAGTGAGGTTTTCAAGTAAGATTTCTTTTTGCCTACAAACTTTTCAGTCCTAATATTTCTTTTGAAGTTTTCTTATTTTTACTCTTAAGACATCTTGTTACATCTTGACTCTCTGTTCCATGCTTTCTTTGAGTTCTTTGAACACATTTTGTTCTGCCTCACAAATTGACGGGGAAATAATGGAGGGATCCAAGACCAAACAGCATATGAACATTGAGTAGAAATAAAAAATGATCAGACTTAAACACCAAATCCAAAACCAACTACAACAGAATCGATACCTAATTTACAACAAGCTAGACACAGAAGGGACCACTTATACTAGCAGCCCAGGGGGCAAAGGAGGGGCAATATGGAATGCATGCTGGGAACAGAGGTGGAGGGACGACAACATTGGTGGTGGGAATGCCCCTGATTCAATATCATTATGTACCTAAAATATGACTGTGAAAGATTTGTAATCCACTTTGGTCAAAATAAAAATTAAAAAAAAAATGTCCACTATAAAATCCTAACCTGAGAGTCTATATAGGTAGAGGATGTTAGTTGAGTCTTCAGAAGTAGAATCTTCATTCACTAAATATGATAGAGTTCTCGATTGCTTTCTCACTGTGACCTTAGTATGGTAGAGGTGCTTTTTATGTGTTATGGAGGATCTCCTTAACTAGAACAAAAGTGCAATCTCAGACTGAAGTAGAGCAACTGTACTTTTATCTGGCTACACTCAACTCAGTTCAGTTCAAAATGGCGCTTTTTAGTTCAAAAGCCTTTCACAGCTTGCAGACACTGCAGGTCTTCATACCTATTTTTCTCCCAGCCGCACACTAATATAGATACTCAGTTCAGTTCATAATTGAAAGCTTGAAAGCTTAATTTCCTCTTGCTGTCATACGGGATTGAGTTTGATGTGTCCTTATCTTATCCCCAAGAAATGGCCCAATTTTTTTTTGGATCCTAGGAGAGGAAGCAGTTCCAGTTGATGTCACAGGAAATTCAGGCAATGACCTTCCCCACAGCTTTGTGTGTAGCCTGTTAAGAAACTATGAAAATGACCCTGAAAGCTTCCAAAGTGGCCCTCCATTTGTGTTGGAAGAACCCATGTCTCTTTTATTTAGCACATTAATAGTTAAATGAAAGAAAACTTTAGGGTCAATTAAGGTAGTATTCATATATCTGAAATAAACATGTTTTCCTGCAAAGACAGGCTGATGATGAGGAAAAATTCAACACATGGAAGAGAACAATAGAAAGTGTCTAAATATGAGAAACACACACTTTGGTGAAGGTTCTCTAGCCGAAACTTCCTTCACTACTTCTTTGCCTTCTCTACTGATTTGTTCAGGCTCCATGTTCTAATACCACTGCTGGTTTAATAAAATTTATTTCTAGCCTACCTTCTAAATCAAAAGCTAAAATAATCTTCAATTTTAAAACCTATGAATAGCATATTAAATAAGTTTCCAGTGAGTCGGTGGAAAAGCATACTAATTCCTGCCTAAGATCTTCCTAGAAAAGAAAAAAATTATTTCAGCCTAAACCCGGTTCTCTTCCTCAAAATGCCTTCATATTTACTTTACCCTTCATTCTAAACCAAAGAAAACTATTTTTTAAAATACTTCCTTTTTAGAAAATTCTTTGGATTTTATTTCAACTTCAAGGGTTTCTAAGTGGTCGTCATGGTAATAGGGCCTGTCTACCATATTACACTTCATAAAACTAAAGCATATTTCTTGTTTTTTGTTTTTTTTTTTTGGTTTTTGGGCCACACCCGTTTGATGCTCAGGGGTTATTCCTGGCTATGTGCTCAGAAATCGCCCCTGGCTTGGGGGGACCATATGGGACGCCGGGGGATCGAACCGCGGTCCTTCCTTGGCTGGCGCTTGCAAGGCAGACACCTTACCTCCAGCGCCACCTACCCGGCCCCTAAAGCATATTTCTTAACTTCAGGAAAAATCAAAGGTTATATTTCCCACGTGTGTTTTACTTTTTCTGCACCCATTAACAGAAAGTATGCAAGCTTAAGGTACTATCAAGAAAGAGGAGAGACTTGGCAAACTCTTCATGTTAGATTCCTTAGTTTTTATTTTAACTGTATTAGATTATATTGGTTGCTGACTGTTTACTTTTTACTTTTCTCATTTTTAAAATCTATTATCATAATTAATTTTAGTAAAAATATTTTTAATCAAAGAGTGTGGTATACATCATTTCCACTGCCCAAAATTTCCATAAAAATTATTAAAAATTTCAAACAAGTTTTGTGCATTATCCACTATTCTAACAGATATATTCAAATTTTCCATTTTTATAGCAAATAGTTTAAAAACAAGCTGTATTTTTTTTATCTCATAAGACCTCTAGCTCTATTCTTATTCTCCAACATATTGATGATCTCTATTAAGACAACAAAATATCACAGTTTTGGAAACTAAGAGTTCAACATCAGAATGTTTAAAGATGAGTATATGTCATGACTGTTTCTTAGCTTGTTAAAAACAGTTTTCTCCTATTCTAACTTCTTTCCACTATGTGTTTGTCTGTGTATATCCCTAAGGATATTAGACATATTGGATTGGGGCCCTCTCTCTTCATCTTCATCTTTATATAACTACTTCCTGTAAAGAATCTTGTTCTCATAAAAGTTATATTCTGTGGTACTGGAAATTAGAAATTTAACTTATCATTTTTTTAAGGACACAATTTAATTCACAACAGCCCTGAATTAAAAGACAGTGCTAATAAATTCTCTATAAAATGTATAATCCTTATGTCTGAAACTCATGCAAATTTTCCCTACAAAATTAATATATGCATATATATGTATATATCAATTATATTCACTTAGAAATTCATACATAGGAAAACAGTCACTATTTACATAAACAATACCTTTGTCTGAAGATGTGTAAATATTTTGTACTCTTTAATTTCAGAAACTTAAAGTATTGTCCGGAGAGATAACATAGTGGTAGGGCATCTGCCTTGCATGCGGCTGACCTGGGAGAGACTGGGTTTGATTTCGGCATCTGTCAAGATCACCCAACCTGTCAGGGGTGATTTCTGAGTGCAGAGCCAGAAATGACCCCTGAACAACACTGGGAGTGGCCCAACAACCAATCAATAAATAAAGTTTAAAAAAGTAAAAGAAACAGTGTAAACCTTAAAAAGAATGATTGTTTGTACATCACATATAGGTGAAGATCTCAATTGTCAGAACAGTTAAATTATTTGGTTCAGTACATGGCTTTATGCTCAAACATTTCTGGGCTTTTGAAGCTGCTAATAAATTGTCCTATTACAGAACAGACTCAATGCACAGTTGTGGTTTCCAAATCTTAAGGAATGATTAAGCTTTAAAAGTAAGATGGTATTAATGCAAAAATATGGTACATTTAAAAAAGAGTGCTACAAATCAAGACATTAGTTTGCAAACATAAATAACATTATAAAAACATGAGTAAAATCATGCTACTGTTTCAGAAACCAAGACTAGAAAAATCATATCTTTTAATGAGTTGGTAACAAATTATTTATATTGATTTGTCACTAAGCCACCCCAACTATGTATACTCCAATGAATTATAGTTCTGCTATACTAAATGTCAAATATTCCTTATTTATATAATCTAACATATTATAAGTAAGCAATATCCATCCAGTTTATTGGTAATAGAGTACCATTTGAAGATAACCAATGAACCTGAGAGTTAGTCTTATCAATTTTCAAACTCAGTGTAAAAAAATACTATTTTCAATTTCTCAGATAAAATCACCCATGAAAAGGTCAAATGGATACACAGCAGCAATAGGCTTATTTTATAACCTACTAGGACATGGTCTCCAAATAGTCTTTTTATTCGGCTCTACTGTAGATTTTCCACTTAAGATACGAGCTACACTCAAAGATACATGAAATAGTGAAATATAATTAAAAAAAAAGACAATGAAAATTCAATGATAAAAAACTATTACCTCATCTTTGATTAATTGCTGTTGGTTTTATTTTGTGATATTTTTGTTTTAATGGGGATTATATTTGAAAATATAATTTTTGAGGAATATATACTTGCAGGGAAATGTATGCTTTGGAAGAAAGTAACCAGGATACAAAGCTAACAATTGCACTATACTTTATATAAACTTATGTAAATTAAGAAATGTTTGTAGTGATTTCCATATCAGAATAATCTCAGAATATATCAGAATAAATCAGAATATAACTCCAATAGTGCTATTAAATAGAGAACAAAATGGAAATTAGTAACTGAGGAATCAGAAACTCTGAAGCTGTGACTAACATATTCAGTGTTCAGGACTATAATCCATTATATTTTAGAACTGTCCATAATCTGTAGAGAACTCTATTTGCATTTCTCAATGGAGTACCAATGGTATTCTGGTCAAATATTCACATTTATGACAACTACAAAAATTTTAATACCTTTAGCATAATCACAATGCTGGTATTGTCCACAATACTGTACCAAAGGGGTAAATGTATATATATTTCCAAAATAACTCTTCTATTCTCCGATTGGGAACTATAAAAATTTATATTAACAACCAGACTCTGTCATCTGTGATTGTGTTTATATCCAAACTAATATTATCTAGTAATTACTGAAGATGATTTAATTTAATTTTCAGCCTTCAACTGGGAAGAAACCTTTGATTCAGGTTAATATTCAATATGAAATCTAAAGTCAGGCCACAGAGACAATATAGCATATAAGAGGTGTTTGCCTTGCACATAACGAACAAAAGTTAGATGTCTGGCATGTCATCTTGTCCCCTAAGCACCAACAAGAATGATTCCTCAGCACAGAGCCATAAATAAGCCCTGAACACAGCCACATGTGGCCCTAAAGCAAATTAAAAAATTAAAATAATAAATTAAAATCACAGCATCATGAGCAAGTAAGGAATATTCCTCCTATAAAGATATCTTGTGTAGTTCAGAAAGTATAATGAAATTGTCATATGGTCACAAAAACTAGTCTCTTGCCCCCATAGTCAGGGCCATTTTCACGGTATATTTCCATCCATTGGCACCCCATTTTCCCAATTCCTCCCTACCATGGTCCAATGGGCTTTTCATAACATTGTGGAAATTTGCTCATGACAGTATAGCTCCATTCAGTGCTCTCTAAGAGATCCTCTTAGATACTTAAGGAAACATAAGAAGACTTGCATCCAAGTAAGGTGAGCAAATGTTCAGTTTCCTAATGGGAAGCCTTAGAGCATAAAAAAAGAACACACTGCGATCTTTTCCTAACCAATTTTATCATGTGGATTTCAATCATGCTGAATCAGTGGCAATTACCTTCAAAAAGCTATTTCATGACTTTTGGAAACCGTTTGCTCTATATGTTTCCTAGCAGAAATTGGTCACATTAGTCGAAAATCTAATAGCCAATCTAAAATAGTCCCCTGAGTGAAAGAAAACTGAAAATGAATATGCATACAAAAAAAAAAGCTGTTTTAGTGATGAATACTGTCTTATAAAGCACTTGTGGTAAAATACAGATATATTTCTTAGTTACATTACATTCTCTACCTGATCCTTATATATTCATAGTATGAACTTTCTTTTGCTTGTGCCTAGGAATGATAGAAAGAGCATATAAATTTCTTTTATTTTCCTTTCTTTTTTTAATTTTTATTGAGACCAATATAAGTTACAAGTCTTTCACAATTGTATTTCAGTTGTATAGTGACAATGAATTAGGGTCATTTCCACCACCAGTGTTGACTTCCTTCCACGGTCCCAGAATGCATCAGATACCTCCATCCTTTCCCACTAGACTCTAATCCATTCTGTGTATAGTTTGTTATAGTTTGGGTCTCTTGATTCTACCTACTATCGTTGACAAGGGTTGGGTATGTAGGACTGACCATTTTTTATTTCCCTTCTATGCTCCTGAGACCCTTTTCCCCTGGGTCCAATCATTTTTTTCTTTTCTTTTCTCAGTTTGTAGAAAGATATATAAATGTGAGGCAGAACAAAATGATTCATGTTCTATGGTTCTGTAAAAAAAGGCAAGGGCCAATATATAGAAGCTATATATGAACATATATATATACATATAACATATATACATATAAAATATATATATCTAAAATTTAAAAAGAAAGGGTGCATATGTGACAAGTTAGATTTTCTGCTTTTTTGTTTTGTTTTGTTGTATTTTTGTTTTTTTGCATAAGCACAGTAAACACTGGAAAATTAGAAAGAAAATTTCCTTGGTCTAAGAGATACAAGGTGACTCTACCTTTGAAGCATACTGTCATGAGACCAACTATAGGGTCCAGGTATGTTAGTTTTCAAACACCAATGTCATTCTTTATGGTCCTAGGAAAATCATTTTAATTTTTATAGAGTCAAAAATACTTTACAAAGCATGTCATTTTTATTGTTACAATTTTTAATAATTTCTTTATTTAAACACAATGGTTACAAATATGTTTATAATTGGATATCAGCTATAAAATGCACACCACCATTCACGAGTGCAACTTTCCCACCACCAATGGCCCCATATTTACACCTCCCTCACCCCATCTGTCTTCAACAAAAGCATTGTATTTCTCTCTCCATCATTGTCATAGTAGTTGTTAGTGTAGTTATTTCTCTAACTGAACTTACAATCTTTGTGGTAAGTTTATTAACATAGGCTGGTCCTTCCAGTTCTCATCTATATTGCCTCTGGGTATTATTATTATAATGTCTTTTATTTTTCTTAAATCCTCCATATAAGTAAGACTATTCTGTGATTATCTCTCTCCCTCTGACTTTTATTCATTCAACATAATAGTCTCTAAATCATCCATATATAAGTAAATTTCACTTTATTTCTTCTAACAGCTGCATATTATCCTATTGTATAGATGTACCATTCATCTGTTTTTGTGTGTCTGGGTTGTTTGCAGATTAGGGCTATTATTATATAGCTATCATAGTGCTGCTATGAACATAGGAATGCAAACGGCATTATTGTATTGTGTTTTTGTGGTCCTAAGTTATATCCCTAGGAGTGGTATTGCTGGATAATATTGGGAGCTCTATGTTCAGTTTTCTAAGGAATATCCATATTGCTTTTCAAAAAGACTAGATAAGATAGTATTCCCACCAGCAGTGAATGAGGGTTCCTTTCTTCCCACATTACGCCAGCAGTGGTTGTTCTTGTTCTTTGTTATGTGTGCCAGTCTCTATGGTGTGAGATATCTCTTTGTTGCTTTGATTTACAGCATCCTTTTGATTATGATGTACAGCCTTTCTTCATGTGCATTTTGGTCATCTATATTTCTTCTTTGAAGAAATATCTATAGCAGGGGTGGCGAACAAGTTAGACAAAAAGAGCCAAACTTTAAACTGTGAGAGTCAGAGAGCCACACCACGCAGTGACCTGCCAAAACAGACAAACACTCACACAAAAGCATATAATTTTAACAATAATATATTAAACATATATTGAATTTTGCCATTTTGAGTAAGGGTAAAAATCCTACAGCGATGGTGAGGGTGTGCTGCATCCTCCACACTAAGAACTCATGGCCAGACACAACATGTGACACACGGGTCCCCCAGCTCGCTGGCCCATGTAGTTGTTTCCCAGGGATCGAGATGGGACTCTGCACTCAGAGATCTCTCCTCAGAGGTCCCTCCTCAGAAGCAGCAGAAGAAAATTCAAACTTGGCAAAGAGCCACAGTAGACAAAATAATGAGAAGAGGCAAAGGGAGCCGCATGCGGCTCAAGAGCAGCATGTTCGCCATCCCTGGTCTATAGATTTTGATGGAGTTAGTTTTTTTTTCTTCTTAAGTTCTATCAGTACCTTGCATAACTTAAGATATTAGCTCCTTATCTGATAGATGTTGGGTGAATAGTTTTTCCCATTCAGTGGGTGACCTTTTTACCTTAAACACTGTTTCCTTTGAATTGCAGAAGCTTTTCAGGTTTTATCTCTCCTTCCACTTTTTTGGAAAGTGGTGTTTCCTCCTTGAAGATGCCTTTAGTTTCAATATCATGAGTGTTTTGCCAAAGCTTTCTTCTATATACCTTATAGTTTCAGGTCTGATATCAAGGCCTTTAATCTATTTTGACCATTGTGCATAGTGTTAGAGATCTGAGTTTGTTTTTATGCATAAGTGGCTGACCACTTATCCCAGCACCACTTGTTGAAGAGGCTTTCCTTGCTCCATTTTTGCATTTCTTGCCCCTTTATCAAAAATTAATTGATTCTAAGTCTGAGGGTTATTATTTGAATATTCAAGTCTATTCCATTGGCACAACGAACAAATAGACTCAAAGACTATTTTGAGAAACACTATGCCACTAAACATAAGAACCTGGATAGATTCTAAGATTCTGATACCCTCCCAAGTTTGAACCACGATTATCTATTATATCTCAACAGACCCATCAGTATTGTGGGGCTAGAAGATAGCACAATGTAGGGCATTTGCCTTGCATACACAATGTAGGCCTTGCATGAGGATGACCCAAGAGGGACCTGTGTTTGATTCCCAGCATCCAATATGGTCTCCTGAGCCTTCCAGGAGCGATTTCAGAGCTCAGAACCAGAAGTAACCCCTGAGCACCACTGGGCAAGACCCAAAAACCAGAAACAAACAAACAAAAAAGGTAATCAAAAGTCTTCCCTAAAACAAAAGCCCAGGCCCTAATGGATTAAATAAGAAATCTTTTAAACCTTCCAAGAAGATCCACTGCCTATACTTTTCTGCCTTTTCCAGGAAATTGAGGAAACAGAAACACTCCCAAATAGTTTTTATGAAGCTAACATGGCCCTAACACCAAAACCAGAGATTCCATCAAAAAAGAGAACTACAGGCCAATATCCTTGATAGCATGGATACAAAAGTCCTTAAAATCCTAGTGTATAGGATCCAATGCCTCATCAAGAAAGTCACATACCATGACCAAGTAGGATTCATTGCAGAGACGCAAGGATAGTTCAATCAAGTCAAGTCAATCAAGGTAATACACAGCATCACAAAAGAAATTTAGAAAACATATGATCATCAATACACACAATAGAAAGCAATGGATAATGTTCAATATCCATTCGTGATAAAAATTCTCAACAAGATGGGACTGGATGGAACTTTACTCAATATAGTCAAGGCTATTTATCAGAAGCTCATTGCAAAATTGAAAGCCTCTTCCTAAGACCTGGCACAAGGCAAAGCTGACCCCTCTCCCCACTCCTACTCAATATAATACAGGAAGTACTCAATGAATGCAAAAGAATAAAAGTAACACCAGGGGAAGTTGTGAATTTTAATATGTTAAAATTAAGGTTTGAGCTCCATTATCACATATGGTAAAATATTCTTTCTAAACTCTCAAAGATAACTCCAGGAGATGTTTTGCTCATGATAAATTTGTAATGAAAAAACTGCATAAGTACCCATAGTTTATAAATAAGTGTTCAAATATAAACTTTAAAAAAAGGTATAACTAATTTAAAATTCACATCACATTCATTTTCAGTGACACATCATTGAGGATAAAGCAATTTAAAAGCAAACAATTTAATGTAGAAAAAGACTCCATTTCTTAGCCAACAATTAATACAACCATTGACACCACCTTTTTTGGAGATACACCTGCATATAATCCAAGTACAAGTCATGTCAACAACTCAAGAAATAATTGCCAAGTATTTGTCATTAAATTCTAGAATGCACCATCACTTCTCAATGTATTTTTTTATTTTTTATATTTTTTGGTTTTTGGGTCACACCCAGTAGCGCTCAGGGGTTACTCCTGGCTCCATGCTCAGAAAATCACCCCTGGCAGGCACGGGGGATCATATGAGATGCCAGGATTCGAACCACCATCCTTCTGTATGAAAGGCAAATGCCTTACCCCCATGCTATCTCTCCGGTCCTCTCAATTTATTTTTTCCCTCAAAGATAAACTTGATAAAATTTCTTTTTAAAAATTGAATATGTGATATGAAACAGATTTCTCTGATTGAATAAAAGTAGAGTGAAGTGTTGCATCTCAAATCACAACATATTAACTTCCCTTTTTCTTTTGGAATCCCCAAAAGTCAACTAAAAATAATGACCTAGATATATACCATATATTCAAGTGTATAAGACGACCCCCTAATTTTACAGTTAAAACATAGGTTTCGGCCCATATTCGCTGTATAAGACTACCCAACCTCCATGTACCACAGTGAGCCAATCACAAAAAGCAAAGGTTCAAAGGTTATACTGTAATAGACTTCTTCTCTGACTATGGACCATCTGAGAAGGCTTTTGACAGTGTAGATTTGGGTCCAGAACATTGTCTAATTTGCATGCATCAAAAGCCTGCTTGAATTGGCTGAGTTCGAGAGGCGGTCCTAGCATTGATTGGTGCAGAATATTGTCTCATTTGCATGCGTCTAAAGCCTGCTTGGATTGGCTGAATTAGGGAGGTGGTCTAAGCAGCCTTGCAGTAATCGGTGCAGAATCGAGTTGAAAATTTGTTTAATGGCAATATCCAGACAATTTTCATTTAGCGGCATATTGAAACATTTTTAAGGATATACTCAGCATATAAGACGACCCCCAATTTTTGGTTGACTTTTTTTCATTTCAAAAGTTGTCTTATATGCTGGAAAATATGGTAAGCATTGGTGTTCAAGTAAATATTTAGATTTCCTTTCTTATATACATAGTAAAGCCCAAAGTAATGGACTGCTTTCATACAATCTCATATTTTTTTCTTGAACAAAAATATTTTAATTATATGTCATATCCTGGGGCAAGGAAAGGGTTTTTTTAATTTTTAATTTGATCATATTGGCATACAATCTCATATTTATAGATATTTCTCTAGTTTTTCTCAATCCTATACTCTTCCACTATTTTGCATGATTTCCCATACTACTATTATTCTATTCTCTTTGTTCCCATGGAGATATATCCAACCCTGGAAAAAATTAAATGTTTGCCAGAATTTTAGCTGCATACCCTATAGGAGATCGTAACAGCTAACTGAATTCTCATGTGGCTTTGAAATCTATTCAGAGTGCCCAAGTGAAAAGCTTCAGTGAAAAAGCTGGAATACACAGCTGTGTACAACAGGCGACCATAAACTACCACACTTGTTCATAAGGCAAAAGTCTTTCTAGCATTGACAGAACATATGGCAGGAAGAGCAGGGTACACCCGTAAAGTCAAAAGGAATTTTGTTATTGCATTTCATTGTTTTAGCCATTTGAATCATTCTCAACTTATTTTCCCAAAGAAAAGTTAGTTGTGTATTATAATAAAGTATAAACTTGCTCAAGCACTTGTCAGAAGAGAGTGACTTAACCACTATTTGGTACAACTCTGCAATATGTCTACAGAATGTTGTTTTAATTTTTTTCCCCTTCAGGCTCTAAAGAAATTTTTATCCATGGTAAATAAACCAAGCAATAGTTTGTCATAAAAACCACTGTTCTCCAACTGTGACTAATTTTAATAATAGTAATGAATGAAAGAACAAATTTTCTATATGGAAGAATAGATGATAGAGCAAGAAGGAAGAACTACAACATTATCCACTAGAACTTTACACCCACCTCTGGAAGGAAACCAGAACTTAAACTTGGGATGTGAATAAATATACTCAGAATAAGACTGATAGAAAATGGTTGGGTAGAATGTACCAACAAGATCACCTTATCGATGATCATATAAAACATCTTAAATACAGTTTCATATATAATCACTGGGTCAATCACTCCCTTCAAAGAGGCTGTACTCAAGCAATAAAATCATAAACCACAGAGACCTCTAGTATATTAAGCCATTCCTGAATCACAGCCACAGTGGTCATTACAGAACTGTAGCTCTTAAAACATTTACTACTTTTCTAATAAATTATTTGCAATATGACAGCTCTTATGCAGAATTAGAAAAATAGACAGGGTACAGTTTATTTGACAAAAATTCTTTTAAGATGTTTATTTGTTTCAGATACTTGAATAACTATCAATACCCTCAGGTATAAAATGTCCTATTCTCATCTGATGTCCTTTATTTTATATAAATGCTATAACAACTTTTAACATCATCATTACAAGTTTAAATTGATAAGTGTAAGCTCTAACTCTATGGAATGGTATTTCCTTGATATTTAGTCACTCAAAACAAAGAATATTCTTATTCCTCCACACTGCAAAGTGACTCAAAGAAAAATCCAATAAAAAACTCTTGAATAAATGTATACATCACTATCAAAATGCCATAAATCTTAAGTATTAAATTAAACTACATCCAACCCAACCCCTGCAATCAATATATCTTAATGAATTTGAGGCACCTAATGATATAATTCACCTCTGGTATTCTTCCAAATGTTATCAGATCACATTTACTATGCCACTTTTGACCAAATAAAAAAAAAATGGGACCTATGTATTCATTGTATTTTCCCTTCTAATTTCAAAGCATTTTACATATTCTTAGAAGCAGAAAGAGAAAACTGATTTGAAAGAACATGATTTACAAACAAAATGTATATATATAAAACATTAAATATTTACAACAAGCAATTATGTACAATTTTTAGACAAGGGCATAGAGAAAGGATAAGTTCCTTGCTGTAAATTAGAGACAACGAGAGTAAGTAGTTTGTGAACTATAAATTCTTGACCTACTAAATACTCCTAGGGACAAAATACATATCCAAAGGTAAAGGTTATTAATTTCAGTGAGTGTCATTTTCTTTTAAACATTTTCTTAAGTGTCTAGATAAGCTCAAGTTCCTTATTCTAAGCCTTTAAAGCTTGTTTTCTCTTTTCTCTTTCAACCTTCATCAAACCTGATTTTTAACATAATTTCCCGTCATCCTACTACAAGTGCTAAAGTCAACTTACTTAAACTAAAATCCAAATATGTTCCTGAAAGTCTTGAAACTATTTTCAAGGTGACTAAGTGAACACATCTACATTGTTTACCTCAATATACCCCAAGCAGAAAGGTCACTAGTATGTATAGATGGATACTGACAAAAGTTAATTTTTTGTCAACTTAATATATCTATATCCCAAGAGAGCTTAATATCTAATAAATGAGGAAAATCATGATATTCCATAAATGGAGTGAGAATTCCAATACTTCCTAGCCAGGTATAATAATTGATAATTTATGAATTATAAAAAGGATGCAAAAGAGACCATGTTAGAAAATGGAGATAGATATCTTTATGTATGATTGATTAAAATAAGTGTTTTGGTGAAAAGCCCATAAAAGAATCTTTATAAGAAATAGTTATATATGAGATAAAAAAAGTAGTACTTCAGGTAATGTCATTCATGGTTTAAGGTTTTAGGAAAAACTGACAATCAGCATTCTAGATTAAATTTAAATATTTAGTATTATTCTTAGATGCAAGTGAAAACAGAAAAAGTCTCAGAATGGTAGTTTCCAGACCAAAAAAGAAATTGGGGATGGGGCCACACCCAGTGATGCTTGAGGATTACTTCTGGGTATGTACTCAGAAATCGTTCCTGGCTTGGGGGACCATATAGGATGCTGGGGATCGAACTGAGGTCTGTCCTGGATCAGTTGCATGCAAGGCAAATGCCCTATTGCTCTGGCCCCACACCAAATTTTTTTTTAAAGAAGAGACAGTTTAAATGTAAGGAAGTAAGAGATGTAGACATGAAACAATGAAACTCATTATATACTAGAAAAGGGATTAATAAACATTTTATCTGTTTATTCATGTCTGTTATATAAATGGGCCTTGGATCTATGGAATACTGGATAGTAATATTATTTCTTCAACCCAGAAAGTTTATAAAATTTCCATTTTTCAATGATGATATCAAAATAATACCAACTGCATAGAGCTTTTATGAAGACTGAATTAAAAGAATGAACATAATGGGTTTAATAAAATGCATGAGATATATTACTATCCAGTTAAACATCTGTTCATGTGCTTATCTATAACTTCGTATTTGTTCTCCAGAGTCTCTAAAAATCAACACTATAATTCTGTGTGTGTGTGTGTGTGTGTGTGTGTGTGTGTGTGTGTGTGGTACAGAGATTCCTATCACATTGGTGATACTTTCTTCACTATCATTAACATCAGGTCACACTAATAGAAGCATTATCAGTACTGTCATCTTCTAAAACCTTTCAAGGCCAAATTGCTCTAAATCTGATTAAGAAAAAACACCAAAGATAATAAACAGCTTTCTATTTGAATCTGATATGCTAGAGTAGAATGATTTGAATTTTACTTTGTTTCTAATTCTGTATCAAGAAAACCACTAGAAGCAATGAAAGATAAAACAAGAGACATTGAGATCAGAAACCCTAAGATAAAAAGGTAAAACCAAAAAAAGCCCAGCTTACAGCCCAAGAAAAATTGTCATTATGAATAATATATAATTTAACATGCACTACTATATGTGTGTATGTATATTAGTAAATGGAAGAATTGGAAGTACATGTACTTATTAAACAAGAGTGGTTCTTTGTGTTGTCAGAATTGGAAAATAGAAATAGGAAAGCCAAAAGACATATAATTGTGAAACCAATATTGAAATGGTTAATAGGAAACAATTTTTCAAAATCACAAATCAGCGAAATTCTAGTAAGATTCTAGTGAAATTCTAGCAGTAAAGGGGCTGGAAAAAAAGTAATACAGTGGGTTGGGTGTTTGCCTTGCACACATCCAATATAGGTTCAATCAACAGAATTACATAGGGTCCCCAAGCCCCTCCAGCTGTGATCCCTGAGTGCCGAGTCAGGCTAAACCTTAGCACTGTCAGGTGTGGTTTTCTCTTGATCTACAATTAAAACACAAATTATTCAGTAAAGGGAAGAATAAAGACCAAAACTGAACATGTCAGGGATACTAAGTGGAACCTTTGACAATCAGATACCCATTTTGCCCAAGAGAGTGAAAGAACCAAAACTCCAGAGAAAATATAATTCTAGGGGGCCGGAGTGATAACATGGAGATAAGGCGTTTGCCTTTTATGCAGAAGGACAGTGGATCAAATCCCGGCAATCCCATATGATCCCCCGTGCCTGCCAGGGGCGATTTCTTAGCATAGACATAGGAATAACCCCTGAGCAATGCTGGGTGTGACACCACCCCCCCAAAAAAAGAAAAAAAGAAAATATAATTACAGTACAAATCTAGTGCTATTATATCTTTACAAAACATAAAGTGTGTGAAATTTGAATATCTAAATAACACAAAAACTTATTTTGAAAAGAGAGGTTATGAATTTACTGAATTAACCTATTTGATATATATGCCATTTTACTGAGCTAATGGCATACTGCGAGATATAAATACATAAAATTATGACACATAATAGCATCTCTACATTTTTTTTGTGTTTTTTTTGGGGGGTCACACCCAGCAGCACTCAGGGGTTACTCCTGGCTCTATGCTCAGAAATCACTCCTGGCAGGCTTGGGGGACCATATGGGTGCCAGGATTCGAACTGATGACCTTCTGCATGAAAGGCAAATGCCTTACCTCCATGGTATCTCTCCGGCCCCAGCATCTCTACATTTTAGCTACCAATTAACTGACTAAATTAAATAAAATTAGTAGCTACATGGCAATGAGTTTATTAATTACTTTCATTATTGGAATGAATTTTATCTTCTCATATTTTACAGATTTAAATAATACTTTTCTTTTTTTTCATTTATTCTCTATCTTCTTTTTAAAAAATACTTTTCTTATAGGATTTTATTTCTGATATAAAAATTTAAAAATTCTTATGAAAGTATTGATGAGGGCATACAAATATTAGAAAATATTAAAGGGCATCTTCAAATCCAATTCACTCCTTAAATAATTTAATAGTAAAGAAAGCCCATTAATATGTTGCTGTACCTTGTTATATAAGAACTCAGTAATAACATAGAATTCATTAGTAAAGCTTGCTGCTAAGAAAGAAATGTAAAGGGAGAAAACATTGCCCAAAAAACCTTAAAGATAGAAAAGTCATGACCAGTAACAAAAAAATGTGGCTTGGTGGCTGATTTTAAATCTTCCATATGAGGGGAGCTTGGATTCAACCCCTGTCATTGGAAAAAAGGGAGTAAAGAGGAGAAAAAAAAAAAGAAAAAGAAGTAAAGGGGAAAGAAAGAGTGATTTTTTTTTGCTAAAAATGAAGATACTATCATTTTTATGTGCTTATTATCCATTCACCCATATCTATGTATCATGAAACAATTTATTACTCTCTTCTTCCCAATTTTGATTGGGCTATTGACTTTGTGCTCCTGAGATTTCTGAGTGCTCTTATAAGCTTTGGATACTATCCATATCCAATGTGCTGTGTGTAAATAATTTATCCTGGTAAAGTATCTTTTTATTTTAATCAAAGATCTTTAACCATGTAAAAATAACTTTGAAATTGTATGTAGCCCCATTCTTTATTTCTGTTCTTCTCATCATTGCCAGGGTCTTTCTCTCTTGTCATATATGTAATAGGCCAGTGTCTTAGTTATAAAAACCTAAAATGCTATTTATTCATTTTCTCAATTATATGCTATACCCGATTGTGTTTTCTAGAAAGAGAATTACAAGAATTAAAATATCATAAATATAAAGTAACTGAGATGTGCTATTGTACAAAATTTAGATATCACATAGATACAGAAATATAATAATTTAAGAGTACAAGAGTCAACTTTATAGGTTAACTTCTCTATTTTGTGTAAATCTAGATAAGAATCAAAAGGGATATAACTAATAATTTTAAGTAATGAAAAACTACATAAAATGAATTTTAAATAAAAATAAAATTCAATAAATATATAATTACAGAATAAGGTTAATAAGTTGTTGAAAATTCTTCCTTAATGTCTTTTAAAACTGAGATAGACTTCCTCTGGCTCTTAGAAACTTTTTTTCAACAGTAGTTCCAACATACAGAACTTTTCATATTTCTTTTAATATTTCAATTAGTCCTCGCCATGTACGTTATTTACAATCAAAATATATTTGGCACTAATAAACTGTTTCACAAAGCTCTAATATTAGTATACATCATTACAATAATTATTTCTAAGAGCAACATTTATCCACCTCATAAATAATGGAGTTACTAACATTTAAAAAATATGTAGCATGTTTATTTTCGTCTTAGGCAAGTTAGGAATCTATCCTCATAGTTCTTTTTCTTTCTTTTTTTTTTTTTGTTTTTTCGGGCCACACCCATTGGATGCTCAGGGGATACTCCTGGCTAAGCACACAGAAATTGCCCCTGGCTTGGGGGGACCATATGGGACGCCAGGGGATTGAACCGTGGTCCTTCCTTGGCTAGCGCTTGCAAAGCAGACACCTTACCTTTAGCACCACCTCACTGGCCCCCATAGTTCTTTTTCTAAACTATGATTCTTCAGAGTTAATGGTAGCCCTTGGGAAAAATCAACAATATTTGCATTAGTCACTTAATAAATAAAAAATGTAAAGATGTCTTAGATAGTTCCATTTCCAAACTGTCACTTTCAAATGGTGTTCTTGATATCCAGTACACAAAAATACCTGTAATACTAGTAAATTTTAGGTCTCTTATATTTCAAATTAAGTGATTTAACAATTAATTCTAAGCGAATAAATTTTAAATATTGTATAACAGTGGGAGACAGAAACCATGGAAATTATCTTGCAATATAGTAATAGTAAGGCACACACTCTTGATACAAACCAAGAGTATAGCTTATATTCCAATAGGTTATGTAATGCCTCGTGTTCTTAAAATAGTGTGTGTAAATGTTGGTTAGCCTGTGTGTGTGCATGTTTATAATGAACTACTGCATTTTTGGTGTCAAGCATTACTCTTGTCCCTGGGGATGATCCTAATGTTGATACAAAAGCTTAAATAATAAATGAAAGCAATTCTTTACTTCATGCATTCAAATGACTGTTGTGTCTTTATACAAATGTTCAGTGCAATCTCTCAAAATTTTCAAAGAAATACTCTAAATAGCTTTGAATATAAGCTAGCTACCATGATTCCAAAAAATATTTTAATTTCCTTCAATATAGAAGATTTAAAATATTAGTAGCTCCCTTCATCTTTTATTTATTTATTTATTTATTTTTTGAGGATCACATCCAATAGTGCTTAGGAGTTATTATTCCCAGTTCTGTGCTCAGACATGGTTCCTGGTGGTATTCAGGGGATCATGTGATGTTAAACTCAAAAATGAACTTCCTGTATGCAGATATCTCTCAGGTGCAGAACATTGCTTGCTTAATCAATTTTAGCTTCAAACATGAACGTAAAAAGGTCATTCTGCTTTTTAGTTTTGACCCAATACTAATGAGGTATTGTTAGCTCTCTGATACTTAAGAGAAGTTAATATTTCCAATCTTCAAATTATAAATGTGACAACCCCTGTAACATTCATCTATCACTCTATATTGGTTAAATTAATTAAAATTTTTTTGGGTTAAATGTGATTCTTTCAGTTTTCATAATTAAAAAAGAAATATTAAATATCTAGGTGCAGGTACCTATGGATAGTTATGGATAGCCATTAATAACATTCCAAATAATCATCTCTATTGTCACCTAATTTTCCATTGTTAAAATTTTAATAGTAAAATGCTTCTGTTATACTAGTTAAGCTAAAAAACCTTAATTATACTTTAGCGTTTAATATGAAGTACACTAATACTCAGTATATCATCAGTAGGACTGACCCCAAAGATTTCTGAGTAATGCTAATGACCGTATCACCAAAATACAATAATCTGCTCAAAGACGAAAATAAATAAATACAACATGTACCACCTAAGTATTTTAAAATCTAGCTAACTATTTTTGTGACTTCAACACTTTGCTTTTACCCCCAAAACTCAGAGAGACTCTCTGTATTTAGTAAGAGTTCTTGAACATGCTGGTCAGAAGCAGGTGGAGGAGAAAGTGTCTTGTCCAAAGAAAAGATATCTTATTATAGTTTATTATTTTTGATTAGAGCAAGAGAGAGTCTTAAGAACACTTAAGATGGATAAGGAATCAGGCCCCAGGCTGGATGAAACCATTAGTCACTTACCTTCCTTTTTTTCATTGCCATGCAAAAAAAGCATGTCCTCTTTTGATGTTTTATCAACATTATCTACACACATGATAAATGTTTCTTAAATGTTTGTCACCTATAAAATGTACAAGTTTCCTGCAAAACTACCATGCTACATATAAGTTATTATTCCCCCTATGTCTTCTGGGCAGATAAGCAGACCTCTAATCTCTCTTCTGGAAAGTGTCTTCCATATACACTTCAATGTTAGTGTAACTAGAAGTAATTTTCTTCAAACGCCTTCAATTATCTTCAATTATGAATATTTTATTCCAGATATTCAGTCAAGGTCCCAAAGCATCCAGAACTAAATCATGACCCAGGTGGGCTTTTAAGGATAAAATTTCATCTAACTCCGGGTTGATTCTAATCAAATTTTTAACTCCCAATCTGCCACAATAAAAATTGAGAAGATCTACCATATCTAAAATCTAAGCAGATATACCAATTATTTTGAAAATAGCTATATGATTAAACATACAAAATATAAGTACCTTAGTAAATCACAAGAAATTTCCTTATTATTTACTCAATTTCATTTACTAAGAGGTAATATTTTATGAAGCTGTCTACTTTTCAGAGGGATCTGACCTGGAAGTAATATTTGGTCAAAGATCAAGCATGGACTGTCTAGATACTTATTGTAACTTTAACACATTATTTCTACTAAAAAAGTAGCTTAAAAATCATCACCATTGGGGCTGGGCGGTGGCGCTCGAGGTAAGGTGCCTGCCTTACCTGCGCTAGCCTAGGAGACGGACCGCGGTTCGATCCCCCGGCGTCCCATATGGTCCCCCAAGCCAGGAGCGACTTCTGAGCGCATAGCCAGGAGTAACCCCTGAGCGTCACCGGGTGTGGCCCAAAAACCAAAAAAAAAAAAAAAAAAAAAAAATCATCACCATTGGCTCCACTACATCTTCAGAGTGACAGCTTGATTTTGGTTTTTGATAAACATAATAAGACAGACCTATCTTTTTTTTCATTCAAGGGCAGCCAGTGATGTTGATGTTGAAGTATTTGTAAAATCTTTCCAAGTAGTACTATTTGCACTGAATCTCAAAGACTTTAAGCATCTTAATGAATAAGGTCCAATGCCAGTTACACATATGAGAGATGCACAAGTGTGTTTGGTGTGAATATATACACAAAAATCAGATTAAAAGACAAAAATATTTGAGGAAAAAAATGAAGGGTCAATGATTCATGGTTTATGTCTTAAATTTTATAGATTTGACTCTTAAATCTTAAAGACCTACATTTATTCCACTTAAACAATAACCAATCAAAATTAAAGCTGAATATATATTTTTGTTGGTGTGCTATGCATTTTGTAACACACCCAACAGCAGGACTTACTCCTGGCCTGGCACTCAGGGATCACTCCTGGTGTTGCTAGGAAAACCAATTTTATTACCAGGGATCCAAAAGGAAGTCAGCTGTGCAAAAAATAAAGCAAACACCCTACATTTTGTGGTATCTCTTCATCTCAGAAAGCCTAGACCTTTCTAATCATTCTTACCCCAACACAGAGGCAAACAAAATCCCATAACATGGGTACAAATACTGATTTGTAATTGATTCTGAGAACACATCTACTGGTTGGGAAATGCCATTGGGCAATGATTAGTAAATAAATGATGTGGTGTTTATTTGGCTCTTATTTGGATATACTGCAACACTGTTATGAGGAATTGAGGAGATGGGCTATATAATTAAGACCTCTAGTTGGTCATTTTACAAAATCTCATTTCCATAGATTGACAGCTCTGTAAACTCAGAGAGTGCCAGACATCTCAGTAATGAAGTAAACAATGATAACTGATCACAGGATGAAAAGTGGTGTAAAGATGAAAGGTTATTGGGACTGCTATGCCTGATTCAGACTTAATTTCCTGTTTCTGAGGCTCCTGAAATTCATAGAAATGTGCCTATCTGAGCTGTAAAACAGAATAACTGTAACAGTGAAGCATTGGATGGTCACCATGCTAATCTTACACAAAGCCCCCAAGAACACAGAAGGTGGTCAAAATACAAGTAACTGATTAGTTATCAGGCAGATACTAATTTCTACCATGAAATGATGAAATTAGATTCATCATGTTGGGGCAAGACACTGCTAAAAGTACTATAAAGTGGTATTAATAATTGCAGATAATAGGCCAAGAAATTTGCTAAAGAAATAATGAAGGCTCCAGTAAGCCAGGAGAAAGAGAAAGAGAAAGAGAAAGAGAAAGAGAGAGAGATAGAGAGAGAGAGAGAGAGAGAGAGAGAGAGAGAGAGAGAGAGAGAATGCCATCAGATGGGTCTGTTCTTAAAGGAGAAATGGAAACATTATTTTTAAGTCTTGAAGACATTATAGGTTGAAATTTCATAATTTTTCATGTTGCTTCCAACCTCACATGCACCCATCAGATCAAAAAGCTCTCAAGCCCATCCTTAGCACCACTAGGTATGACACAAGTCTTATAAAAGGGGGTAGGAACATGAAGAGAGACCTTATAACATATATTTTGGTTTGTTTTTTGGGGCACTCAAGGATTACTCCTTGCTCTGAGCTCAGAAGTCACTCCTGGTTCGGGTGACTATATATGTGATGCAGGGGATTGAACCCCCGTTCATCCTGGGTCAGCTGTATGCAAGGCAAACGCCCTAAAACAGTTCTACAACTCCAGCCCCTTAAAACATAATCTTGAAATCTCATTGTTTCTAACTTAAATGGGAGAATGCAAGACAAATGTTTTATAAAATCAAAAGTTTGTCTTGGCCTGAGAAAGTTCTTGTAGGAAGCAATTTGGAAAAGTGAAAAATTTAATCTTATATGAATGTCAGAATATTGGATGGGACACTATAATCCAAACTGGTAGATAGACTAAGATAATATAGCTGAGTACACTTTTTTAAAAAAAAAACGGGTTCGTGATTGGCATACGGCTGTAGTGCCCATTAAGAGGAAACTTTAAATACATGTAGCCACAGAACATTAGAAAAATGGTGAGGATAGATAGCACAGTGGTGTTTGCCTTGCAAGCAGCTGATCCAGGACCAAAGGTGGTTGGTTCGAATCCTGGTGTCCCATATGGTCCCCCGTGCCTGCCAGGAGCTATTTCTGAGCAGATAGCCAGGAGTAACCCCTGAGCAATGTCGGGTGTGGCCCAAAAACCAAAAAAAAAAAAAAAATGATGAGGATGGGGGCTGGAGAGTAGCACAGCAGTAGGGCATTTGCATGCAGCTGATTCAAATAGATAGTGGTTCGAATCCTGGCATCCCATATGGTCCCTCTGCCTGCCAGGAGCGACGGATGAGTGCAGAACCAGGTATAATCCCTGAGCACCTCTGGGTGTGACCAAAAAACAAAAACAAAACCAGAAATATGGAGAGGTTCACATTTTAAAAATCAAAACTAAGCCAAGTACAGAAAATATAAACAAAATCAATAGTGTTTATTGATCCTGTGTGAAAAGGCAATATTTTGGACATCTTCCATTAGGCACTACAATTAAGTTATTCTATTTCTACATATTTAATGCAGCTATTAAGGTGTCTCAATTAACTATGCAGGGGCTAACTAGACAGCTGACAGGGCTACAATGGCAAGCTTTCCATTGGGAAGGTCTTGGTTCAGTATCTGGCATCTCATGAACCCCTGAGCACTACTATTAGCAAGAGCAATCTCTAAAGACCACGCTGAAAATAGCTCCTAAGCACTGTCAGGTGTAAACCATATTAAGAAATATACTAGGTAGTTTACATTATATTTATAAGGGCCAGAACTTGGCCAACATTAAGGATCCAGTCTGCTCAAGAGGGACTGGAGTAACCCCACGGAGGTTGGGCATTTGCCTTGCATGCGGCTGACCTAGGATGGACTGCGGTTGGATCCCCCAACATCACATATGGTCCCTCAAGCCAGGAGAGATTTCTGAGTGCATAGCCAGGAGTAACCCCAGAGCATCACCAGGTGTGGCCCAAAAACCAACAACCAAAAAAATAAAAAGAAAGATAGCAGCCATCTGAAATAGTTCTGAGAGGTATGGGACTTGAAATAACATTTTATGAAAGTCTCATGAGGTTGAATTAGTACCTGTAATGTTCCCATAAAGGACAGGGAAATAAAATAGCAGTGATGAGTGTAATAACAAAGATTTTTAAAATGTTCTAAATGCCAGCTGGATTTATCTGGGTCCAAATTACTGTTTGAAAGAGAATTCATCTCTATTACACCATAGAAGAAACTAGAGCAGACCTCAAAGATAGATAAGCTGGATGGACTAAAGCCCTCCAGAACTGCTAGGAGATGACCCCAGAATATGGAGCAAGGAAATGATCCTGCTATGTGCCTAGTGAAACCAAAATATAAATTAAAAGAGGGAAAAAAAAAGTCACTAGACAGAGAACAAAAGAGCAGCAAAAGCTGTTTGTTTGCCTAGCACTCAATCAACCTCAGCTCCATCCCCAGCACCATTACCAGGAATAAAAATCCCTACGTAGTCCCAGGACAAAACACTGAGCACATATGGGTATAACAATACAAATCACCCTCACTCATCCTCACAAAAAAGAGCTCTGAGTCACACGTTTGTTGATGAAGAAGAGGAAAGAAAATATTTTCCATGCTTGCTTACTATTAAATAATACCATCTATTAAAGGGACGCTAATAAGCAATAGAATCCTTAGTAAAACATAAGGAGACCTTAGGGAGCTGTAAGGCCTCCAAGCATAGGTCTTGCCTGAACTGGTGGAAGAAGATAGAAAGGGAGACAGACAGACAGACAAAGAAAGAGACAGACAGAGACAGGGACAGAGAAACAGAGAGGAGAAACAGAGAGACAGAGAGATGAGAGAGAGAGAGAGAGAGAGAGAGAGAGAGAGAGAGAGAGAGAGAGAGAGAGAGAGAGAGAGAGAGAGAGAGAGAGAGAGAGAGAGAAACTGCACACAGGTCATGGAAACTGTGCTCATCCGAATCCAGATGTGACAAGACCATCTATCTTCCCCAGTCCTCTGCCATCTCTCACTCCTAAACATCATCTCCCACCAGGAATAATCCTGGAGAATCTGCCTGTGGTTACACAAAAATGGTCGAAGCCAACAAAAAGCCAAACAACATCTGTTTTAAGTGGCACAATGTGTACACATATGGTTTGCCCTGAAATATCTTTTAACAGGACACAAAGTTCAACAACAACAACAACAAAAAAATACCCTGGAGTTACTGTTACAATAGGCCTGTGTTTGTTCGCATGCTTTTTTGTTTTTATGGTCCATGAATTTGTGGGATAAAAAATGGCCATGAGAAGGTTAAAGTGGAGAAGTTATCTATTTCTCCACAAAGAGGAAAAAATTAACAACAAAACCTTTCTTTTTTGGCGGTGTGTACAGCTTTCTGGTCCTGGATTATATATATAAAGACACCAGACTAACAGCAAATGGGAAGCCCAGGGTCACCAACTCCACTGAAACCAAGATTTTGGCTCTGAATTTGCCTTCTGAATTCATATCTACAATGGTTTTCTGTTCAGAGATACTGTTCTCCCTAGTTCAAAATATGCTTTCTCTTGTGCAGCAAGGAGGTGAAAAACTGTCATATATCCATCAAAGATAGACACTTTAATCCCTTTAATGTAATTTTTTCTTCTGTTGAGAACTACATATATATTAGAACCTGCCCAGGGTGCTGGGAAAGGAGGAAGCAGTTAACTAACAAGAATTCCAAATGCTATTTTCTTACTCAAAGCAGCCAGCCTTCAACTCATAAACTTAAACTCAGAAAAAGCAAGGCTTCTATTCTTTTTTTCCATTTCTTCAAGGCAGTTGTGATAGTTTAATTATTAAATTAAACTTAACTGGCTATAGTTCAATTGTCTAATAGACAAGTATTTCTAAAACAAACCACAGAGGCTAAATTTCTTTTTCTGTCTTAATCTGTCAAAGGAATTAGTATCTCTGTTGAATAAAGACAACTCTATCCCTGCTCTTATAGTCAAATTAAAAAGAAAATGGGAGACTGAAAACATCATCTATCTATGTTATTAATGGGAAGGTATTAGGGAATGGTCGAAAATAGCACAGGGATAAGGTGCCTGTCTGTGATGCCACTATCCCCCGTTCAATTCCCCAGTACTGTACAATTCCCCAGCACTGAACCTTACTAGGAGTGATCCCTGAGCACAGAGCTAGGAGTGATCTCTGAGCACAGCTGTACATGGCTCAAAACTAAATAAGCAATGGGGCCGGAGTGATAGCACAGCAATAGGGCAATTCCAGAGTGCAGAATCAGGAGTATCCCCTGAGCATCACCGGGTGTGGCCCAAAAACAAACAAACAAAAACCCAAAAAACTAAATAAGCAAAAACAGAGTAAAACAACAAAGAGAAAAAAATAGACAAAAAAAATGAAGAAATCCAAGGTTCTCCTTGCATAAAGACAATAGAAATCTCCGATTTAAAGAAACACAGAAACATCCGAAGGTTAGAGAAAAGGGGAAGGGGGATACAAGTAAAGAGAAAGATAATAGTAGATAATTTCTCCTCTCTCAAAAGAGGCAGCTGAACAAATCCATGAGGCCAGGAGTACTAAACAAAATAGATTCAAACAGACCAAGACATCTAGTAACCAAAATGGCAAAAACCAGGAACAAATGGATTTCTTAAAGAAATAAAGAAGAAGGAAAAATTAAATATAAGGGGAAGAACATCAGAATCGCAGTCGATTTTCATATGAAATGGTCTAGGCAAGAAAAGAATGGAATAACATTCAAATTACTGAATAAAAGAAGTTCTCAGCCTACAGTCCACTGTCCAGTCAATCTCGCATTTATACAAAAAGAATGGATAAAAACATTTTCACACAAAATAGAGAACTGGTAATGGTCATGATAACCAAATTAATTCTTTCCACTATTTATATTCTTTCCTCTTTCTTAGAAATAAATCAAATTTTGGGGGACCAGCATGATAGTACAGAGGACAGGGTAATTGCCCTGCATGCAGCAGACCCATATTCAATCCCCAGCAGCCTATATGGTCCCCTGAGTCTGCCAGGAGTGATTTCTGAGCACAGAGCCAGGAGTAACTGGTGTGGACCCCCAAATATATATATTTGTATAAATATACCAATATATATATATATATTTGTGTATATATATTGCTGTATTTTAAAACAATACCAATAGCACTATGATTTCTTATGTTATTTTATCCTGAATTAATTTTTCATTAAATATTATCATTCTTAATACAATAAAAGAGATTGTTAAGGAGGTAGTAAATATCAATGATTTCTATTAAGTATTTGAAACTTTTGAAAAATTAGCTTATGGAATTTAATCTATCAAAAGCTGAACAAATCCATGAGGCCAGGAGTACTAAACAAAATAGATTCTTTGAAAGGATTAGTCTTTCTCTACAATTTATTAATGCAATGTATACCTAACACGTTTCTTAATACTAAATAGCCCTTATGTTTTCCCCTCTTGTTCCATATATAATTCTTTCAGTAAGTTTAATTCAAGTTTATTCAAGTTTATTCAAGATCTTGAAATATGAATTACTGAATATTTTAATATGGTGCTTTAAGTGATGTGGTAGTCCCAAAATGAAATTTGATTTAGAAGTTTTTATTAATATTCCTTACTAAAATTTTCTTCTGCATAGTTTCCTGGAGAATATATGACACAGCTGGCAATGTTTTATGAATGCAATGAGGTAGACCATTTAATGAATAGAAATCTTCACCTTGATCAGTATATTTTCACTGTTTCATTTAACTGTGAGAACTACAGTATAGATTTTATAATATATAGATTATATATGCATTTATGTTATATATATATATTATATATTATAGATGTATTAATATGATCAAAATCCTACATGCAAAAATCATTGTATACATCCTTTTCTTTTTGTAATTATTTCTCATGTACCCCCTTCTCTTTAGGCCTATTCTTTTGTTTTGTTTTTGTTTTGGGGGGTCACACCCGGCAGGGCTTAGGTGTTACTCCTGGCTCTAAGCTCAGAAATCCCTCCTGGCAGGCACAGGGGACCATATGGGATGCCAGGATTCAAACCATGGCCTTCTGCATGCAAGGCAAATACCCTACCTCCATGCTATCTCTCCAGTCCAGGAAACCTATTCTTTTATCACTTGTCCACTGACTTGTCCTTTGCTTTTTCATTCCTTTATATTCATATAGAAAATACAGAGATGAAATCATCTCCCCCCCCTTTAATGTTAACACTATTAAGCAGATAGCCTATGAGATAGTACAGGAGTTAAGGCACTTGCAATTATGTTGTATGGTGGGCACTCCAATTTGATACCCCATATATGGTCCCCTAAAAATAGCCAGAAGTAATTCCTGAACAGAGTCAGGAGCAATCCCTAGTATCTACTACTGTGTCTCTTCCCTCCTCTATTCCCCTCAACACTATTAAATAGATTTTTAATATTCTTTCAAAGCATAAAATTGTACTTCGACTTTGTATCTTAATTGATCATTGGATAAATTTTCAAGCTCTCAGTTACGATTGTTAATGCTGTTCTTTATAAAGTTTTGCAAAATATTATATCTGAAATACAATATTTGGTTAGAACATAACTTCATGATATTTTCAACTGTTTTAGTGAAAGCTGCTTGAAATGGAATTTTTAAAGGCCACCCAGTACTATTAACCCTCAATTTTTAACACAGTTTTACAAGTGATGTTATTTATGAATCACAGACATATGCTCAATGATAAATAGCTCATGCATAATTTCTGTCAATACTTATCTTTTACTTTCAATGCAATGTATAATAAATATATGAAAAATAGTAAGGAACTGTGCAGTTAGAAAGGTTTAAAGAAGACTATATTTATTCCTCCTGTTTACAGTAACTATTAACTTTGGGAGAAGCTAAATTACATATTCATGGTTATGGAAGGCATTAAAAGTAATGAATGGTACAAAATCCTTAGGTCAATACTCCTTCAACACAACCAGCTATCTCTATAAAGCCAGAACTGTGGTCTCCTGGAAAAATGGTTAGTACTTCTAAGCAGAGAATTAGAGACTTAGCTAAAATATGATTTAGCTAAAATATGACTGCTGTATGGAAGAAAGAAAACTTAATTTTTCAGTATTTTAGTTTAGGGTTGCCAGGAAATTATCAGAGAAAGTTTGTTATGATTATCTGCTTAGGCACCTCAAATTTATAGAGTCAGAACTAGCTGATATTCTTAATAGAAGAAAAAGATTTACATTAAAGTCAAACCATTTGTCTCTGAAGGACATATTCTAATTTCCAACATCCTGGATTAGCAAGAAAACGCTTATTTTGAATTGGAGATCATTATCTCAGAGACAGGAAACATTCTAGGTTGCAGGAAATGCAAATTTAAATAATAAAATTTCTGGTAGGGTTTTCCAGTTAGATGGAAGCTTGGCCCTTTTTCACTGGAGTTATTGGGGGTATATTGGCCTGGTGTCTCCAGGTATACTTGTAAGATTTAGGGCTAATTCCAGAAACCTCTGTAAACTGACTCCCCTGTATTCAACTTTATTCCACTACAGACATTGGCTAAAGACAGAATGCAATTCAGGGCTTAGACTCACTATGTACACATTTTCCCTGTCTACAGTATTTCTGTACTGCACTTGCTAAAAGAATTAAATTCAATTAAATGATAACTATATTTCTTCACTCAATTGTTTCAAACTTCCTCTTATTTCTAAAGCTCCCTTTGTACTTTTTTTGTTAATTTTTTTGCCTTTAACAACAACAATAACAAAAACTTCTTCTGATAGAAACATTCCTCACTTTCTTGGGGCCTCTTTTAATATATTCCTATTATAATGAGCTTGCAATGTAAATGCTATTGCCTCAAGGTCAGTCATTGATGCTTGAAGGTCTCTAATGGTGTGCCCCCTTTAGCAAACCCTACAACTGTCCTGTTGAACCTCCAGCCTTGCATTGGTTATTGTTATTTCTTATGTATTTACATGTATTTTTCACTAATAAGTTATTTCAGGAAGGATGACGGCTAGCCACACAAAGCAGCACTGAAAGTATGGAGGATGGGTAACTACAGGAAGTCTGATGTTTATTTGCTGTGGATACTCAAGCCATGAACTATTGGTACATATGGGCACCGATGTCACAAACAGTGGTGTCAGGGAGTCCTTGGAATGCGTCCAACTGTGGACTTGTAGCATGTGAACTACCACTTGCTCTATTTCTCCGAGCCTAAAGAATTGTTCTTTATATTTATATTGCCTGAAAATTGACAGGGGATGACGTTTTAAAAAAATAATAAAAGTAAGAAAACATTTCCTTACCAAAGTACTCAATGGCATGAGGAACACATGCATATTCCCTTTAAGAAGCAAAGGAGAAAGACCTGTAATTCACATGGGTCTCAATAAAAATTAGAAGAAGAAGAAGAAGAAGAAGAAGAAGAAGAAGAAGAAGAAGAAGAAGAAGAAGAAGAAGAAGAAGAAGAAGAAGAAGAAGAAGAAGAAGAAGAAGAAGAAGAAGAAGAAGAAGAAGAAGAAGAAGAAGAAGAAGAAGAAGAAGAAGAAGAAGAAGAAGAAGAAGAAGAAGAAGAAGAAGAAGAAGAAGAAAGAAGAAGAAGAAAGAAGAAGAAAGGAGAGGTCACAACTGAGGAGCCACCCAGAGAAAAGGGGAACTGCAAGAGAATCTGAAGATCAGAAGAATATGAAGGGCCCATCAAGTGTCTCAAGCTTTGACAACAGGCTAGCAACAAAATCCAATATGGCAAGGGCAATTTCGAGGATGCCATATTAAAAAAAGAAAGAAAGAAAAAGAACTTAGTAATGCCATTTAGGGCTCATTTTTTACTCTGGGGATGAGCCATTCTGTTCTTTATTAGTAATACCCTTCCTCCAACCCCTTGTGTATATTTTTCTGTCTAAAGGGAGCACTTCCACCCTCCTGTAATTACACTATACCAGCTGTCTATTCTTTGGAAACAGAATAAATATCATTTATTTTGATATGTTAGACACAAGTAAATTAAAGTATACTATTTATTTTCATCAAAACAAGCATATCTTCATTGAATCTACCATATTATTACTTTAATTTTTCTCTCCAAATTCTTCTCCCTCTTAAATGCATCTTTTTTCAACTTATATGTATATTCTATATCAAATTCTTGGCTTGAAACTTCTTTTTTACTCACCATAATAGTCTCTTGACATATTGGCATACCTGAAATATAAAATTTATTCCTGAACAAAGTAATGGACACAGGAATGTTAAAATATGTGCAGTAACCTAAAATATTGCTTGGGGAAAAAAACCACATTCTTACAACAAACCGTTTTATAAATAGGTATTGCTTGCTTGGCATTGCCCAAACTTACAATTGATTTGGTGTTTTTCCGAGTTATAATTACAATTGTGCTAATGTTAGTTTTATATTACAGATAAAAAAACTGAAACTCAAAAGAAACATCTGTGTTTCATAGGGTCAGTTGAACAGTAAGTAAAATCAAAACTAATTCCAAGAAAGTAAAAAATTCACAACAATGAAACCTATGAATAATTAGGATCAAGGATACAGTGGAATAAAATCTATTGTAAACTGGTTTGTCATCTTATGATGTATGTGTGAGAGAACCATTATGGACCTGCAGTTTGTGTGGTACAATAGAGTTCTATCAGTTTCCATCAAAGAACCAGCTATTCTAAGAATATCTACCATCTATATGAATTGAGATCTCCTCTTCCAGACAATCAGGATAAAAGAGATCTGGTACAAAGTCTATTTTTCCTTCAGTCTACCAATGTCTAGAGTTATTTCCTATCTCAAAATATTTCCACTTTTTTGTTGTTATTTTTTGGGGGGGGTCGCATCCCAAAATGAGCATCCTGTGATGCTCAGGGGTTACTCCCAGCTATGGGCTCAGAAATCGCTCCTGGCTTGGGGGACCATATGGGACACCAGGGACCGAACCAAGGTCTATCCTAGGTCAGCCACATGCAAGGCAAATGCCCTACCACTGTGCCACAGCTCCAGCCCCAATATTTCCACTTTAAATAATTAATGGTCCTCATCTACATATTAAATTTAGCTTTCTACCAATGACTCAATAAATTCCAACTCATTTTGGAAACAATTTTCCCAAGAGACATTAGAAATCAACATTACTCTCAAGCAGAAAGCAGGAAAGGAGGGAAACATTCAGATTTCAAATGGAAACTAAACCCCAAATGAATGAAGCATGACTGGTTCTTACTTTAACTAGGCACCTTATTTATCTACAATCTTGCTGGGAATAGAGAGGAGGAAAAATGCACAGAGCAGCAATTCTAAACTAAGCTGATGTCTTTTCAAATCACGTACAATTATTGCAGAAGTACCATAGAAAAACGTCCTTTTCACATTCAAAATTTAATGAATTATTTCATTATAATTAGTAAAAATTGGCTAAGTTTCACATTTGAATTAATTTTAAAAGACGATTATTTTTTAATAAAAACGGGAACTTAAAATATTTTACTAAGAATGGGATTAAATTCAAAATTTTCTTATTCCCAAGAAGTATGCTATGCCAAAGTCTGAAAATGTTACTTGAAACTACAAGGAACTATAATGACAAAAGTAAAGTTGGAAGATTCTAATGTCTTGGTCTGGATTTCAAACCTGTATCTAAGGGTCTTGATTAATTTGTATACTTGCCAGAAAACATAAAGAATAAGGAGGCAGAGAAGTAACTTTTTTTGTTTGTTTGTTTGTTTGTTTGTTTGTTTGTTTGTTTTGGGTCAAACCTGATGGCACTCAAGGCTCTATTCTCAGAAATTGCTCCTGGCAGGCTCAAGGGATGCTGGAATCAACCCCAGGTCTGTCCCAGGTCAGCTGCATGCAAGACAATCAACTACAACTGTGCTATCTCTTTGACCCTGAGAACTAACTTCTTCCATTAGTATAGAAGCAAAGTAAATATCTCCTTATTATGGTAAAAAAAAAAAATATATATATATATGAGAGCCAACAAATTTTAAAAAAACTGAAGACAAGAATTAAGAACCCCAAGACAAGAAAAGATGTAGAATTTTGAAAAATAATCACCATGAGGTGATTTTTTTTTAATTACAAGTTAAGAACTAGAGAAAATTGGAGATAAAAAGGGGAGGGAAGGATGGAAAGTGTGTGTGTGTGTGTGTGTGAGAGAGAGAGAGAGAGAGAGAGAGAGAGAGAGAGAGAGAGAAAGCGAGAGAGAGAAGAGAGAGACAGAGGGAGAGAGGGAGAGAGAGAAAAGAGAGATCAGTAAGATAGGTAAAAAAAATACTAGAATTTATGCTTTTATACTCAAGAGCCAGATACTAACCTAGTATTAACCATTCTCTAAACACATCTTGAAGTGGCATGCAGTCACCATGATAGAAATAAGCTCTATGCCCTTTCGCATTGGCATTGCTAAAGGGCCCAAATTCAAACAAACAAGAATAAAAGAAAAAGACAAATAAAACAGTCAAGATGATAGCTAAAAGTTATTCATGTCTGTAAGTTTCTTTTTCTGTGAAACTTGGTGTATACAGGAGTTTTGATAATATTTTTATTCCTCCTAATAGCTGTATTGAATGCCCTTTTTTATTCTGTCTCATACATAGACAGTAGGATTTAGAAATGCTAAGTTATTTCTTTTCAGTTCCATACAGCAATTTAAAGAGGTATTATTTTCCATTTAGAATTGCAATACGAAGCTCATTCTAATCCCATTGCGAAATAAAGGCTGCCTTCTGAAAACAGTTCCTTCAAAACCAAAATCAATAGTTATTAAGAATTATTCAAACTGAATTACCTGCTGTGTTGAAATATTAACACTTAATAAGAAATTGTATTTATAAGTTAGAAGTTAGCAAATCCTTTGAACCGTTTTTGAGTTTAACGGTACTCATTTTTTATAGTAGTTGATTGTATCAGTAACTGAACTCTTAATTAATTGGGGATTATAACACACCCTGATAATCTGTAGAAGAAAATCTGCTAATCTGTTCCACATACAAGCAACTGCAGTTCACTTCAGAATTCACAGAACTCTGGGAGGCCAGAGAGATAGCATGGAGGGAGGGCGTTTGCCTTGCATGCAGAAGGACGGTGGTTCAAATCCCGGCATCCTATATGGTCCCCTGAGCCTGCCAGGAGCGATTTCTGAGTTTAGAGCCAAAAGTACCCCCTGAACGCTTCTGGGTGTGACCCAAAAACAAACAAACAAACAAAAATTCAGAGAACTCTGACACTTAGGAATTTATTCTGTGAATACAAGCATTTCAGGCAACTGCTATCCTAGTTCAAACACAGTAGGAGAAATATTTTAATGACAACAGTCAATCTGTGTCACAAAACATCATTTTTTCTGGTAATACTCAAATAGGCTGTATTCATCATGCGGATAACTGAACAGTTCTCTTATTAATGGCATTCACAAAAGTGTATCAAGACCCAAAATATCATCCAATAAACACCATAATTAAAATGTGCACAGACACATTGATAAAGAAAATAAAAAACTTTAGAATTTTATTTGTAAATTAGAGTACAAAATTATAAACCTGTTTTTTATTTTAGTCTTCTGGTATATTATTAAGATCATCAAATAATGTCAGAAGCGACATTTTAACTTCTAGTATTGTGGGTTTTGAGAATCTGAGAAGCTTCTGGAAAATTAATGTAAATAAAGGCAACAAAGGACTTCAGAGAGTTCATAATAGTATAATGTCCGATTTAAATCTTTCTGGAATTCCATAGGCACAAGGTAATGGATACTCAACTATAAAAATTCATAATATAAGATCTTACAAATAAATAAAAACTCATAATTCTGACAATGTAAGCCTTCTAACAGACCATAAACTCATTGAAACAGATAAAATAAATTCCAAAATGTAACTATTTTAAACAGTACAGTGGGTAAGGTATTCTGCATGAGGCCAAACCAAGTTTGACTCTCTATGTCCAGCCCCTCAAGTCCATCAGCTGTGATTCTTGAGCACCACTGGATTAGCACTAAACAAACAAACAAAAAAAAAATCTGAAAAGATAACATTTAAAATAAATAAAAGATGGGGCAGGAAAGATAGCACAGCCTTAGGGCATTTGCATTGCATGTTGCAGAGCTGGGAGAAAGCCAGATAAGATTCCAAACATCCCATAAGGTCCCCCAGTCTGCCAGGGGCAATTTCTGAGTGCAGAGCCAGGAGTAACCCCTGAGTGCCACTGGATGTGACTCAAAAGACAATCAATCAATCAATCAATAAATAAAGTTTTAAAAAATAAAAGAGATAAAGAGAATAAAAGCAATAACTGAATAAAAATTTCTGGTTTTAGAGAACTAGTTTTAGTATCTTACTAAATTTAGTTTCTGTTTCTTTACTATCTCCCTTACATTTTATTTAGTTAAAGGAAATCTAAGATATTATTCCTTGCCAAATCTCCTATTATTTTCTAAAGCTATCTCTAAACATTGATGATTTGTGAAAGCTAAATACAACTCCAAATGAAACTGCCCCTCTCAAACCACAGTCATTACCAATTAAACAGAGGACAGTAACAAAATCTAGTTCTGTTTTTGAAAATAATGTCATTATGTAAATGCCAATGAAAATAAAATGGAAGTATTTTGACTAATTTTTAAAGTGAGATTGGGATACAGAGATATTATGTAAGTAAGGGGATTTATGTGCCTTGCATGCAGCTGACCCTTGTTTTAACCCCAAGTACAAGTCTTACTTGCCATAAAGTTGATGGTCCCAAGAACACTACCACGGTAAATCCTGAGCACTGAACCAGGAATGAGCACAGATAACTACTACATGTAGTCCTATCCCCCATAACAATACATCAAATAAAAATTTAACTATTGCCCATGTACACAGTTTATAATCAGAAGGTCGATTAAATTCCTCTCATTGTGTGGTCCCAGATACTACTAGGAGTAGCTCTTGAGCAGAGTCCGGTGTAACACCTAAGGACTGCCAGACATGGCCCACAAAAAGAAAAAAAAAGTGCAAGCATCATTCAAAACATTTGAGCTGAAATATATATGTGTATATATGTATATATATATATGTATCTCAAAGGTATACTAAAATATATTTATATATATTTTGCATTATTTTTAATCTCATCTCGTTCTCAAAACTTTGAGTGAGCTACAACTATGCAGTAGGTATGAAATGGTTAGCTTATTTAAAAATAAAGCAAAATTCAGAGAAAGTAAAATTCAGATTTGTTTAAGCAATCCTTCTAAGACTGAATTATAGAAGTGTCAGTAAGATTTTGTTTTATTTTACTTTTGTTTGGTTTTTGGGTCACACCCAGCAGTGCTCAGGGGTTCCTCCTGGCTCTATGCTCAGAAATTGCTCCTGGTAGGCTCAGGGGACCATATGGGATGCTGGGATTCGAACCGCTGACCTTCTGCATGAAAGGCAAATGCCTTACCTCCATGCTATCTCTCCGGCTCCCAATCAGTAAGATTTTAATATAGAACAATAATAGCAGGTAGAGCGCTTGCTCTGCAGGTGGCCATCTTGGCACCCCTAAATTCTCCAATGCCACCAAGAATGATCCCTAATCTCAATTAGGACTAAATCCTGAGCACTGCTGTGTTAAATCCTGAACACTCCCCCTCCCCTAATAAAAGCAATAAATTTTAATACAAGTTAGTTAATTACTTTCCCAATTTCCTGTCTTTTGTGGGGCACCCAAGTGGCTCCTGGCTAGACTAGAATAACAGGACTGAAAGAACAATATGAAGGCTCAATGATGCAGTTCTATGGTGCTTGGGGCCACCATGGTGGAGCTCAAGGATATAGGGTGATACTCTAGGGGTGATGTAGTTCTAGGAACTAAACTGGATCAAAGGCAAATTGCCATGTGCACTAACTTCTGTACTACCTACACATTCCTCAAACTCCTAGTCTTTATATAAGCCACTATTGGTTATTCCAATCCCAAGTAGCAAATAGTAGATAAGCAACTAGAATGTTCTAGGAATTTCTCAATTAGACATTTCTAAAGAACTGATCGCTTGTCCTAATTTGATAACAAAGAAATGTAAAAATGTACAGAAAATTGAGGAACATGACAAAACATTTCAAAACTATATCAACCATCAGTCCTACTGATATTCAAGCCTGCATGATACAGGATTTAACCACCATATTGGAAAATATTTGTTTTTAATTTTTTAGATATAAGAAGTTTTATAAATCCCAACATTCCATCAAATCTTACAGTAATATCTACAGTGGCCATGTGCAGACATTAACACAAAGTTTATTGACGTTCGCCTGACTTGGGTCACAGTTCCTAATATCTTGACTGAATTTCATAAAAACAATGAAACTTCATCACTGATTAAACTGTGTGAATACACAGCTATGTGCTAGGGTGTAAGTGAGCACTGTCAGTTTATATTTATCTTTTTCACCTACCATTTTAATAGTTAGCAATGAATGATAAGAGTAAAACAGTTATATAATTCTACTTACCTATTTTCTGAAAATTAATGTATTCCCTTATTTCTACTTAATGTAGTGTATCCTCAGAACACAGCATAAAAGATAGAATCTGACTCAAATCTCTATCACAGTGGGTAGGGTCTTTGCCTTGCACGCAGTTTACTGGGGTTCGATCCCTCATATCCTCTATGATCTTCCAAGCCTCCCAGAAGTGATTTATTTTTTAAACTTTGTTTATTGATTGATTGACTGATTGGTTTGGGGCCACACCCAGCGGTGTTCAGGGATTACTCCTGGCTCTGCACTCCCTGGCAGGCTTGGGGAACCATATGAGATGTTGGAAATCGAACCGGGTCCCTCCTGGGTCAGCCACATGCAAGGCAGAATTTCCTACTGTGCTCTCTCTCCAGACCCCAAGAGTGATTTCTGAGCACAGAGCCAGGAATAACCCCTGAGCTTTGCAGGATGTGGCCCCACACAAGGGCAAAAACAAAAACAATATAAAAGGAAGATCAAACCTCTTTTTAATTAACAGACCTATAAACTAACTAATAAGGGTGTACTTGCTCCACTTTTTCTCCTGGGCTTAAAGTTATTCTCATTTATGTGGAATGTATGATTCACATCAACTTCTAATTTTCTTTAAATAGCCAAATATTTGATTGTATATGCCTGGAATCTACAGAGGACTTCCAAATATTTCAGGGAGAAAATTAACAGCTGAGCAAAAACCCAAATGTCAAATAAAACTCACTCTTGATCACTACAAACTCCAGTATGAGAAACTGAAGAAGACAAAAATGGAACTGCCATTCTACAGAAAAATAAACTGTTACTAGAGACTAATAAGATCTCAATACGTTCCTTTACTTAGATTTTCAAATAAAGCAATGGGTACTGCATCCTTTGCTTTAAAGGAATAATTTAACTTATGTATATTTTTTGTGATAATCTCAATTTCCAGAGGAGACAAATCTATCAAAGAATGTTTTCAAATGCTCCTTTTTTATGGCCACTCAAATCTAATAAACAAGGTCGCTTCTAAAATATCAGAAATACTCTCCAATTCTAAATCTGTTTTCATAAACAAACACAAGTTTGTTAAAAAAAAAAAGTAACTAAGGAAATTATATAGCAAGTTTTTTAGAAATTGTAAGTGAAACAGATGTCAATAAAAATTGATTTTTATAGGACATATTTGTATGTGAAGATAATACCTGGAGCTCTAGAGGATACTTCTTTTTTCTAACAAAATAGAAAACCAAAATAAAAATAAAAGGTCAAAAGAAAATAAACCCTTAGATATGTTCATTAGCTTCATTAAGACATTTATGAAAATAGCTATATTATATATTTATACATATAAATAATATATAATGTAATATATTTATATTTTAATATTATAAATATATCATGTTAATATATATTTATTCATGTAAATATAAATATATAAATGTATACATTTTGTACATGGGACCTTATCCTAGAAAGTCAACACTAATTTGCGTAAAATACTCAAGAACATATTCACAGTTCAATATATATTTTCAGATATTTTAGTATCAAAAACTTAAAAATCATGTACCCTTAAAAATCGCCCAACATCATGCTAGAACAAAATATTAAACAAGAAAATTACCTGATGCTCAATAATCCTCATGAAATAAAGTGAATCACAATTTGTGTTTCTTTCAACCACACGTATTCCTATATTGTTAGTATGATCATTAAAGTAAAATTCAAAAAGATAAATAAATAAAATTCAAAATTATTTTTTATGATTAGGAACAAAAAATAAAATTCAAAATCAGTTATTTTTATGATTAGGAAAATAAATTATTCTGAATTTTAAAAAATGCAGCATGTTTTCTGTAAATATACTATTATATTATTGAACCATGGAATTTCATTATTTTATTCTTTCATAATTCTATTTTAGATATAATTTTGTTCAAATAACTGACTCTTACAAAGTTATCCACATTGTGTTTGATCATCTGTGTGCTTCTAAAAATTCCAAAAGTGACCCCCAAGAGTATAAAACCTTTGAATTATGGTATAGGCAATATAATGTATATGGTCACAGTCACCACCACCAGCTGCTAGTAATGGGCCAGACAGAATAGAGTGCCTTAAGAAAGCCATAATACCAATCCATTGTAAATTGAAGAATTATTTCTCTCAAATTGGACAACTTCTCTGAATTAACCAATTTAAGTATGAAACATGAGAACAACTCCCTCAAGTATAACAGAGAGAAGAAATATGCATAAGTTATTTTGATTAACCATGAGGTGACCTCTTTGAATCTGGCCCCTGCCCAAGTTCCCTGTGATTTTCTAAAAATTAATGGACTGATCAGTGTAAAAGAAGAAAGGACTAAAAGAACATTTTCAAAGACTCGGTGATGGTTTCATCTCAAGAGCTTTTGAGAGACAGGAATGGACTTCACCCTGACTTACTATTCTAAGTACTATGTCATAGTGTCCCAAGTATATTCTAGTTAAGACTGTCTGAAACTGATCACTAAGATTTCATGTTATTAGTTGCAAGACATTGGTTAACCCAGTTGACATTAGTCCTATAGAATGTATTACATTTGGAATAAGTTCACAGTGTATAATGTTTTTGCAAATTACTTAGTACATGCTAGCTTTTGCAAAGGAAAAAAAGTCATCTCTAAAATGGCAACTTTAGAAAAGGCATTTCAATACTGATCTTCTCTTAAGACACATAAGTGAATTTAATTGTGAACAAAGCAAAGAACCGGACTACAGTGGTAGAGAAAAGATATGATGAGCAAAAACAATAATTATTAAAGGTTCCTAAAATAATGTCTATGATTACACAAAGTGACTAGAAGCTAAGAGACAAAGTAAGAAATTCACTTAAAGATCACCATGATGAAAATAAGGTGACAGGAACATTTAGAGAACATTCAGTTAAAACGCATAGTAGCCTTAAAATATTTCTATTTTCTTAAGCTCCCCTCCAGCCCCCAAACACACACCTATGGTAAGAACAGTGTAGAAGATGCAAATTTAGCCTAAGCATCAAAGTACAGACTGGGAGGTAAAAATGTACTGCTTGTAATTGCCAAATTTATGCATGGAACAATAGATGAACCAGACAATTACAGGCCAATAAACCTGAATTCAATTTAGAGAAAGAAATGAGAAACACGTGCAACTGCTCGATCACAATCCTGGAGGAAATTCTATAATTGTGCGTCCACAGCTTGATCAACGATAGGGCAGTGTTAAACTCACATAGGGAGAAGGGAGGCAAATTCAACTTGTAGAATCCAAGCCCTACCACAGATCTCTTGAAAAAAATTTGGAGAAGGAGCTAGAAAATCATCACGTTAGCCAACTTTCACTAGGTGACTCATTTGCACATCGAAGTAAGAGAAATACAACTCCCGGTGCATACACACACATACACACATATGCAAACATACCACACACACACACACACACACACACATGACAGCAAGAGATGAGGCATTAAAAAATCCATACTCTTCACATTAGCTCAGAGATAACTCTCTGGTTGCCTATATATAATATTACTACTTCTACTCCTTCAAAGATATATCTTATTTCAAAGACCAAATTTGTATTGTACAATATACAGATGGAAAATGCTTACGTTGAAAGTTAATATGCAAGTAAGTTAATTAGAAACAAACTGGTCACATTTCTTACAAAAACTCATAGGTTAATCTATCGAAGTCAATTTCTACCATTTTAAGTATGCTGGTAACTTGGTTAGGACTGTTTAACTTTTTTTCTTTTAAAGATTATTCTATTTAGATCACATATGAAGGAGGAAATGGTAAAGAAAAATACTCCAATTAGAGTAAAGGTACAATGGGCAGACAAATAAAGTTATACTTATTCGGTCAAAAAGCCCTGTTACTACATATACATCTGTTCCCAATTTCAAATGGCTATATAGCAAACAGATTAGTTCATTCTTTATGACTGACCTTCTCTGTTCATAAATTGAATACATAATTCTAACTTTACACTTTTAGTTTTCCACTTCTATCAATATAACATTTATAAAGTCATCAAAACACCAACGTTTTTCATTAATTTTAATATAACGTTTGTCAATCTCTCAGTGTCACACCGGCTGCCACTAGGTCACCAAATGTGTCAAACTAAGGTACTTCATAACATTATTACACTGTTCACAATATATCTTTTAATGATAATATCTGAAAAAAACTTAGTTAATTATATTTAACTTGTGTCTCAGAAAACAGATAAAAGCCTTCTATTCACAGAGGAGCTTTTTCTAACCTATAAAAGAGTCTATAAAGAAGTCTATAAATTATAGGTTATATTATAAACATCAGAATCTGTAAACATATTGCCTTATGTCTTCATTAGTTTCATGCCTTGTCTATCTTAATATCTACTTTTGCATGCCTTAGATACTAGATATAAACTAGAATCCAAACAAGAATGCATATGTATATGCTTAAGCTTACGTTTCTTCCTGAGTAAAATAAATGTAAATGTCAGCCATGTTAGGCAATGCCAAAAACATTCACATGGAATAGGTGGCTGCAATGTAAACCACATGCCAGTGGTATCTCTGGGAAAGAAAGGTCAGTATCTTATGGCACCAGCATGCGTACAGAAACATTTAAAGATCTTCCAGAAGAGGAAACTGTAGGTAAATTAAACTGTATTTAACTTCCAAAATTATAAAATTCAAAATTTCTACATTAAAATATGGCCCAACAGTTATTAGGCATAAACAAGTTTCTTCTAAAGAAAAAGAGAAAATAAAAAGACAGGAAGTACAGAAAGAATGGGAAAGATTATAAAAGGATTCATACTATCCTATGTTATAAAATTTTTATAAAGGGCTGCAAATCACTAACACGTTACAGTGATTAATTGACATATCAATCTACAGTCTAAAACTAGGTAGATGTTGGTCCTTCCTATAAAAACCCTGAAAACCACTATCCTAAACTGCTGACTGTTTGGTAATTGGTTTCTGTGCTGCATGAAGCCATGTTTTTTGGAATAAAAACCTTGACTAATGTAACATGAAATGCATGAACAGGTTCATGCTTTGTTTTCAAAAATAGTGTGGGTCCACCACCAAAAGGAAAATGTCATCCCAAATTAGCCAAAGGGAGAGATAGCAATGTAGCCTGATTGCAGGCTATAAAGAAACATAATGGTAGAATGATGAATACCTAAAGACCATGGAAAGAAAGAACATGAGAATAGGTACTTGGTAGGAAATAAGCTACATAGGAGGACTGGAGGATAGAACAGGGAGGGAGCCATGTCTATGGCTCAGCAAGGAGGAGGTGGGACTGAAAGGTGGTGAAATGTTTTCTAGGAAACTCTATTAGCAACAGTTCTGTAAAAAAGTGTAAAATTTGGGGCCGGGCGGTGGCACTAGAGGTAAGGTGCCTGCCTTGCCTGCGCTAGCCTAGGACGGACCGCGGTTCCATCCCCTGGCGTCCCATATGGTCCCCCAAGCCAGGATCGACTACTGAGCGCATAGCCAGGAGTAACCCCTGAGCGTCACCAGGTGTGGCCCCCCCCCAAAAAAGTGCAAAATTTATAAATTATATATATTTATATTTATATATAAAAGGCTTTCAAACAAGCAGATTGATAAGTGGGAGGCAAATTGGGGTGGGGGAGATTGGTGGGGTGAAGTGGACACTGGTAAAGGGATCAGCGTTGAAATGCTGTATGCCTCTAACTCAATCAGGAATAACTTTGTAATTTCACAGTGATAAAATTAAACTGGAAGGAAATTACAAGAAAATATTAGAAGAAAAAACATTTCAAGAAAATATTGATAAATTATCACATGTCAATTTCTTGCCACACAGTTTATGCTATGTCCCGACAATCTCTGTTTAAAAGCAATTTAAGGGGCTTGAGCTACAACACAGCGGCAGGGTGTTTGCCTTGCATGCAACCAACCCAGTAAGGACCCCGGTTCGATTCCCAACATCCCATATGATCACCTCCAAGCCTGCCAGGAGCAATTTCTGAGTGCAGAGCAAGGAGTAATCCCTGAATGCCACCAGGTGTAGATCAAAAACCAGAACCAAATAAATAAATAAGTTAATTAATATAAATAAATAATCAAATAAAATAAAAGCATTTAAAAAGTTTCTATAAAAATGAACCTAAATAAAGTGTTGAAGATTTTAATTATTGCATTCATATTTAGGTCAGTAATTGACTCAACAAATAGATCTACATTTCCCTTAAAAGACATGATTTAGTATTTTACCTTACCCTACTTTCCAATAAACTTTTCTAACTCTTTATAATAAAAGATATGATTTATCAATTTGAAAATTAATATATAAAAACAATAGTTTTTAAGGTTCCCTAATAAATATACGTAAGAGCTATTAAAGAGCATCAATAGGAAAGAAACTAAGTCAAATCCAGAGAGAGCTGCAAAATAGGTAAACATAAGAAAAATTTACCTAGAATGTCCCCCAGGAAATTTTGATGAATTAACAGACAAAACTGTTTTCATGAACCTGCTGAAATTGATGTAGCAAGTCTAAGATAAAAGCAGTATAAGTAAATCATTAAGAATGTCATCTACTTGATTACTAGTGTGAAATCTTCACTTCTTCCTGTATCCATCTACAATTCTCAAAAAGAATATTTACATCGAGCTTCCTTGACTTAGCACCTTTCCCTGTCACTACTGTGCTTTGGGCAAAAGAATACAAACAGAAGAATCTTCTTGTTCCTCATGCTACTAAGACTTCAGAGACATTACATGTGACTACTGCTTTTATAACTTTTATTTTCCATCACCAAGGGAACACTTTCCTATTTGCCTCTGGTCCTAAGATCACAAGAGGCATCTACAACAAAGACACCCTGGCCAGGTGATTTGAATCAAAGGTGTGGTGTCTTGAACAATCAAATCAAGTCACATTAATCTCAGATCACTGCTTTTTATATTTGTAGCTCTTTACAAAACCCTAAATTATAACCAGGAAAAGATATAGTATTGAACCAACTTACGGAATAGGAATAGATTTCTAATTTTAGTGTTATACCAAAAAAAATCTTTACATAGCTCAAATATTTAAATAGAAAAAAAGGGGGGGAGTCAAAAGGGGTTTCTAAAAAGTAATTTCTTTGGAATGTTTTGGGTTTTTTTTTTGGGGGGGGCACACCTGGTATTGCTCAGGGGTTACTCAGGGCTCTGAACTCAGGCAGTGCTCAGGGGACCATATTGGATGCTGGAGATCAAACCCAGGTTGGACTATGTAAGCCCAAAACTTTAACCATTGTATTATCTCTCTGGCCTGGCTAAAGTCTAAAGATTTTAATAAACAACTGAACTCATGACACAAAACAATGCTATCAAGTGTTAACAAATCCCAAACCCAAATTTTATCAATAATTCTATTTCATTACATATAATAAAAATTTTTCATAAAATGATTTTTAAAATTCAATAAAAGAAGATAAATTGATAAACTTAACAAATTATTGATAATTAATGGTAGGGAAAGGAAGCAAATATATTAAAATAAAGTTAAAGTAAAATATTAATTTAGTGTCTTACTAATTAGAGTAGGAAAACATTTAAGTAATAGTGTGTATTTATGGAATTAAGCATGTTCAAAACTGTCCATAAACACTGAATTGATACTAAATTAGCAATCTGTCAGAAACAACCAACTATAAAGACTTTTATTGATAAATGTAGCAAGTTCAATTCCAAAATATTTATTTGGTAGATATATTGATCTATGCTTAGTAATCATTCTAAATTATTTTCTTAAATAAAAACAGCCATAATATATAGTAACCCATTTTTCTCAGCAATAATAATATAAAGAAATAAACTAAGTTGTATTGACATAAAATATGAAATTTTTCTATTTATACCGGTACAAAATTTCTCAAAGTATATTTTAAAAAAAAACATTATATATACTATGAGAGGGAAGGAAGATGAAAGGATTTGTATGTATATTAATAGCCTAGGCAGATACACATATATATTTTCTATATATAAAGAGAATAAATGTTAATTTGTTTAGGTGCCACACTTGTTGCTCTCAAGCGGTATACTTGAAGCACTGCTCAGATATTACTCCTGATTGGGTTCAAAGGGCTAAATGTTATGCAAGAGATTGAAACCAGGTTGACTGGGTACCATACAAATTGTCTTACTTGAGCACCAGTGTCTATAAAAACACTGAAAGTTACTCAAGGTACAGAGGACTATAAAAGCATGCATAAAATTGAATAGAAAAAAAAAAAGAAGAATAAGACCTACACTTTAGGAGAAGATGATTGTCAACCAAGAAATTTAGTTAAGTATTGCAACTCTGAATATAGACCGACAGGACACTCATTTTTTTTTTTTTTTTAGAAAATCTTTAAGCACCATATTTAAGCATGACTGTAGTTGGGTTTCAGTCATTAAACAGAATACCCCCTTCAGCAATGCAACATTCCCACCACTAATGTCTCCAACTCCCTTCTTCCCAACCCCTGCCTATATTCAAGACAGGCATTCTACTTCTCCCACTCATTAAGATTATCATGATAGTTGTTAGTGTAGCGATTTCCCTAATTGCACACATAACTCTTTATGGTGAGCTTCATATTGTAGGCTGGTCCTCCCAGCCTTCATCTCTATTGTCTCTGGGCATTATTACAATAATGCCTTTAATTTTTCTTAAAACTCATAGATGAGTGAGACTATTCTGTATCTCTCTCCTTCTGACATACTTAACTCAGCATAATAGATTCCATGTACATCCAAGTGTAGGAAAATTTCATAAATTCATCTCTCCTGATGACTGCATAATATTCTCCTGAGTATATGTACCACAGTTTCTTTAGCCTTTCATCTCTTTAAGGGCATCCTGGTTATTTCTAGAGTCTAACTATTGTAAATAGTGCTGCAGTGAATACAGGTGTGAGGAAGGGATATCTGAATTGTATTTTTGTGTTCCTATGGTATTTCCCTAGGAAAGGTATAGCTGGATCATATGGTAGTTCAATTTCAAGTTTTTTGAAGAAACTCCATATTATTTTCCATAAAGGCTGGACTAGATGGCAACACTCATTTTCCTAGTTAAATGTAAAAGTGCAAAATGAACTGTTTTATACCCAGAGGGCTTAGTATACTTTCCTCCAAAGAAGCTACAAAGCAGACAGGGAGTAAGATGCATCAAGGAAAGATTGATGAAACCCTTTCTGTTGTTTTTCTTGCTTATATGGTGTTAATCAACAAGATTTAGGTATTAAACCAGAGAAGAATCCATAAAATTTATTATCTCTTGAGTGAATTCCTCATAAATCTTCAAGACATTGTGTTCTAACACAAAACATCCTAATTTTAGTTTCATGTGTTTTAAAAGAAATTCAAGTTATTATGTGATTATATATTGACTATTAAGGTAATGCATGCTATGCTATTGGATGAAAACGTTGACACTCTACCAGCTATTTCTCTCATTCAGGTTGCTAAAAGAAGAGTTAGGGGTCAGAGCTGTGGCACAAGCAGTAAGGCATCTGCCTTGCCCACGCTAGCCTAGGAAAGACCGCAGTTCGATCCTCAGTGACCCATATATGGTCCCCTGAGCCAGAGCAATTTCTGAGCACATAGCCAGGAGTAACTCCTCAGTGTGTAGCCCAAAATAAATAAATAAAAATAAATAAAAGAAGAGTTAAAAGGATTAAGGTGACCACAAAAATAAAAGGAAAATGGTTTTGCTCCTTCTAAAAATGTCTAGGGTAGACTTATTGTTTATTGGTTGTGCTGACAAGAACTGAAGTCACTAAACCAGGACAAAGTTATTTTCTGTTTATATTGCTCTTAAGTGTCCTGATACACATCTTTAAAAAAAAAACTGACCACAGGTAAAAAAAAAAAAAAAAAGATCATAAGTAATATGGACTGTTTGGTAGGGAAGTGAGTGTACTGGTGTGTGGTAAGATATTGAGATCATGTGCATGGGACACCAATTCTAGCAATATTCTAAATCACAGAATCTTGATAAATTAAAAATTGGCTTTTTAAAAGCTGGCCAATTTTACAATCTATTGTTATATCAAACCCAACCATTATGAAATAAACAGCCTATGAGCTAACAAGGATGAAAAACTAGTTATAATAGAAATATTTAAGTGGCATAAAAGATAACTTAAAAAAAACTATAGACATCCAATCAACTCACCAGTTTTCCATTAATCGCTAAAGTAAATATGAGCTGTGGCTATTAGAAGTCAAATATCTAAAATACATTTACAGACTAAATTATAACATTAATACCATATTTTCACATAGTAGAGATGAAATCAGTTATGAGAAAATTGAAATGCCTTAGAAAATATCAGTTCAACTAAAAACTAACATCCCTGAATGGGAATATATAAAACTCAATCTTCTCATTAGTTCTACTGAACTATCTCCTGATCGCATGACAAGTTAGGTTCATGTACTATAGCAGTGACCAAGACATAATTCTGTCTCATGAGAAAGTTAAAACTTACTATGAGACAGATATGAATCTATTATACAAAAAGCTTTTTTAACAAATTATTTCCGCACTAGCTAATGTATTTTAATATACTAAATTTAACCATATGTTGAGGCAAAAATAGAAGAAAATTCATTGTAGTCCCTTAAAATTTATACCCCAGTAAATATACACTGGATCAAGATATTTTTAGACACATTATTTAAATTAAAAGGCACAATAAAATGGATGATTGGGGCCAGAGCAATAGCGCAGCAAAAGGGCATTTGCCTTGCAAGCGGCTGACCCAGGACAAACCTGGGTTTGATCCCCAGCGTTTCATATGGTCCCCAGAGCCTGCCAGGAGCAATTTCTGAGCATAGAGCCAGGAATAACCCCTGAGCATCACTGGGTGTGGCCCAAAAACAAAACAAAAAAGGATTATTTTCAGCTTTCTAGTGTTCCTGGTCAAAGTCTCAGCAATTAAAGTCACTTAATAAAAATTTTAGGAATAATCATAATAGTGAACTTTTTTATCTTTCATATATCAGTGTCTAATATACACGTAAGGTTTATTTAGTTTTGCTGGGGAAACACATGTTCTTTTCTTTTAGACACAGTGACTTACAATTTAAGAAGACTATCAATAATAGTTTTGTGTGTACAGCATTCCAACACCAGACCCATCACAATATTGCCTATTTCCATCCACAACTACCTCAGGGTCCTTCCATTACCCATTTGCCCCATCAGTTCTGCCTCACTGTTTCTTCCCCACACCCCTCACTCATTTCACTGCTTTGGTTAGCTGTCCTGTACACTAATTCTTAAACTATGTTCCTTTTAACCATTTGATTCTCACTTACTATGAGTTTTCACTGCAGCACATATCTACAAAGAAATCACTCTTGATCTGTTGTTCTTTTCTGACTGACTTCACTCAATCTAATGCCCAAAGAAAGCTTCAGTTCCATCCCCATAGTGGTAAACTGCATGATTTAATGTTTTCTAACAGCTGACTAGATTCAATTGTATATATATGTATGTGTGTGTGTATAATATATATATACATATATTATACACACACACACACACACACCTTAGTTTCTTAATTCAGTCAGCTGGTTCTTGGACACTTAAGTTGTTCCCAGATTTTGGCTATTGTAAATAGTGCTACTATGAACACAGGAGTTCCAAGATCGTTCTGAGTGTTTTTTGAGCCTGGCTATTTTCATTCTTCAAGGTAAGTACCAGTCTCAATGGTGTCAGGAGATATTTCGATGCTGTCTATATATATTCAGCAAATAAATAGTGTTATGAATCTTAGTACATATTGTATTTCCATTCTCTAAAAATTCAATGATTTTTTTTCTCATCATCTTCCAGTCTCGTTTTTTTATATATAAAAATGCAATTATAATGTAGTTTATTTTACTGTATCATTTACAACAGAGTAAGTTGATTCATTATTTTTCTACTATTTATCCACATGCTTTTGTTTTTGTTTGGGGGCCACATCTTGCAGTGCTCAGGAGTTCCTGGCATGATTCATGATTCAGCATGATTCATGGCAGGCTCCAGGGACCATATGGGATGCTGGGGTTTGAACCCAGATTAGTGGTGTGCAAAGCAAAAGACCTACATGGTATGCTGTCACTCTGGCCCCCTCTAAATGCTTTTTTTTTTTTTTTTTTTTTTTTTGTAAACTGATGCCATATATTGTGAATTTTAAAATGTGCCAATTTTTTTTTTCCTACAATTGATTCCAAGTTTTCATGTAAGGTAAGTGAGGTAATATTCTTTCAGGTCTTTTGTCTTTTTAATTAGAAAAGCAGTTTTCAGTTCAGGAACAATTATTTCCTGCTACTGAGATAAGACACTTCTGACACTTTCTCCACGTCTTCTACATGATGTTTTCCAATACTGTTAATGGAAAAGGTCCTTTTAACCTCTTGGTGTATGAACACTAAGCATTACCCAGCTAAGTTAGGGAGATGTGTCTTTTCCTAGTCCCCATTAGTTATTGCACAGAAAGTTTTCAGTTGATTACTAAATGGGAAATTTTCAGATCTCTGGAATTTTTCCTCAATGCAGATTCCTCCACTCCAGTTGTCTGATGAACAACCTTATCCACAGTGGGGGCCCAAGATACCCTGCTCCCAGGGACTCCATCAAAACTTTAACTTTTAACTTCTCTATGGAACTGGTTGATTTTTTTTTAAAAAAAAAAAGGTCTCCCAAGGTGGTCTACTGAATGAACAATAGTTTTCACTTTGTTCATCTCCAAGTTATGATTATTCTTCATTGTCTTATATTGAATGATGATTTATGAACCACTATTTCATTATGATATGTTCATTTTTGAATTTTATTTCAGGAGGGGGTTAAATCAAAAATATATTGTTCAAACTCATCCTGGCCCGTTATCTCACCTCCATATTATACTAGCCCTAGAGTAGGCAATTATTATATCTCTTTCACACATGCCATATACTGCCTCACTCTAATTATCTGGGCTGAATTTTAGGAATATAAGTATTTTTCAATCATATATTCCACAGCCCCTTTACAGAGCTATTGTAATAAATAGCTTCTAGAGAAAGTTCTAGAGATAGATAAATGGACATCATCACTGAGAGATTGAATAAAATCAGCTCCATTCTCACCTTTGTCATGTGTATGAGAAATAATCTTCCCTTGAAATGCTAATGATTGAACTAAATGAGTACTGAAATCTACATACAATAATAATGATAAGGATTGAAGATAATTTTCATCTTAGTCAATACCAAATTGAACTTCCCATGGCCTTCAAAATAAGAACAATGGCCAGACTTCATGCCTATTATGAAATAGAATTTTGAAACAGCTGATGCATCCTTAGAATTTATTTCTGTAAGACAACCATCATAGCCCATGTAAATATATTCGAAATAATAAAGTGAGGTGGGAGCTAGGTGCTACTCACAACTGTGCTCAGGCATTACTCCTGATCCTCATGGCAGGACTTGAGAAGTAAATGTGGTGCCAGGGATCAAATTTAGTTGGATATCCAGGTTGTCTCTGTGAAAGGCACACACCCTACTCACTGCACAATCTCTCTGAACTAGAAATAATATTGATCAGATTTCTCATTGCTTCTTTCCATTTTCTTCTTATATATGAAAATATACTCTAGAAACTGTAATATGTGCAAACAATTTAATATCCAGAGACAGTCACACTGATATCTGGGCAGAAGATTTCTCAGTAGCATACTAGAAACACAAACTCTAATATAATTTTTCCTCTTAATTTTCTATGCTAATAATTTTCCATCTTAAAACCAAATATGTATACACCCTTCAAAAATCATATTTAATGATAACCTTGAACCTGACAACAAGTAGAGTAATGAAATATTAAGAACAAGTGAATATTATATAGGATATAAGTCATACCTTAACCAATTCTCAAATGCTATAAAATCATATGTCTACTCAAAAGTAAAACTCTATTGAAAACTCATCTATGAATTACTTATCTAATCATCAGCACAGTCTTGTACTTTATTTTATATAAAGGTTACCTGAGTATTTTCATATGCATAATATTTTATTTCAGCACAAGAATTTGGCAATTATTAACATTAGATGTTCAGTAAAAGACTCCAGGGATTCTCATTTTACTGGTATTTGGAATTTACTTAATTGGAATAGAATATCAGCACATAGTTGTTTCTATACTCCTATTCCTTGGTGGGAATTGAGGGACTGAAAAGCACATTATACATAGTTCAGAGATTGCTCAGCTTTATTCTGATGTTGTCATGCGATAACTAATACTATAAAAATGAAGTGAAGATCACAATCAGCTGTATTATTTAAATTATGTAAAAGCTGCATAAATAATTTGCTTGAGTCATCTGTGGGACAATATTCAGTCAAATCGTGTTCCAGAGCCAAGAAATAAGATAATAAGAGATAACGATGTTAAAATACAAGACCTCTGAAGGGCTTGATATGAAACTGGGTGTGAGTTTTCACAAAGCTGTTCTCCAAAGCTTACAAATAACTAAGCCTATATTTGATTCTGGATATTGTCACAATCCATCACAATCAATTAGATTGCACTTAAAATATAAGAGGATAGAAATGTGGCTTATGAAACTTAGCCAATTTTCAGGCCTGCTATTGCACTGAAAATGAGAAACCTCAAAACTTAAATTAGAAGAGGCCAGAAGGGTAGTAGAGCAGGTAAGGTGCTTGCCTTGAACACCAGTGACCTGGGTTTGATCCCAGAATCCCAGATGGTCTCCCAAAGCCACCAGACTGATCACTGAGCACACAGCCAGGAGTAAGCTCTGATCACAACCAGATGTGAGAGGGAGGAAAAAAAAAAACAGAATAAACAAACAGAACCATAAGAAAGAGTTGCCAAGCAAGTGTTTAAAGAGAGGATGAATGCACAGACATAAAAAAATCTAAAACCAAATTCAAATCATTTAATGCCTATTAATGAGGAGCTATTAACACATGGTATGAATTCAACTGTGCAAGTTACCATGGGGGGAAAAAATGCCTCCACTGACATCAGAGTCTGACTGCAGAAGGCACTTGCCCACATTCCACTGACATCACTGCAGGTGCATGCAATTTGGGGGCATGAAATAAAGTTCATACAAGTATCTTGCATCCCTATAAAAGGGACAGTTTATTCCCCCTGATCTCAAGCGTGACTAAAACAAAACCAGCAAAGTTCCTTTCCAATGTGTAACTCATTTAAATGTACGTGGTCATTTGAACATAGCATTCTAAGGAGTCTCTATCTCTTCTGTGCACATCTGTCTAGTGGAGTCATGGTTAACTGCCATTGATTCATATTTCGCTTAACTGAAAATCTGAGTAATGCTGGCGAGAAGGCAATGACATCTTAATTAAATGCTGACTTGTCCAAGTGCCTTAAATGTTGGCCTGCCTTTTTATCCATCCTTTCATGGGCCGGTCACTTAATCTGCTCGAATGAAAACATGTGGGTTCCTAGTTAAATGCAAACGCTATTTCACACTTTTTGTGTATGACTCATTTGTGTGTTTTTTTTTTTTAAGGAATAGGCAAAGCAAAGCTGTATGTTAAATAACTATTTCATTGAAAAAACATTTATCCTATAATGCCTAATAGTGAATAGTAAAACTAAAATAATCTTAACTTCACCAGTTTTTGGCTTGTTTGGTTTGAGGGGCCATAGGAATCAGTGTTCAGGACTTACTCCTGGCTCAGCACTCAGGAACTATTCTTGGCATCGTTTGGGGACCATATGGATGCTGGGCATAGAACCTGGCTTGGCCATGTGAAGGCAAGTGCTCAAGCCACAATGTACTATCACTCCAACCACGAGCCTCACCAGTTTTTCATTTGATTTTTTGTCACACATAATCGCTTTTATCTTAATTTAATCAGTAAGACCGCAATAATTTTATTTGGTATTTCAGCTAAAATGAAAATACCAAAAGCATTTACAGTCACTATAATGTCTGTGCCTGATCTATTTCTCACATTAAAAGCAAGGAATATACAAACTATAAAAGCACTTGCCATAATATCGTAATATCCTGAACTATCCAGGATAGTTCCTCTCTTCCAAAAAAAATTTTTTTTTAGTTCATCAAATATGTAATCACTTGTACCAAGTGGCTCTTGGTAAATAGAACCTACATATTACATTGTGACTCATGTGTCCATAGATGCCATTGAGCTCTCTATTACTGTCTATGATTTAATTTAAGACTTCCGGTTAATTTAAGACTAGAGTCTGATTTTAAACCAAGTTCTTCCACGCCATTGGTATGTTTAAACAGCTCAATAGCTCCCTCTAGCATCCTTTTATATACGACACCACAAACCACAATAAATTATAGATCTAAGGGCAATACTGAGATTTTTCTTACACTCTAAACTAACTTCCCCATGTGACTCATCAAGAGAATCACTCATCTAAACCCAACAGTGTATAATGCCAACAAGTCATTGGTGAAACACTAAGACAAAGTACATCCATTTGGAGTGTTAAATGACACGAAGCACAATTATAAAGGATACCTCAAAAAATGAATACCTCAAAATATGTAATTAATTTTTCCCAAGTAAAAAAGAAGCAAGCAAAATAATGTGTTAGCATAGTATTATTTAATATTGTATCCTTCTAAGATGCAGTGCTTTTGAATTCAAATAAGCTATACATTTCATAAAGCAAATGTGATTTTTCCATATTCAAAATTCAATAGGTTGCATACACAGAACAAAATTAATCTTTAACAAGTTAGGTGCCAAAACTGTTTTATACAGTGAGGGGGAAAAAAGAACATACAATATAAGTACTTTATTTTACCACAAGATACATTAATATTTATAGATGGGTGACAGATTTGAATTTTGAGACCCTTCTTCCAAAATCCCTTTTTGAATTTATTCCAACTTGCCTTTTTTATTATTAAAGTGGCACTTGTATTTGCTATATATACTTCAAAATAACATTAAACCATGTTTTGACATTAAAATTTTAAACTGTTATCCTGGCCAAAAATTGATTTTAAAATTACATACAACTCGCTGCCAGTGTTTTTACTACTCAGCAGAAGATTAGGATAATTTCCAAAATGGAACACTGTGTCACTATAGATGATAACAAATGGGATATTTGCTGTACATTAGGTATTTTCTCATGATATGCATTTTAGACTGAACATTCTTCTACCTTAGAAATGTGCTAGCAAGTATCTATCTCCACCCCATTTTGCTATATTAATAGGCACTAAAATATAAATATAATCGAATTTAAAATTTGGAAATAATCTTTGGGATAGTTTAGCTCAACTCTTAGTTTTGCAAATGGAGGCATTAAAAACAGTATTAGTGCCAGAATCAAACTTAGAACATATTACTTCACTATTCCATTATACATATCTATTCCCAATCTTTTTTTTTTTTCCTTTTATTTTAGGAGTGGGCATAGGGAGAGGGAAAGGGAAGAGAAGATCAGAGGCTCCTGGAGAGAGGAAAAAGGATGGAGAGGCAAAGGTTGGCGGGGGGGGGGGGGAGAAAAGGGGTTGCTTGGTTGAGTGGGGGGGGTTGTATTCCCAATCTTCTATAGTCAAGGACATAGTTGTATCTTTAATTTTTTTTTCATTAAAAAAAACATTGGACAATTCTCCATCCATCTTTAATCCGTCCCTATGAATTGAAAAATGACTTATATTTTGAATTTAGATTTTAGATATACCATAGAGCTAAGTTAAATTACAAAACTATATCTTCCTCCTACAACAGAAATTAAGCACTGGGGCCTGGGACTTCAGCCAATTAAAATAAACAGGCTCCTTCAATCAAAAAGTCCTATTTCTTATCTATGATATTCAAAAAGATGAACAGATTTCAGCAAATTTAGTCTTGTAAAAAAAAAGGTGTGATCTGAACTTGACATTCTATTATAGTAACAGAAGACAAGACAAAATGTGAAAATCACATTCCTGAACTAAACTGTCTAAGAAAACCCACTAGAAGAATATGCAAAGATGTTTGCATGGTTGATTTTCAATATAACACCATCTTATTTTAAATAAAAATGGTATCCAACAAGATCTTTGTAGACTAGGTGGTATTTCTTAACTGGATAAAGTTACATGTAATTAGAGGCACTGATGCCAATAAACAGTTGTACAATTATAAAGTAATGGATTTACCACATGAAGAGTGCACATTTAATATAATATCCATATGTACATTAATTTAATAATCAATACAACTATGAGACAGGTACTATAATTAGGCTAGGATTAGGGACTAGCTTGACAGTACAGTGGGTAGAGAGGAGTTTTGCCTTGCTTGAACATATTCTGGAAACTGAGTACATTATACTACTCACATTTCATATATATATATATATATATACATACATACATACATATACACACTACTCAGCAAAAAAGGCAATTAAGGATATCATTACTTTCACAGACATTTAAAATACATTATCATAAAAAGTAAATATAACATGATTTTTCTACTTATAATAGACATGTTGAAGAGTCAGAAAATCTAAGGTATATAAAGAAATATGTATTTCTCTTTTGACAATTAATAAACTTAACTGATGGATTTACATGTTCAATCACTTTGTTTTCAGTTCCATAATAATTCCAACTTGGCATCTATTGATTATTCTTAAGCATTAGATTTTGATTAGCTGTGTCACTATAGATGATAATAAATGGGATATTTGCTGTACATTAGGTCAACGAATAACATATCATATAATATGTTATATAATTACATTTAAAATCTAACATTAGCTAATCAAACTATTGATTAACCCAGCTACAAAGAAATAAATTATTTCACTGATCAAGACCATTGAAATTTTTAGACGAATAACCTGAAGATGCACAATAATATTGGAAAATGTATATATATATCAATTAAAACCCAACTGCAGAGATATAAAAGCCAAAATCAAGCCTTCTTCCTTGAAAAGAAGCTGAAAGAAACCACACCTGTCAACATTGAGTAGGGTTTCTGAGATAGTTTATTCTCTTTGAACTTCATATGGGGATAGCAAGAGACCATCCATCTCATGTGCAAACCTTAGCTCTAAGAATTTCATAAATTACCATAGACTTAGGCAACCTGACCAAATAAAAGGAATAGAGAAAAGCATAAGGCATAGCATAAAAGGGTTTCAAGAGGCTGAACTCTATTCAGCACTTTGGTTTCTTGGCCATTGTTGAACTTAGGACATTTGGGTCAGCTTACAAAGCTTCGAATATTGCAGTAAATAAAAACCTTTATTAATCAGTAATGTAGTCATACTGCTGACTGCTAACCTGGAGAGATTTCTGGGATGAAGTCAGAAGACATCTCCTTACTCAGGAGGCTGATGAGATCATGATGTCACACTCTGTCCATGACCAAATGAAGTGAAGTATGTTCCCAGAAAAAATGATATAAAAATTATAAATGGCCCAAGGATGCAGTTTTAAAATCTATGAAATATTGTCTTTTATTTCTTAAGTGCATTTCAACCAGTTATTGCCAAATTTATAAACAAAATAGAAATGCTACTCCAAGCAAACTTGTCCCATAGATTGATTCTGGTGAGTTCTAACAAAGGGGAATAAATGTCAAATGACTAATGAAAATGGTTATACTCATGTTTCAAAGTATTTATCATAAAATAGCCACTTATGTCTAGAGACTCTTCTTCCTTTAATTCAAATAGCAAAAGTGAATTGCTGCTTAACCACGATTTTTTTTTCACAAAATAAAATGATAATTTTCTCTTGCTTTTTAAGTATTACTCAGAATACTACATATTTTTGCCATGAAAGAATTCCCATTAGAGAGTTGTTTGAAAGAATATATTTACATATGACAAGCTATCAAAGCTGATGACAAAAGTTCTCACTAGAATGAAGTATAGAAGGTATCTCAAATTTCACAACCAAATGTGAAAAACTAAAGCCAAATATAAAGGAAGGGGCAGAAACCGATCATCCGAGATAATAAAAATCTCCACTAAAATAACTAAAGATGAAATACATTCACAAGTATAGCTATTCCAACCTGCTTCTTTTACTAATGTATCTTTTCCTGACCAATCAAAACCACGGCTTCAGACTATGATCCAATGGCATCAATCTTTGAATTTTAGTTCATATCAGCAATATATATACCTTCTTTCCATTATGCTAATGAATACATATGCAAAGGTCCATTTCCTACACAGAGGTACGTACAAATTAGGCCAGAACTATAGCATAGAGGGTATAGTGGTTTCCTTGCACAAAGTGGACCCGGGTTTGATCCCAGAATCCCCCTTGAGCACCAAGCTTGCCAGTAGTAATTTCTGAGCACAAAGACAAGGTAGTTCCTCAGCACTGTTGGATGTGGCCAAATAAATAAAAAATAAATATATAAAATATGAATCTTTAAAGAAATGAAATGCACAATGAAAATTTAGCAGAAAAGTATTCTCCTGTTCTATAAGAAAAATATAGGATGCTGTTTCCACAGTACTGCTTCTGCTGCTGGCTGACCCTTTCTGAGTACCAAGTACTGCTCTTTTTGCTTCTATAAACAAAACAAACATCAGCCAAAAAAAAAAAAAATAGTGCAGCAGGTAAAGCATTTTCCTTGCATGCAACTGCAGCTGACCTAGGTTCTATTTTCCGGGTACCAAATATGGTCCCCTGAGCCCCACAAAGATTGATCCCTGAGCAGAGAGCCAGTGTAAGTCTAGATAAACTCTACTGGGTGTGGCCTGAAAAGCAAAATCCACTCAAACAAAATATAGATTTTTTTCCTCTATAACAGGTTTCAATCAGTACATCACTTGTTCTGATGTCTGAAGATGTCAAGTACTTATACAAAAAAAAAAAAAAAAAAAAAAAAACCAGAAAAAAAAGAAAAATAATCAGGCATTTTCTTGATATTTTTCAGTCTAAAATAGAATCAGACAAGAAAGAGTTAACAGGAATACTTCTAAGCACTCAACCATTCTGGGGTGGGAAGTGGGGGGTTGGATTTTTAAACCTTAAATTAAGGGATGAATAATTAGAGGGGGCCCTGCAATTGTGGATAAATCATTGTAATCTCAGCCGTCTGCCTAAGAAGCACCTCGAAGAAGCTTTCCTCCAACTATAATAACTTGGTATACCTGCTAGAAAAAATTTCTGATCATATAAGCATCATGCATGATTGATAGCATTACTGTGCAAGACTGTCTTGGAGAATCGATAAGCACAGCATTTCCAGTGTATGACTTGAAACCAATAATGAGGAATACAACCTAAGTGCCTTTTCTGGAGAAGATGCAATGAACTGTTCTTGACAAGGTACTTCTGATAAAAAAAAAATCCAACTAGGTTCATTCATTTTAAAAAACATACTTTCCTTCCATGTTATTACACTATATTCGGGGTGATCATACACATAAAGCAGCCCTTTCACCCAGCTAAAGAAACTGCTAAGAGCTTTGAAAAAAAAAAGTCCTTGATAATAATACAAACCATGGAATACAATCTATTCAAAAAAAAATCATTCAAAATTCACCTTTGAATCAAATGCCTCTTCCCTGTTTCAACCTTTGTGTTGTGCAATATGTACAGATGGAGTAACTTGCATACTCTAAAATGACCAAAAATTTTCTTCCCATGAACTATTTTACATGTATTATAATGAACTGACAATGAAAATTCAAAAATAGTTTTCTGAAAATGGTAACTTCTTGCAAATAAGCAGAAGGGACTGATGCTTTCAAACTATGAAGCCAAACAAAATATTTATTTTGTCTCCAAAAGGAAGTCTAAACAACACTGCTACCACTAAGAATTTCTGAAAGCAAATCTCTTCTGTTTCCAAAGGAGTTAGCTATCAATTTAGTCTTTCACTCTCTTCATCAGAACGAAGAGAAAAACCAAGTACTTACTTTAACCATCTCCCCACACCCCATCTCATCACCACAACCACCACACCAATCTGAAGCAATAGGCCCTTCCATTTATAACAGAAGTAACAACTTGCTCCTTGGATTGCTTCAGTCTGTGAACTACATTTGTCTTTCTCTTGATATGAAATGTTATCTTGATTTAAATGTTAGCTAGAACAAAATCTTTCTCCTAACTAATTCCCAAAGTTCAACCTTTGAAATCAAGAGAAGTTGACTTTTAAGCCCTACCCTCTCTATTTCTATCAGAAAAAGTCATGTTGTGTTTGGCGAATGGTTAAGCCCTTTGGATTTTCAAAGTGGGTGGGTGGGTAGGTGGGTGTGTGAGTTAATATAATCATGCTTGAGCAGATGTAAAATTCTTTAAATCTTCTGATACTACTTCTTTTATTCTTTTTTTCCAAAATATTTCTGTTTCTCCACCCACCATCACTCCATTGCATGGAGTCCTGAGAACAGTTTATATAAACAGAGTTATATTCAGAATATGCCCTCACATATGGCATTTATTATGCAGACTTTGTACATAAATCAGTTATATGAAACATATTCAATACTGTGCAACAGGTCTTGCTATTGTGTAAACATGCACTCCCAACAAAATGACCATGAGCTTTAAAGGATTAACGGTATATAAAAAATTAACAAAACAACCATATCATCCTTCAGTCTTCATCATAATTCTTTGGAGATGTCAGAAGACTGATTAACTCATCCAAAGGTGCATATTTCACTAAATCAGATTGTGAAGGGTCTTTGCATTTCTCCCTTGTCCATGATAAAGTGGTGGTAGAATTAAGGTGTACATACAATCATTGATTTATTGCACAGTCTGGCTTTGGTGAGGAGTTGAGAACAGGAAGAGTACTTTGACAGTCTGACAAGTACTTATCCTTAAGTTCCCTTTTGCATTGTGCCATCTGTTCCCCAAACTACCAAAGTCCAGTACATGACAGCCTACAGCCCCCCCCCTCTCATCTCATGTGTCATGAATGTGTAAAATCAAATGTAAAAACCACCCTAGTCCTATTACATGGGGCCACGTTTAATTTCAATTTTTTTTGGGGGGGAGGGAAGAAGACAGCTCCAAATCCATGCACTGCAAGTCTTCTGTGCAGCCAGATCTAGTGAGGGTGTCTGAAGTTCTGTGGACAGGACCAAGAGACTCTCTAGTCAAGTGTTTGATTGTAATATTCTCCAACCCATGAAGCATCCCCCACGCTCTCCTATGGAGGCTGGGATTTGGAACTTCTTTTGTTAAGTACCAAACATAGAAAGAAAGACTTGAAGAACAATAAAATACTAAGACATCAGAGATGGCCAAGCCATAGATTCTGCTTTGTCCCCCACCCCCAAGTAGTTGATCCATCCCAAATCCAGCTGAAAGGATTGCACCCCACATTTGCTCTAGGGAAGACTTCACCCCTTCTGTGGGTGGAAAAAATAAATAAATAAATAAATGCATGAACCAGCTAGAATTGAGCGCGCAGCCCAGGGCTTCTTTTTGTGTGTGCTGTAAGGGATAACGGATTCTCAGCCTCCCAGAGCATCCTCCATCCATCCATCCATCCATCCATCCATCCATCCATCACCTAAGACCCATGCAACCTAGACCATAAGATCTCTGAGGCTTTTAAGGGGAACAATGTGCTGAAATCCAGGTTGCTGCTGCTGCTGCTCCAGGAGCAAAAAATAAATAAATAATTGAAATAAATAAATAAAGCTATCTAATGTTTCAGGGAACAGCCCAGAGGAGGGTGGAGGGAGGAAGAAGGCAGAAAGTCACTCTGAATCCCACTCTTACCTCCACATTGAAATATTGCTCCGTGCCGCAGACGGTAGCACATAAAATCCAGATGAGGGTTTGCAAGAAAAAGACCCACGGGTGAGGCACGAAATCCAACCGTCTTCCAGTGTTGATGAAGGCGAGTAAGAGCATAGTGAACTGTGGCTGCAAAGAGGAGGATGGAAAGAGCTAGAGCTCCCTCCTGGGTCTTCTTCTTCTTCTTCTTCTCCCTGTTCCTTCCTTCCCTGGCTTTTATATATATATATATTTATTTTTTTTTCTTCTTCCAGAAAAAAATAAAATAAGATAAAATGTGAAAAATGAATAAGCAATCAAATCCAAGCTTTGCAAGCTCAATCCAGCGCAGCCCGGGGAAGGATTGCAATGGATGCAACCCCGGGCGCAGCAGCAGCAGCAGCAGCAGCAGCGGCGGGCCCGGGTGAAGTCCTCTTTCCCTGCTGCCGGCTCCCAGCGCGCAGTACGAGCCGCCGCCGGAGCCGCCGCCGCCGCCGCCGCCGCCGCCGCCGCCGCCTCCAGCCCCTGTGTCCTTTGCTTCCTTCGCCGCCGCCGCCGCCGCCGCCGCCGCCCACCCCGCTGCTGCCCTCCCTCCCTCCCTCCCTCCCTCCCTCCCTCCTGCACGTTCATCCGTAATCTGCATAACCACGCCCACTCGGGGGGGAGTCCGGCCCGGCACCCGCGCACGCGCACAGCAGCGCACGCGTCCCCCCAGCCCCGCGCATGCGCGCACAGGCACAGGCGGACATAGATGCACATGCCTCCAGCTGCACGCTGGCTTCGTGGGCCGGTGGTCGGGGGGGGGGTTGGGGGTGCGTGTGTGTGTGTGCGCATGCGCGGGGCTTCTTAAAGGAGACTTGGGCTTAAAAGGCACAGAGCCATGTGAGGCATCGCCTCTTGTTAAGAGTCTGGCTAGAGAGATGGTTTTGGGGTGCGGGGTGCAGAGTGGGTTTTTTTTTTGAGCATGCAGCCACACTAAGAGATTTCCAAGGGAGATGCTGCTGGAGAAGATGGGGAGACTGATTTTGGCATGTAACGCACACACACACACACACACACACACACACACACACACACTACAGATCTGAGCAACCTTTGCAAGAAACCAGGCAAGAAAAGATGGGCCCCTTGGTTTTATCTCTAACACACACACACACACACACACACACACACACACACACACACACACACACACACACACACACACACACATCTGAGCAACCCTTGCAGGAAACCAGGCAAGGCTTTAGGCTGCAGCTCTCCGACCTGGAGCTTCTGGCAATGACCCTAGCAAGACTCTCTCTCTCCATGGCTCACTGCATCCTTGCTTGCTCGCATGGCCCCAAGCTGCTACCTGGGCTCTGAGGATAGAAGGATGGATGGGTTCCCCTAGTAACAGTGGGGTTCTCTGGGGTTCTGGCCAGTGGCCCTGCTGCCCAACTTTGGAAAGCTGGAAGATGGCAAGTCCCCCGTGTCCCAAACTTTTTTAGAACCTTCTAGAAGAGTCTGTGATCTTTAGCCTATCTGCATTCTCTCTTCCACCACCCCACCCCACTTTCCAGGTTTGGTGAGTTTGTAGGTCATTGTGCATGGGTGATGGTGATTGTGAAGGTTTGTTTGGGGGCTTTGTTTCTTCCCTTTCTGGGGCTGTAGGAAGGTTAGTTGTACCCAGAAGCAGGAAGGAAATATTCACTTTGCAAAGAGATTCCATCAGGGATCAGGTCCACACTGGGGGGGGGGGGGGGGACGGACTCAGAGACATTCTGCTGGGTATTGAGCAAATAGTAGGTTGGGATACTGTAAAGGAACTAGGAAAAGCCCGCAAAATTGGCAGGGTTTGGAGGGGTGTTAAGGGAGGAGAAGTCCCTGGGTGGAGAGTGAGTCTGCTAGGGAGGACAGGAGGATCAAGCTGGGGAGAGCTGCAGGCCAGAACTAGAATCTGATGGCCAGTATTGCCTACACCCATGAGACTGTCAGAAAAGGCTTCTGGATCCAGTGGGGCCATTAATGGGGACCCGGGATGGTTTAGCTGAAAGGGATCTGGGATGGTAGGAAAGCTGGCATCTGCTTGAGGGCCATAGCAGTCACTGTGCTTCCCCTTGGCAACCAGCAGAGGGGAAAGGAGCTTGAGGCAAAGAAAAGCAGCTAGTGTAAATTAAACTGCTCTAGGTAGGACCTTCTCCATGAGAAGAGTGAACAAATGAGGAATTCTCCAGAGTGTTGTAGGAACACAAGCAATAAAACTGTAAGAGGTCATGTTTGATAAGCAGATGAAAACGTCTAGAAAAAAATCTGCTGAAAAATCTCATTTGATGTAGTAATGTATATTCTAAGGAAAATCACACATGCAAACACTCATACATAGCTTCTATTAAAGGAACTTTGCAGCCATTTCTTTAAAAACTGAAGAAACTTTGGGCCAATGAAATAATTCTGAGACTTCGACTCTTACATGTTTCTAATAGACCATTGCACAGTATGTCTCCTCTGCAAAAGAATTTTAAGATATTTAAAAAGTTGCAAGCCAGGGTAAAAGACAATCTATAAAGCACTTCCCTTATATGCCCCTGACAAAGGTTCAATCCCAGGCACCATATATCGTCCCTTGAGCACTGTTGCAAAGAGTCATCCCTGAGCACAGAAACAGAAATAAGGCCAAAATACCTCCAAAACAAACAAAAAGTACCAAATAGTGCATATTATATTAACAACTGCATAATGTTTCTTCACAACATACCTTAAGGTTGGATTTTCATTTCAGAGATAAGACAATTTCCAGCAAATCTTTTTGATAACAATCTAGTTCTGATTTTCCCTACTCAAGTTCAATGCAATCCCCACTACACAGCAGTGACTTTTCACAAAGAAATCTGTTTCTAGGGCCAGAGAAATACTACAGGAATTAAGGTGCTTGCATAGTGTACAAAGATCCTGATTCTATCCCCAGCACAAATAGTCCCTTGAACACTGCCAGGACTGAAGGTTGAACACAGGAATAAAAGGAAACCCCTGAGAAGCACTACTTGTCCCCCTGAGTCTCCCACCAAAAAGTAAATCAGTTTCTGCTTTTAGTAGTTTGATATCCTATAGGATAGATAACATATATAAAAGAAAAAACTATGTAGAAAATTTAAATTTTTAATTTAAATATTTTTATATTTATTTTACATTCCGTGTTTGTTATGTGTATAATATCTATTATCATCAACATATCTATGATGCTATAATTTAACACATGGACCATTACAATAATATCATTTTCTTTTCCTTTTTGTTTGTTTGTTTTGGCATGCCACTCACCTGCAAGTGCTCAGGTTTTATTCCTACCTCTGTGTCCAGAGTAATTTAGCAGTTTGGGGTCTCTTATGTTGTGCCACATACAAAACAATTGCCTTTCCCACTTTACTATTGTATAGTTTTTTTTTCCATCTTTCATCTGTTATACACACCTAGTAGTGGTTGTAAGTATTCTAATTGGGAGTATTCCTCATTGGGAGTAATCTAGATAGGTTTTTTTCCCTATCTATGATAACCACCATTATAGAATAACATCCTCTTAAGTAAGTATTAATAAAAAGTTTTCTTAATCTCATTGTGTATTTTATTTCAGATATATTATCTCCTCAATTTTTAAAATAAACGCATGATCCGTTTAAAAATTAAATGAGATTGAAGAACTGAGAATCTAGAAGAGATAAAAGAGTTAGGAAGTAATGACAGACACTAGTGAAAGTTCATGGCCATTCTTTAAAAAATTACATGACTGAGAGGAGACCCAAAAAGATCATTGATATATGTAACCTTGAGAGGTGAATGGCTCTTAAAAGTTGATGTTGAACACACTGACATTCATGAATAATTATACTGCCTAAAACAAAATTATAGATAAATCATATGCAACAACTCTCATGAAAACAGATTTTGTAATAAGCCAGAGTCCTTAATATAACTTATATGGTATGTTCATTCCTTTATCATATCAATTTATATGTTCTCTACTTACTTGTATCAGGTGAAGTTGGGTGCTTTTTAAATTCAGAATGTATGGAATTTGTCCTGAGTAATTGGAGTTCTATCATATATTTGTTATTCAGAGGGCCATGTGTATATAGGATAATCATACATTCTATGGACTTGTTTTAAGTGTGCTCCCTAAAAGTGTGAAAGATTTTCTGAAATGTTGAGTTTCAGGCTGCCATAATGACCTCTCTTAATTCAAATGTAGAATAAAATTGAGAAGTTAATAGCTATAAATTAATAGCTGCTGATAAGATAATCTGATTTTTCCTGATTTTTTCTGATGTATGCTCTGTTTTCACTACATAACTAATCAGTTTCTCAGATATTTGATTCTCTACATTGATTCTCATCACTCCTCTTCTAAACATTTATTCAACGTTGTAAAAACCAAGAAATCAAAAATTAGACTAAAAACATGAAAATCATCAAATGAATTCAGCTAATAGTACTGCAGTTTTGGTAGGCTCTAAAATGTAAATGAAGTATTGAATGTGTAGTTGTTGGATTTTTTTCCCCCTTAACTTAGTCTTAGTTTAAGAATAATGACTAGCAGATCAAAATGTAGAAATGGTATATGGGTAGGAGTAGAAATAGTGTGTAGGAATCCAGTACCTCTTCATTTCCTCATTATCATATACCTACACTAAATGTCAAGGATAACTGCAAAGAATGAAGAAGCCATGAGGTGAGAAAAGGAAGGAAAATTGTATCTTTAAATGTAGAGGGAATGAAGAGATGGTAGAATATATAGGATGCTTGCCTGTCATTTTGAGGACTTGGATTTGATTCCTCTCATCCCACATATTTCCTAGAGCACCACCAGCTGTGATTCTAGCTGAGAGCCAGGAGTAACCCAGAGTATCATTGGGTGTAGCCCCAGACAAACAAAAAATAAAGTGCAGAGTCTTCTGTGTTCTTCATTATGTTCATTACTTTACATTTATCCAGCACTGGTCATGATGTTCTTCCAATTGTTTCTGGTATTCTGTAGCACTTACAAGCATACATATAAAATAAGTATATTTTATACATTTATTTTACATATATACTTATGTATAAAAGATACATATAAAACTAAAGAATATGACTCCGCTCTTCTCTATGAGACAATAAGACTATTCTTCATGGTTAATTTTTTATATTTCTTCTCCTCCGTTCTTCTCATCCTCCTCCTCCTCCTCCTCCTCCTACTTCTTCTTCTCCTCCTCCCTTCCTCCTCTTCCTTCTCTCCTTTTGTTTTTTTTTTTAGACACCATGGTTTGCAAGATTGTTAGAGAAGAGGTATAATACCTATCACTTTATATAATTTCAGCACCCAGTTCTTGTCACTCATCTGTTCTTGGGCATTTGGGTTGTTTACTGATTCTGGCTGTTGTGAATAGTGCTGCAATGAATATAGAAATGCATAGGGATTTTTAACATTGTGTTTTGGGACTCAGAGGATATTTTCCTAGTAATCATATTGTTGGGTTATATGGAAATTCAAGTTCTCTTTTTTTGAGAAATAAACTTATTGTTTTCCAAAAAGGCTGAACTAATTGAAATTCTCACCAGCTGTAAATGAAAGTCCCTTTCTCGCCACATCTGTGCAAGCACTGGTTGTTCTTGTTCTTTGTGATGTGTGCCAGTCTCTGTAGTGTGAGATGATATCTCTTTGTTGTTTTAATTTGCATCTCCCTAATGATTAACTATGTGGAGCATATTTTCATGTGCCTTTTGGCCATCTGTATTTCTTCTTTGAGGAAATATCCGTTCATTACTTCACATTTTTGGATGGGGTTAGATTATTATTTATTTATTTTATATATTTATTTAATTTTGGTTTCAGGGCCTTATCCAGCAGCTATCAGGGTTTACTCCTTACTATGCACTCAGAAATTACTCCTGGTAGGATCATTAGACCATATGGAATGATGGGGATTAAACTGGAACCACTGTGTGCAAGACAAATACCTTACCTTCTGTGCTATTGTTTCTGTGTTTAGGTTTTGTCCTTGCTAAGCTCTAGCAGTGCTTTATATATACTGTATTAGATATTAATTCCTTATCAGATGGTTATTAGGTGACTAGTTTTTCTAATCTGTGGGTAGTCTTTGTATTCAAGCAACATTTTCTTTGAGGTGCAGACGCTTCTTGGTTAAATGTAGTCCCATTTATATATTTTTACTTCAACTTACTTAACCAGTGGTATTTCATCCTTGAGGACTCCTCTAGGTACACTGCCATAGAATGTTCTGCTTACTTTTTAATCTCTATACCTTACAGCTTAGATCTGATATCAAGGTCTTTGAACCATTCTTCATTAGAATTTTGTGCATGGCATTAAAGAGAGGTTTGAGTTCATTTTATTTTTTGCATGTAGCTAAATAATTTTAGTAGCACCAGTTATTGAAGATGCCTTCCATTCTCTAATTAATATTTCTTTTTTTTGGGGGGGGTTTTGGTTTTTGGGTCACACCTGGCAGTGCTCAGGGGCTACTTCTGACTCTATGCTCAGAAATTGCTCCTGGCAGGCTCAGGGGACCATACGGGATACCGGGATTAGAACCACCCTCCTTCTGCATGGAAGGCAAATGCCTTACCTCCATGCTATCTCTCCGGCCCCCAAGTCATATTTCTTAAATTTTTCAAAGATTAATTTACCTGAGGGTAAATCTCAAATTATTCAAGTCTATTCCATTGATCAGAGGGTTGTCTTTATTCCAATATGATGCTATTTTTATTATTACTGCTTTGTAGTATAGTTTAATTTGGGAAAGGTGATGACTCCCATCTTATTCCTATGAAGAATTGCTTTAATTATTCCTGAAATTTTTCTTCCTTATGAATTCAAGAAGTGTTTGATATATTTATTTTTTAAATAAAATTATCATCTTTTTAGGCATTGCATTGAATTTTTTAGAATGTTTTGGGAAATACTGCCTTTTTAATTATGTTAATCCTCCAAACCAAAAGTAAGTTATGTGTTTTACTTTCCTTGTAGACACAAAATTTTAGTGTAAAATTTGAAGTAAAACATTAAAATATTCAGAAAATGAGATTAAAGCAAATCTTGGTTAAACAAAGCCATTGACTTATTGACAATGCTAAGTAACACATATTTAAATTTAGAGCTGATTATATGTTTTTAAGAAAATTTTATATTATTATATTTACTTTTGATTTGGGGGCCATATTTAAAGTACCCAGAGACTACTCCTAGGTTTGTGTGTGTGTGTGGGGGGGTGCTCTGGTAGTATTAAGGATATCTTAGAGCATTTATATTAATCCAATTCTTCTGCATTTAAATCATATCGCCAATTTCTTTCAATATATCTCCAGCCTCAATGTTTTGAAGCTTTTATTAGAAAATACAGCTCTCAATCTTCATTTTTAACTGTACCTAAGATAAATAGTTTGCATTATACCATAGCATTAAAACTTTATATAATTTTAAGTTGTTCGTGATATTAACTTCAGTAATAAAAGCCCAGGTTTTATCCATCACCATACATTAGAACTCTTTATCCTATTTTATTTAGATCCATGTGAGGTGGATTTGAATATATCCACTCTTTATTACCACTATTACCAGTAACATAAAAGTCAGGGGTTACTCCTCCTTGTGTTCAGGGGATCATTAGTGATGCCAAGGGTCAAACTCTGGTCAGAACCCCCAAGGCAAAACACTTATCAGTTCAAGCCCTTGTTCAGTTTTAGCAAGAAGAACATATTCTTTCGTTGTGAATTTTTTTCTGTAGTGTATTTTAGTGAACCATCAATATTTGTCTTTCTATTTCTTACTTATTTTCTTGAAAGAGGAATCTTCTATTAATAATATCTTTATTATTGGGATGACATATCATTTTCTAGAATATGAGTATTTTTCCACTATGTGTACTGAATATGCAAAAAAATACTATGAATAACCAACAGTTTAAAAAAATAGCTTTAGGGGCCAGAGAAGTGGCACAGCAGTAGGGCCTTTGCCTTGCACATGGCTGACCTAGGATGGACTGCGATTAGATTCCCCATAGTCCCATCTGGTCCCCAAGCCAGGAGTGATTTCTACAGGCATAGCTAGGAGTAACCTCAGTGTTAATGAGCGTGGTCCCAAAACAAAAAATAAACAAACAAAAAAAAACTTTACTTTTCTTTACACAGCTCATTCAATAATGATGGTATTTAAATTTGATATCACATATATATAACATATCTTGATTTGTATGTGGTGATCTATTAAATAAAACATATTTTTCTGCTTATTTCTCATAGAATGCAAAAACATTTAGGGGCAGGAGTGATAATACAGTAGGAAGAGTACTAATACTACATGCAGCCTACTTTGGCCAACCCAGAGAAACAATATTTTAAGAAGGACTTAAAACTTCAATATTTTTCCTTTTTTATTTCTAATGGTGTCAGGAATTAAACCCAGGTTCTGAATAAAACAAGTGAGATGTTCTATCACTGAATCATAACACAAGCCCTAAGAAGCTTTTAATAAATTGTATAGCTTTAGTTAAAAATTAGTTTTGTTAGCCTTAAAATGAAATCTATAAGTAATTGTGAATATCAAATGAAAGATTATACATGGCAACTTTCTGAAAAAATAAAAATATTAAACAAGGGTTTTTTTCACTTAGTGGCTATTTCACAGTATGAACATAACAATCAGATACAAATATTCAATTAGACTTTGGTTGGCAATGGATGTTTAACAATTATAATAATAAAGTTAAGAAATAAAATAAAACTTCAGACTGGTGCTAAAAGAAATTATTGATTAAGGAAAAGAAAATATGGATGATTGTAACAAAGTTAATGAACTTTTATTGGTTCTTGAGAAAAAGTAGAAAGTGTAAAATAATATGTAAATTATATTGATATCCATAATACTGAGAAGATTACAGTTAAGAGGTATGATATAAAAGTGAACATTTGCATTGAATTAGTGTCTTGGATTAAATTCTAAATGTATTTTAGAGAACCCATTTTTTTTTGGTTTTTGGGCCACAATTGGTGATGCTCAGATGTTATTCTTGCTATCTACTCAGAAATCACTGGCTTGGGGTACCGTATGGAACACGGGGGATGTCCTGGGCCAGCCATATGCAAGGCAAAAGCCTTATCACTGATCTATTGCTCTTACCCCTGGAGAAAATTTTTATGAGAAAATTTTCATCAGTAATTCAAAAATAAATAAGGCATAAAAGTAAGTTTTCTATATATAATAATAAAAATTAAAGTGAATGTACCCATATCAGTATACATTTGATTAGCAAAAACCTAATAAAAAAATGAGGGGGAAATGTTAGATAATCTTAGGTCTAGTATAATGAGTGTTTTCATTTATATTTAAACAATAATGGATTTATCCTCATTTTTCTTTCATTCCTTAAATACCAGTATAACAGAATAATTCTGAAACTGCTTTTTATTATTAATAAATAATGTGATATTGAGTTAAAATGTCTACCTCTTTCACTATCTGAATAACTGTATCGTCCTTTGTTGGTAGCACCTTCTAATGGTTTGAGAGTCTCAAAGGATTTACTATTCATACAGATTCATAGAATCTTCCCAAGAGATCATTTCTATATTGATGTTTGTAATTGTTTCATTAACATCATTATGATATCTGATTCAATTTACATTGGAATAATTATCGGTTTATGTTAGGTGAAAAATATCACTTATCTGTTGTAGATTTAATGACAAACTTGAGTTCTATAAGAATTTCTTTAAAAAATAGTAACAGAAGCAAAGGAGATCATACAATGTGTAAGGTGCTTGCTTTGTACATGAACAAATCCAGGTCTAACCCCCCAAACATTGTATGTTCCTTGGATCAGCAGGAGTAATCCTTGAGCACTAAGACAGGAGTAAGACCTGAACACCACAGGATGTGGCCCAAAAACATTTTTTTCAAACAAAGTAAAAATTAGAAAGTCTTTGTTGACATAATCAAAATATAAGCATGTATGTAATATCACTAACACTGCAATCAAAACTATTTAAATAAAATATAACTCTTCTCCATAAAATTAAAATATACTTATCAAGGCACAAATTTTAGCATAATTTAGAAAAATATTTAATCTATTTAGTCTAAAATTTCCTTAACATCAGATGTCCTCATATTTTCTTATAAAACCTTAATGTATTAGCCAAAGGACTAGCAAAGATATTTAATGCTTTGACTTAGACTCATAGTTTTAAAGGTATCTCACAGATAAAATTGACCTAACAATAATTTAAATTCTGGAACAAAGAACATAAACATATTGCAATGCTGATCAAATTTTTTTTCATTTTTTTAATTTTTTTGTAATTTTTTGGTCACACCCCGCTGTGCTCAGGGTTTACTCTTGAATCTGCACTAAGAAATCACTTTTAGCTAGCTGGATGTACCACAGAGATAAGGATCTTTGAACTCCGATTTAGCCTGTACAAGGCAAGCACTCTACTACCCATTGTTCTATCCTCCAGCTCACTTTTAAAAATTCATAATTATTTTTTAAATTTGCTTTTGATCACACCAACTAGTACTCAAAGTTTACTCCTGGCTCTGCATTCAGGCATCACACCTGGCGTCTCAGGGTGCTCTTTTAAACCCCAGGTCAATAACATGCAAGGCCCCACTGCTCCAGCCCATGATGTTTATTTGCTTAGGGATAAATTGGAAGAAGTTAGCTTAATATTTTTGTTTGTTTTTGTTTTTAGGGGCCACACCCAGTGACGCTCAGGGGATACTCCTGGCTATGTGCTCAGAAATGGCTCCTGGATTGGGGGAAAACATACGGGATGCTGGAGGATCGAACTTCATTCTGTCCTATGCTAGTGGGTGCAAGGCAGATGCCTTACGCCTTGTGCCATTGCTCCAGCCCCTAGCTTAATAATTTTAATAACATAATGGTTAGTTTAAATTTTTTTAAGTAAACTTCATTGAAACCAAGTTTCATAGTACTTGGAGAATAAAATTACAAATAATTATTTTATAGGATCACTGTGCAGAGTGAGTGCAAAGAAGTAAATGCCTTATCCCATGCTTTTCAATATTCCTACTATACAGTCATACCATTACTTTTAGATTACATCCAGAGATGAGCACTTGAGTATAAAAAACATAAATAGCACTGAAGCTTCCAAGACCATATGGTTTTCGGAATTTGATCAGCTTTTCTATAACATGTGTATACTGAAATAATATGGTGTCTCAAAGCAAAATAAATTTTGAATCATTAGAAATATATTGAAGAGTCAGGAGAGTCATTAAAGTAAACCCTTTAAATTTTTAAGCTAATATGATTTGTGAAACTAGACAGTGCCTAAAAATTATTGAAGTTTGTTATAAAGCTATATATTGATTTCAGTAAAGCAATTCATAACTAGAGTTCTCATAAAATGTCAAATTTAAAATTTTCTGATAAACTCTTAGAGGTCAATCATTTTATTTTCCTTCCAAAAATTGAATTCTTTCTATGTATACCCAAAATTTTATGTATTATTTAAAGAGATATGAACTTTTACTAAAACTTCAAACTCAAATTTAATGTTAAATATTATCTATGAGAATAGAATATGTACTTTTAGAGTGCCTTAAGTTTCACTTCACTGTTTTTGTTTGTTTTGGTGATTCTGGGTTATTATTATTGATCAGGGTTTACGCATAGTGGTACTCAGAGAATTATATGCTGTGTCAGGGATTCAGTTAACTTCAATTATGTTAAGGCAAGTGTCTTAGCCCCTATATCTCCCTCCTCAGTTTTACTCTTTTTTTAATATAATTTTTATTTTGATCATAGTGGCTTACATATTGTTGACAATAATATTTTAGGTACATATTTACATAAAATCAGGGGGGATTCCCATCACCAATTTGTCTCCCCTACACCTCCGTTTTTGTCCTACCTCCCATATGCTCTTCCCTCACCCCCAGGGCTGCCAGAATATGTGGTCCCCTCTGTACCTAGCCTATTACTTAGTCTTGCATCTGTTTGGTCCTGGTGCCTCCCTTATTTCCTCCTCTAAATGGAAGGCAGAACTAGCTAGTTCAAGTTACGTGGTTTTGTTTGAAGAAGAAAAAAGTAATAAACTGGGGTAAAAGTCTAATATGCCGAAAATAAGCGGAATTCTTCTAGAGGTTCTCATCATCGGTTTGAGAGACAAAGGAGAAAAAGGTGAAACACTCCACCAGTACAAAAAGAAGTGTCAAATATCCAGTAAGGACTCTGACAATAATGATAAGCACCACAAAAAACAAACAAACAAACAAACAAACAAAAAAACGCCAGTGTCTTGAGATAAGAAACATGGCATAGCACCTACAGAAAGAAAAGAAGAGAAAATAAGTATAAATGGGGCAACAGCTTCAATACCACACCAAAACAAAGAAATCGACCAAAAATAGATACGTAAATAAAAATAATAATAATAATAATAATAAATGAAGATAAAAAATAATATATAAAAAATAAACAATGTTTTGTGCTTTTTGCTTTTTTTTTTCCCCTCCTGCCCTTGCACAGTAAACATTGGGGTCATTCGAAAAGGAATTCAATTGGCCTAAGAGATAAAGTTTTACTCTTTTTATGTTCAATACAAAATTTTCTGAGCTGTGATACACATATATATATATATACATATATAATCATATAGCAGTGCTTTAATCTTAATTAGATTATGGGAATTTATATTTTGCTTCTCATAATATATATATTGGTTTTTGGCCACACCCGGCGGTGCTCAGGGGTTACTCCTGACTGTCTGCTCAGAAATAGCTCCTGGCAGGCACAGGGGACCATGTGGGACACCGGGATTCGAACCAACCACCTTTGGTCCAGGATTGGCTGCTTGTAAGGCAAAAGCCGCTGTGCTATCTCTCCGGGCCCTAAAATATATTTTCTTAAAAACTAACATTAATACCTTTCTTCATATATATATGAATTCGTATTAAGATAGTTATAAGTCGGGGCCAGCGTGGTGGCGCTAGAGGTAAGGTGTCTGCCTTGCGAGCGCTAGCCTAGGACGGACCAGCCAGGAGTGACTTCTGAACGCATAGGCAGGAATAACCCCTGAGAGTCACCGGGTGTGGCCCAAAAACTAGAAAACAACAACAACAAGATAGTTATAAGTATGAAGACTAATTCTTTTTTTCTGGGATTGTCAAAAATAGCTGGTTGAATTTAAGTTACCTAATTTAAGTTACATTGATAAACTCTGAACTTTTTTTGTGTGTGTGAAAGGGCAATTTGAAGCAGGTATCACTAATCATACTAAAGTTTTCAAAACTTTTGTCTAAATTTGTCTAATTTTGTATAAAATTGTACTAATAAGAAGCTGCCTTGTTTTTCATCAAAAATAAAAAAAGAATGTAATATATTGGACACGGTATATAATTTAAAATTTTACTTTATCAAATTTTATCTCTGTACTAAAATAGTGAAAATATTTTCAGATAACCCTAAATTAAGCTCATAACCACAGAAGAGATGATACAATAGAATAGAAACACGAGATATCTTTTTACTGTATGGATGTTTGTATTTATGTGAGCAGTATGTGGCTCCTTTGTTTGATTTTACCACTAGGGGTCATCACAGAGTATATGTCTATGGAAGAAAAGCCTGACTTGCCTTAATCTTTTATAAACAGTTTCAGTAACACATGATAATCGCTTTCTTTATGAGTCATATGACTAAAACAACCTTTCTATAAAAATAATCTTTTGATATGTATGCTAGTATAGTACCATAAGAACAAGTTTTATGGAAAGAAGAGTATGTGCAGTTTCTCATTGCAAACTTCTTGTACTTATTATTTATGTTCAATTTATTAAAGAAATAAATAAAAAATTTAAACGTTTCATAATAAGGCAATATGTTTAGATAATATGAGGATGTTATTTTACTATTTTGATTCCAATAAAATGAATTACAGATGCTCTAAAAGTAATATATATATATATATATAATTTTTACTTATAAAGTGAACTGCATAATTTATAATGTCCAAATAATATGTACAGTTTAATAATTTTTCAAATTAAAAATAGTAATTTCTAATTGTCTACATGTAAAGGTTAAAATATTCTAGAAGATGACTAATATCGTTTTAGCTTTCAAGATTTTAAAATGACTTAAAGATATTTTATTAAAAATTGAATGATCAAGTTGCTATGTCTGTATTTGGTCAGCTTCATAGACTCATTTTATTATTGAAAGATATGTATACCAAGCCATGAAAAACCATAGATGCAGTGTCCACACAACTGAAAATGGCAATTTTGGGTGAGGGCATACCATATCCCTGGTCAGCCAAAGTCATGATAGTTGCTCGTATCTTCCACAACTACAACTTCTCCATGGCTCAACTTCACCACTCAACCAAATTTTGCAGAAACACCAACCGCCCAGAATTCTGGGTCTGCAGCTATTTGGACTAATATTAATGGGACATTTTGAGAGTGTTTGCAGGCAGTCTGTAACCCCATCCCACCTTCACATTATTCAAAAAGCTGCAGCAGCTCAAAATGCCCCCAAATGCTACAATATCAGTCATAGAGCTTGGACCAAGTAGCAAGATTCTCTAATGTTTTTCAAGATTATCATCCCAGTTTGAACACACCCATTTAGACATCAACTTAAATTCAAATTGAGCTAAGTTCGGAAACCAAACAAATACTAGAAAGGCTATTGACAATAAATTGCTTATCAAACCTTCTGACAATGATGTAATGAACTTAATTCAAGATACTTTAATTCACACATTTTTATTGCTTTGCTTCTTAAAATCATTACCACTAAGTAAGCAATCTTAATATTATTTTGTGCTCCCAAATTGAAATATCATGTCCATAAAAAGATTTCTCAGCTTTAGATGGTCAAATTCAGCAAATAAAACATTGCAAGTTTTTTATTAAGTTTTCTATCAGATAATAGCAAATTATTTTATATAAATGCATTTCATGAAATTTTTGTAAATAAAGGATTTTTATTTAACTTAAGTTCAATTGTTTTTATAGATTTTTGGGGGACACACCGGGCAGTGCTTGGAGTTACTCTTGGCTCTGCACTCAGAAATTGCTCCTCACTCGGGGGACCATATGAGATGCCAGGGATCAAACCTGCATCTGTCTTGAATCAGACACATGCAAGGCAAATGCCCCACTACTGTGCTACTACTCTAGCCATCAATTTCTTTTTAAAATTTTTATTGAGACCAATGTGAATTACAAGTCTTTCACAGTTATATTTAAGGTACATAGTGACAGTGAATTAGGGACATTCCCACCACCAGTGTTGACCTCCTTTTGCCTTAGTTACCAGCATGCATCTCATACCTTGAGCCTTAGTCCCCTGAAATGCTAGTGTAACAGCTCCCTTTGGTGTATAACTTGTAGTTTGGATCTCTTGCTTGTCATTGACTTTGGGTTGGGTATTTAGCTCTGATCTTTTTTTATTTCCACTATAATTTTGTGAGACTGCTTGCCCCTGGTACCATACACTTTTTTATTTTTTCTCAATTTATGAGGCAGAACAAGATGATTCATGATCTATGACTCTGTTGAAAACAACAAAATAAATGTGGTCAAGAGCCCCTGTCTAGAAGCTATAAATATAAACTTAAAAGAACAAAGAAATAATGAAAAAAAAGAAAAAGAAAAGGAATAAAACAAAACATAAACATGGAAGGGGGAACTAATGTGGCAAGGTTTTTGTTTGTTTGTTTGCAAAGGCACAGTATTAGAAAGGAAATTCCCTTGTACTAAGAGATACAGGGTTTCTCCACCCTTGAAGCATAGAATCAACTACATGGGATTAACCTGTGGGGATTTTGATTCCTGGTGCTGTTTTAGGGAACTATTTTAGTTTAAAGGTTGGGATTCAGAGTTTGAGGTTGGATGGTCTATGTCAGGTCTATGAGGTCCAAGTTGAGTCCCCATGACAAATGTTCAAGGTGGAAGGTGCCCCTGTATTATAAAATGTATGGGTTGTTATCCCAAGGAGATAATAGTTTGTTTCTATGCATAAGATTTCCCCATTTTGGTGAGCCTATAAAAAAAGAACAATGACATATTATATTGTTGGTGCATAAGGAGGTAAAAAATGGCAGGCAATACAATCATCTCTGTGCACTGGTTTTGACCTGAGTTTTTATTCAAAACAAGACTTTTCTTCTAGATTTTCATACTAAGCAGAATCAGAACAAGTAAAAATAAATAAATAAACATTTAAATAAAAGGGATGGAGGAGGATACCTTTACATTTGTAAATAGACACACTAAGAGGTATAACTGTTAAGGAATTAAACATACATAGAAAATATAAATATCTCTACTAAGTCTTTTGTGATAGTCTTGGGAAAGGGATGAGATATAGGGTACATTTTCATTCCACACCATGGTCTTATAGAGTCTGACACATAGTTTGCAGCAGTAAGGGATCAGGTAGTGTCCTTGAGCTGGGGGTAATTTTGGAGCTGATACCAGTAGCATGCACCAGTCCATATTGAAGAGGGTGGGTGAAAAAAAATGGGCCGCATAGAATGAGTCAGCAGGAGTGGTGTTGCACTTTCTTTCTAAGACTAGAGATGTGGGGCTTAGAGGCTGTACTTTCACTTTGGGAGCAGGGTGGCAACTTATTGGGGCAGGGGTCAGTCTCGATTCCTAATTATTTAAGAAATGAAGGTAAAGAGGGTTAAATAGGGAGTGATAATTGATCAGGAACGAGGTGTGAGAGTATAGAAGGAGTTCTGAATGATAAAGGCTAATATGAGGGGCTATATACAATATAGGCATGGATTGATTACAGTATAGATTAAGCAAGCACAGAGGATTCCACTGCAAACAAATTCAAATTCAAAGTGAGGAGTCCACTGCATACCAACTCAAAATGAGCTAAAGTTCGAAAACAAAGCAAATAATAGAAAGGCAACTGACAATAAATCGCTTAGCAAACCTTCTGACAATGACTTAATGAACTCGATGTGAGATACATTAATTCACACATTTTCTACTGCTTTACTTCTTGAAATTATTTCATTATCACCTACCTCTAAGTAACCAATCTTAATATATTATATTGTGCCCTCAAATTGAATTATCATGTCCAAAAAAAGTCTTAGCTTTAGATGGTCAAATTTGGCAAATAATATATTGCAAGTTTTTTTATTGAGTTTTCAATCAGATAATAGCAAATTATTTTTATGTAAATACATTTCATAAAATTTTTGTAGATAGAATAATTTTCTATTAATTTAAGTTCAAATTTTATAAATGTATTTTATGGCAATTCTTTCTAGAATTCTAGAATATGTACAGTCAAAGACATTTCTGAACCATATATATCTTAAATAGTTATATAAGTTAAGATTACATATTTATGTAAATATATACATAAACAAGTCCTTTGCAACATTATATCTCAGATACCTGAAAGTCAAACATTATAGATTAATAAAGTCTAAAGAAATAATAATACCCAAAATTGTACGCAGGTGGTCAGTCTGAGTAAAGATGCTTAAGGAAGATAATTGGAAGAAAAAAGAAAGTCAATGAAAAGAAGGGGAAAATAAAATGGGAAAAGAAGAAAATGATGCACATATTTGGTTTTATAAAGGCTATCTATCTAAAGATCTAGTAACTGAAAGCAAGCAGACATGACATAAGGAAAAGAAGAGGACTATACTTAATGGTCTACATTATTGAGCTTCCAATCAGGTAAAAATAACACTTTATGTGGGCACACACACAGTGCATAAAAATGAGAATAAGAGGAATGCTGGCAAGCAAGTAAACAAAAGATACTTGAAGAATAAAAGGGGAAAAGTTGAAAAGCATAATTAGTAACCAGAGCAATAATACTTGGGTAGGAAACTTGCTTCACATGTTAATGACATGGGTTTGATGCCTGGCATTTCTTATGGTCCTCAAGCACTATTATGAGTGAATCGAGTGCAGAGCCAGGAGGAACCCTTGAGCATTATTGATTGTGACCTTATAAATACATAATTAGCCTAAATTATGAGCATAATAGCAGTAAAAATTAAGCAAAAATAGAGTTTAAGTGACTTATGTAAAGCCCACTCTGCACATATAAAATCTTAGTACCAAAAAACCCAAAAACCCGGGGCCGGGTGGTGGCGCTGGAGGTAAGGTGCCTGCCTTGCCTGCGCTAACCTAGGACGGACCGCGGTTCGATCCCCCGGCGTACCATATGGTCCCCCAAGAAGCCAGGAGCAACTTCTGAGCGTATAGCCAGGAGTAACCCCTGAGCCTCACAGGGTGTGGCCCAAAAACCTAAAAAAAAAAAAAAAAAAAAAAAAAAAAACCCAAAAACCCCACAGGTTGAGTGCTAAATAGAGTGCTAAATAAATGACTCATCAAGGAGGTACAAATTAAGGCTATTATCAGACACTGTACTGGCTGACTGGCACATATCACAAAGAGCAAAACCAACCATTGCTAGTGCAGATTCTGGGAGAAAGGCCCACATGTTATTACAAGTGGGAATGCTGACTTGCCATCCTTTTTGGAAAACAATATGGATATTTCTCCAAAAACTGAAAATTGAGCTCATATATGAATCAGCAATATCACTCCTATGAATATACACTTGGAACACTAAAACAAAATATAAAAATATCCATCTGAACTGTTATGTTCAGCCATCACTAGTTACATTAGAGAGTATCTGGAAATAACCTAAGTTCCCAAGAACAGATGAACGTTTTAATAAATTGGTACACAATGAAATACTATGCAGCTATTAGAAAAAATGAAGTCATGAAAGTTGCTTATACATGGATGTATATAGAGAATATTATGCTGAGTGAAATAAGTCAGAGGGAGAGTGATAGACATAGTATAATTTCACTCATTCCTGAGATATTAAAAAAATAAAACATAGTATAGTAATAGTATCCAGAGACAATAGTGAGTAGGGTTTGGATGACCAGTCCATAGTAGGAAGCTTCTACAAAATGTGGATCAGTTTAGTTATGGTAGCGAATGGACCACTCTAACAAAGATCATTCAAACTGATTACTTGGGACAAAAACTGGGTGTTAAATGGAGGTAAAGTGATATACATGTTGTCCCTTAATTAATAATAGTGCAAACTGCAGTGTGTGAAAAGGAAAAAAGAGAGGGAGAGAGGGAGAAAAGAGCAAAATGCCTTCCCAAGGCAGGAGAGGAGGGGAGAGAAAAACTGGAGATATTTGATGGTTGGAAACATTCATGAGTGAAGGGTGGTGTTTACTGTAAGACTAAAAATCAATTATGAACAACTGTAGTCATGGCATTAAAATGAATAATGTTAATTAAAAAGATCTTTTCTTTGTGATCAGACTCTGAAGATATAGTGTCTCACTTGGAAGCATTAAGTAGGCTTCTATTCAATATAAAAAAAATTCCAACAAGACTAGTGGAGACATTCTTTCTATTAAAGACAATTCAAGTCTTCAAACACTAAGATCAGTCTGCTGAACACCTCCTCTCTCTACGTACGTGTGTCTTTTGGTCCGCACCCAGCAGTGCTTAGGCAAGGGTTACTTCCTGGTTTTGTGCTCAGGAATCACTCCTGGAGGGCTTGGAGGGGCCAAATAGAATGCCAGGGATGGAACCCAGATCAGCGACATCAAGGCAAATACCCTAAACACTGTACTATGGCTCTGGCCCCAGAAAACGTCTATATTTTTAAAGGTCATTTGGCCCTCTTTATTTTTCTATGAAATTTAATTAGATGAAAAACAGGATACTCTGTCTATTGTATTGTCATAAAATAAATTTCTTTTTATTAGTGTTTCTTTGCGGGGAGTCTCCACAATGGTGCCTGGGAGCTACAGCTGGTAGTGATCAGAGTGTCATGCCATACTGTTGATTACAATGGAACTTTACACATCCAAGACACATGTTCCAATCTTTTGAGGCATCTCCAAGTCCCTCCGAGAATTTAAAAATATTATGGTTGACACACTTACTCACATAGAAATTAAGTGAAAACTTCAGTTTCATCACAATTATGTATTAAATGTTTTTGCAGTGAAGGAGGGGTGATGACAGAGACAAGAATTTTTGTAATAGGAAGGATGAGCACCATACATGCTGAAATAATATAAAGGAAGTCTATAGTTTGGGGTAATGAATTCTTTCTTAACTTCGTTATCTGCTAATGAGGAGAGAATAGGGGATGATTGCTTGTGATTACTGGAAACTGAGTTTGAAGAAATTGTCTAATTCTCCTATATTTATAGTTGGTAATGAATCGAGAAAAATATTACTCAGTGTGTTGAGCAACCACAGAGCAACCAACTGTAATAGCTAGTGTTACTAAATGAACATTTTTATCTGAAATTATTTTGTATGTGATTGATTTGAAAATAGTAGAACATTTTTTTCTGAATCAGAGAATACAGAATAGCCTTAAATATTCCTTAATGTTGATAGTTTTAATACGGTATAAAGTGGATAGATGCAAGCATAGATGCTATCCATGTACTAAATAAATCAAAATACTCTAAATGGGACTTTTGAAGTTGTTATCTTAGAAATTTAATTCTAAAGAATAATTAATCATAACTTGAAATTTCTATTCAAACTGGATTTAAGCAGAGGGAAATTACCTTAGAGAATGGCAAATTATCTCATTTAGTAGGTATTGACAAAATCATTATGTGATTCACTATATTTGTATATAATTAATATAAACAACTTTAATATAAGGGCTGTATTTGAATATTTGTCTTAACTTTATGTAATCACTCCATCCTATACTAGCCAAGCATACCATTACTTTTCATCTTTTGATTTATACTTAATTTTATAACTAAATGCAAATAAAATTCCCTTACGAGCATAAAATGCAAAAACAGAAGAAGGCTTACTTTCCTACAAACACCAGTGAGAAGAGATCAACATCTACCTAGCTTTAGAAGGAGAATTTCATAAGTGAAATGGATAGAAAGATGGAAAATCTTAAGAAATCTAGATACTTTATTTCAGAGAGAAGGGCACACAGCACTCATCTTAAAAAGAGGAAATTTAATGTAGCACATGTCTTCTTTATTTTCAGTAATGTATATCTAAAAGTTATGAAATGTTAGATACAATACCATGAATAATTTACCAATTTAACTTCATCAAATAAATGAGGTGATATTCAAATAATAAAAAAAAACCTGAAACGCTTCTGAAAAAAAATATGTAGGAAATTTAAAATGTATTTTTCAATTTCCAATAAAGACAATTAGTCATTTATTATACAGCTTATATTATAGGTTTGTGGCATAAGAAAAATAAATGCACATACCTACAAAAGAACTAACATAAAAATGTTCATAAAATGCTATTTATAATGAATGAAAAATAGAAAAAAAATACTAAGAAGTTGGTAAAGCTATAGCACAGTAGATAAAAATTTCAAATTGTGCTAATGTATCTAAAAAGTGTTCGATTGGAGCCAGAGTGGTGGTGCGGCAGTAGTCTTTGCCTTGCCCACGGCTGACCTCACCAGGACAGACATCACCAGGTGTGGCCCAAAAACCAAATAAAAGAAAAAAAGTGTTTAATTAATGAAATATGTTAGATGAAAATATTATATATGTATATGTACAAATGTTATGTATATGTTGCATGTATAATACAGATATTATGTATGTATATGTATGGGAGTTATGCATAAACTGAAATATCTAAGTGCCAAACTGGGGTAAGAAAAGGGACATCAGAGTAATTATTGAGGTAGTAGGAATATTTAAAAATTGATTATGGTTATAGAGCCATAACTACATACACTTTTAAAAGTGACAAAATATATAATAATTTGCATATTATATAACTAATTTTAAGTACAATTTTTGCTAACTAAAATAAAAATAATGCTTTTTGGGGGGAGTTTGGGTCACACCTGGCAGCGCTCAGGAGTTACTCCTGGCTCTATGCTCAGAAATCGCCCTTGGCAGGCACAGGGGACCATATGGGATGCCGGGATTCGAACTACTGACCTTATAAATGAAAGGCAAATGCTTTACCTCCATGCTATCTCTTCGGCAATAATGCATTATTTTTATAGCTCAGTACCTTCATCATTAAACATTAATAAATAATTATAAATATTAGTACATAAACATAAAATATAAATAAGATTTAATCAATTTAAAGATTGACAATAACATGTCTGAGGGTCTTTTTAGTTTCTTTAAATTGATCCTGAGTGTTATCAGATTGTATTTCTAATTCTTTGATTCTCTGGGGGAAAAAATCCTTTGAGAAGAAAAAGCCATATGAAGAGAAACCATATGAAGTATCAGTGAGAATCTGGTCTCTTGGTGCCCACAATCAATTATTGTCAATGTTAAGTGTCACTGTTAAGATCACTGGATAATGAGAAACTAAATCCCTAACTTTAAAGAAATTCTCATGGGAAAAAAATAGAAACCCTTGTGATCAAGTCCAGGACCTCTGGAATCCAGAATTAAATGCATCTTACTTCTTGTTAATAGTGCGTAGGCCTTTACTCCCACCATCTCTGCTGATCCTGTTCTTCCTCTATGTCTATCTCAGCTATTTTTGAACTAAACACATTAAACGTAGAATGCAGGTCTTCTTGTTTATAAGAGAAAAAAAATCATATATTCATGCAAAGTGAGGAACTTTAAGGAAGGGATAGATATAAGCAATATGGCTCTGTGGAGTAGAGTCACATAGACCGCCTGGTTCCACAAGATAAGGCATCCAGGTTCCTTTAAAGTGATGGTCATAGTGAGAAATCAAATAAATTATGACAAGATTGAATGGGATTTATTTTGCCAGTCTTCATGTAAATGATATTTTAAATGCTCATACGTGTCAGCAGAAAATCCCTAATTAATGAAGATATCTTTTGGCAATAAAAATCAATGGTATTTTGGATCTATACAACCAGAATGCATTATTTGACAAAAGTTTTAATGCTTATCATTTTTAAACTTTTTTTGGAAATTAACATTAGTTCCCATACCATGAGATTATTGGTATTGAATTTTTCTTCTTTTGTTTTGTGGCCACACCAACAAACAAAATCAAGGCTTACTACTGGCTCTGCATTTGGGGGATCATGCTTGGTTTTCAGGAACCTTATTGAGGGCTGGGGATCAAAATCCAAAGGAAATCACATTATCTGCTTAAAATCTTTCCTCCCTCACATTCCTTGCCTTTTATAGGGAAAATATAAACTTTTCATTGCACATATTAGCATTAATTTATTATACATATGTAAATATAAATACATTTTATATTTCATAAAATATTAAATAGATGCTGTGAAACATTTTCTCTGATGTGCAAAACAATAAATCCTTTGGAAGACAGCTATGAAATTGTCATTGTACTTCATATTAAAAACAATTATAGTCTACCAATGGTATTTCTAAATTGAGGAGAATCCCTCTAAATTCAAGAAATAAATGCTAAGATTACAGCAATAATAAAGCAGTAAAGTATCATGCCTTGCAAGAGGCCAACCTGAATTTGATCCTGGGCATCCCATAGAGTCACTCAAACAGTGTAGAAAGTAATTCCAAGCACAGAGCAAGAGTAAGCTCTGAGGACTGCTAGGAGTGACCCCAATACAAAAACAACTAAGCAAAAGTCTTTAGATATTTTTTCTTATCAAAATGGCGTTATTAAGTCCCATTGTACTTATAAAACAGATTTGACAGAAATTCTGTACATTGTTAAAAATTAACTCCTCACTTGCCACCTATAGCCATATCACTGTAAGAAAAAGCAAATAAAACTTCCTTAAATTTCAGTTTTTTTTAAGGGATAAGTGGAATGTTTTAAATAGCAGGTACAATACTTGTGAAATACTTTCTAACTACAGGCACTGCATTTTTTGTGTATGTTGCATATTTAAGGTATAGAAATAGAAACTAGATAACATAAATACAGGTCACAGTTTCTACAAAATCTAATAAAAATTACAGAGAGCAGACCACAATTTTAAAGCATTTGGCACATTAGCTGTGATACAACACAGAAACAATACAGAAACCAATATACTTTGATGAAGTTGGAAATGGGAAATTTGGTCCAGTACACAACAGCATGGAAAGAAGAAAGATAAAAGAGGAAACGAATGAAAACCAAAAAGAAGGAATTATACTTTTAAACAAGATCACACCTTAGTTATCTATGAACTAAATTATTTGTAGTATGAACTGTTCATACTATAGTGTATGAATACTAGAGTAGTACTCAGAAGTGAATAAAATGTACATTATAAAAATTAGATCCCGGGGCTGGAGAGATAGCATGGAGGTAAGGCATTTGCCTTTCAAGCAGAAGGTCATTGGTTCAAATCCAGGAGTCCCATTTGGTCCCCTGTGTCTGCCAGGGGCTATTTCTGAGCAGATAGCCAGGAGTAACCCCTGAGCACCACTGGGTGTGGCCCAAAAACCAACAAAAAAATTATATTCCAAGTCCTAAATATCAAGTTCTGTATACTAGATTTAGTCTTTTTTTTTTTTAAATATAAAATCTTTATTTAAGCACTATGATTACAAGCATGATTGTAGTTGGGTTTCAGTCATAAACAGAACACCCCACTTCACCAGTGAAGTCACAGGAGGTCACAGGGTGGGCGAGGTGATTTCATGCTTATGGGGGGCATATAAATTTATTATTTTAAACTGAGTGATACCTGGTGCAGCCCAAAAACCAAAGACCAACCAACAAAACCAAGAAACACAAAGTAATCTCCATATAGTATTGTTTAGTTTCCAGTGTTCCTTCACCACCTCCAAGTAGCATGTCAGGACCTTAACTACTGTCACCAGACCCTTTTCCTTTATTTTAAATCTCAGTTCACATTTTCTTGGCAGTGTCATCGGGGTTATTTCATTGATGGCCAATAATCCTTTGATTGATTTCTTATATAAACATACATCTGTGTGCCTTCATTTGCTTATTTTCTTTCTGACTCACTTCACTTAACATGATACCTTCCAGTTCCATTCAGGTTTCAACAAACTACATCATTTTATCTTTTCTTATATTCTCCTAAGACCAAACCAGCTAGGAACGATGAGGGGAGAGTTCTTGCGTTTCAATTTTCACAAAAGACACAGCCACTAAATTTGAAATTGTCCTCCCAGGACTAAGTCTGAAGGTGGCACTACCTTCCTCTACATATCAAGGACATTCTTTCTCTTATCTTTTTACAGTCCCTTGAAAAATAGTAACTGAATGACAGTTTGTTAAATGAATTATAATGATGTGAAATATTGGTTTTATTTTAATCATCATTAACAGAGAAGTTTCATTATCCTCAGGGACACACATATAGAAGATATATAATTTCAGAGATGTGTAATAGTCACATGCTGCTATCTCTGATTTATAGACATCTTAAATTCATGGTATGTTTGTGTCACTCCTTTATCTTTTCTTTATCTTTTTCTTTGGTAGATTCCCCCATATGAGTATTAACTAGCTATTTTTCAAATCACTCTTGCAAATCCCCAGAGAGATGCATTACTCTTGAAACCAAGAGAGATTTATAAGATTCATGAAACTGTTTAAGTTTATTGTAAAAATATATGATTTCACAGACTCTTCACAGTTATTACTGGGACATTTATTTCATTTAACAAATTCTGTTCACCTGTTACATGATAGCTAGGAGACATTAGTAAATGGTTTGGTGTATTTTTTAAGCCATGTATCATTTTATTTTCTCGTTTGTCATTTTATTTTCTCCTACATTTATTTAATTTTGGTGTTGAGAGAGGGACTTAGATACTCTAACTCTGTGCTCAGAGTTCTTTCCCAGCTGTACTTGGGATCAAAAAGAAGTTCAATCAATGAAAACCAAATGTCGTAACTCCTGTTCTGTCTCTCCAGCCCCAACTCTGATCAGAGAAGCCAAGATGATATCTTTTCATTCAAAGATTGCAGACTGCCAGTGTTTTTCCAGCATCATAATCCAGACTTGTGGGCAGTAATCAGCAGCCCTTCCTATCTCTGGTCCATTTCAGTCTCAGCCCTTAGGCATGAGCTTTTTTAACATCACTCTCTAGATGTCCTTACTTTTATACCCTCTATGTCAGGGTCCTTAACTGAAGGATCTGTATATTTTGAGTGGGGATGTTTTGGCCATACTCATTAGTGCTCAGAGTTCATTCTTGACTTTGCACTCAGGGGTCATGTTGGATGTTGCTTGGGGATTGCTGTGGGTTCCTGGCATCTAACCCAGGTCAGCTGCATGCGAGGCAAGCACTCTACTGTTCTATTATCTCAAACTTTCATGCAATTGCAATTCTCAGTTTCTAAGTCTTCTCCTCATCTACCTTTTTTTTATTGTTGCTGTTTTATTTTTGGCCACACCTATAATACTCAGCGGTTACTCCTGGCTATGTGCTCAGAAATAACTCCTGGCTTGGGGAACCATATGGGACACCAGGGATCAAATCTAGGTCCATCCTGGGTCCAATGCATTCAAGGTTCAAGGCAAATTTTCTATATCGCCCCAGTGCCCCTCTCATATACCTTTTAAAAATTACACCTCCCTTATTACCTGGCCATGAGGTTAATTGTCCTGTGTTCTGAGTAGCAATTATTTACATGACAGTATTTTATACTTAATAATTTTATGAGGATGTCATTATTTGTTCCCCACCTCCCATTTGACATTGGGAAATTTATGGTAGTAGAGCTAAGGGGTTCGTGATTATACTTGCTAATAAATAAGTTTTGAATTGGAACCTTCACTTTCAGATTATATTTAGGATGTTTTTTAGGGAAAATAAATGCAATCATTTCAGTACCATAATTTCAGAAAATGACACTTTATGTAGTTGAATTATTTCAGCAGAGCTTTTGTCATTTAAATTGCAAGGGATATGGAATTCTTTTTTTCTTGTATTTCTTGTATTTGGTTTTGCTGTCTTTGTTTTGAAATGTCAAATGGCTGTTTAGTTATTATTTGAAAGTGAGCTCATAAAAGTAAAAATAGCATTAAATATTTATTTTAAAATGAAAGAATTCCACATTTAGCATATCAACTTATTTTAAATATATGTATATATTTTAATGAATGTTTAAAAATATTTAAGGTAAAACTCAATGTATATTTGTTGCATTAATTATTATTGTAAAGTCCTAGTGGTGTGTGGGTGGATGGTGTGGCCCTTCTTGGACGAGCCTGTCGCCTACAGCTCTTATGGCCTGACGGGTCTGTAGGCATCAGGGTGACAGCAAAGAAATGATTCACAGCAGTCATATGAAGTTTCAGGAGAAATCCACCTTTATTACAAGGCCCTAACTGCCATGTGCATATCTTATATGGCTTCTAAGCTAAACTTTTTAAGCAGTCTCCTTCAACTGCCCTCCATCCATCTTGCTGCCTCTGCATCCATGTCTATGCTGTCTCTCACCTCTCCTTGCTGCATCTTTCTTTTCTCTCTCCCCAGGCCACTCTTAACTACCAACCCCAGAACCCTCCCAACTGTGGGAGGGTGTCACTATCCAGGTAAAATAGACAGGAAGTTGGGGGAGGGCTAACACATATTTAAAACATTGTTACCTACCTTTCAACATGCAGAGCAGAGGGCTGAAGATCTCAACATACATTTCATGTTTTGTGCTATGGTTTATTAAGAAGATATATTCTGAGGCAGATAATGTGCAAAGACTCTATAAGTAAATATAGTTTCTTTTTATTTAACATTAGTTATTTTTTAAACTTAATTTATTAATTGATTAATTTGTTTTTGGGCCACACCCAGAGGGAGCTCAGGACTTATTCCTAGCTCTTCACTCATAAATTGACCCTGGCAGGCTGGGGACCATGGGAGATGCTGGGAATTGAATTGGGTCCCTCCTAGGTTGGCCCTATGCAAGGCAAATACCCTACTATTGTGCTATCTCTCTGGCCCCTAAAAATAGTTTCATCGGTTTCTTCATGATGCTGTTGCAGTTTTTATTTAGTCTCCATTGACTATGTACATTTTTCTTTATATATATATATGTACACGGAATATATATATGTATATATATGTACATATATGTATATATACATGTATGTATGTATATATGTACACGGAATATATATGCATATATACATATATATGTATATATGTACACGGAATATATATGTATATATACATATATGTATGTATATATATGTACACAGAATATATATATGTATATATATGTATATGTATATGTACACAGAATCTATTATGCTGAGTGAAATAAGTCAGAGAGAGAGAGAAAAACGCAGAATGGTCTCACTCATCTATGGGTTTTAAGAAAAATGAAAGACACCCTTGTGATAATAATTTTCAGACACAAAAGAGAAAAGAGCTGGAAGTTCCAGCTCACCTCAGGAAGCTCACCACAAAGAGTGATGAGTTTAGTTAGGGAAATAACTACATTTTGAACTGTCCTAATAACGAGAATGTATGAGGAAAATGGAGAGCCTGTCTAGAGTACAGGCGGGGGTCGGGTGGGGAGAAGGGAGACTTGGGACATTGGTGATGGGAATGTTGCACTGGTGATGGGTGGTGTTCTTTACATGACTGAAACCCAAACACAATCATGTATGTAATTAAGGTGTTTAAATAAATTAAAAAATATATATATGTGTGTGTGTACTTTTTCTTTATATATTATATTTATGGAATGTATTTACTTTTTCTTAAAGTATTCTGCTCAAATAATTTTTAATATGTAAAATCTTTATTTGAGCACCATGATTACAGTATGATTCTGATTGGGTTTCAGTCAGAAACAGAACACCTCCCTTCACCAGTGCAACATTCTCACTGCCAATGCCCCATCTCCACATCTGGTGATGCTCAGGGGTTACACCCAGCAAGGCACTCAGAAACGGCTCCTGGCTTGGGGGACCATATGGGACACTGAGGAATCTAATCATGGCCATCTCGCGCCACCAATCTGGCCCATCTTCTCCCTATTTTATGACAGGGTTAGATATTTTTTCCTTGTTCAGTTCTATCAGTACCTTGTATATATTCAATATTAACCCCTTATCTGATGGGTATTGGGTGAATAGTTTCTCCTATTCTGTGGGTGTCTTTTCTCTCTAGGCACTCTTTCCTTTGAGATGCAGAAGCTTCTCAGCTTAATATAAACTCATCTGTTTAACTGATTGCACTGTTTTGGAGTGTGCTGTTTCCTCCTTGAAGATGCCTTTAGTCTCAATGTCATGGAGTGTTTACCTAGGTGCTGTTCTATATACCTATGGTTTATCAAAAAAAGAATAAAAAAGTATACAAAAGGAAAATATAAGCCATGTTACCCAAATGATATAATGAAATACATGGATTTAAGAAAATATTATAGCTAAATAAATTATCCATGTTATTTTGAAAATATAATAACTGATTGAATTAGTAAAAAGAAAGACCAAATATAGGCAAAATTATGGATTCTAAATAGTAAATTTCTTGAGAGCTGCCTGAGACTGGATTTCATCTGCGTTCCTGCCTGCTTCAGAGGTGGGTCGGGACATACACACACTGATTCCTGCTGGTTTCTGCCAGGAATCAGAAGGGTGCAGAAGCCATCCTGGGTCATGCTATTTTCAGCTGCCTGAGACTGGATTTCATCAGCAATCTTGCCGGTGATCCTGCCTGCTTCAGAGGTGAATGTCAATTTTCTGGGTGACCACAGTGAAGGTTTTGGAGGCTTCAAGCTCTTTCACCTTTGTCAGTAAGAGGATGGGAAGCCTCAACCATCTGAGGGGATTACCCATTTCAGACTAGGATTAAAGTTCTAAAGGATTTCTGGGAACTCAGATGCCAGCACCCCTATCTGCCTGTATTCTGTGCTGTGCTGCATTTTTGGCCTGATTTCATCCTGTGTGTGGCTCATCTGCAGACGGCTCGTCTTCCCTGGAGCCTCCCCTGGAGGTGAGCTTACATGCCCAGAAAGGGGAAGCCACTAAACTCTGCTGGAACTCAGGTGCCAGCACCCCTATCTGCCTGTCCTCTGTGCTGTGCTCCATTTCCAGCCTGATTTCATCCTGTGTGTGGCTCATTTGCGATGACTCGCCTTCCCTGGAGCCTTCCCTGGAGGTGAGTTTACATGCCCAGAAAGGGTGGAGAAAGAGAAGCACGGCTGCTCCGCTTCACTTCGCAGCTGTGCACATCATTTAGCCAATGAATACAACCACAACATGTAGAAAAACCCACAATACAAGTGTGACAATGGGGGAAACAATGCAGGCCAGCGCCAGACATAGAGAATGATGATGGCAACTCTGATGACTTGAACATGACCAACCAATTAGTCAGTCTCTCAGATAAGGAGTTTAGAGTCACAACATGAAAGATGTTCAAAGAACTCAAAGAAAGTATAGAAGAGAACACTCATAAGAATAAAGAGAATATGAAGATAGAAATCAGAAAACTCCAAACTGAAATTTCAGGTCAAATAACAGGTCTGAAAAACTCAGTAGATGAATTGAAGAAAAACATGGTTGAGCTTTCCCACAGGTTAACAGCAGCTGAGAATAGAATTAGTGCACTGGAAGATGAGATGAATAACAATTCCATACAGCAGAAGAAATTGGAAAAAAGCCTTAAAGCAAATTATCAAACAATGGAAAACTTACTCAAAGAATGGGAACAGATGAAAATAGAAGTCTATGATAAGCTCAACAGAAACAACTTAAGAATCATTGGAGTCCCAGAGACCCAGGAAGAAAATTTCCAGGAAGAATCAACAGTCAAGAACATCATTAAAGATAAACTACCAGAGCTAATGAATACATGCAATCAAATCCTGCATGCCCGAAGAGTACCAACTAAAAGAGACCCCAGAAAAAACACCCCAAGACACATCCTAGTCACAATGATGAATCCCACAGATAGAGACAGAATTCTGAAAGCAGCAAGATTGAAAAGAGAAATTACATTCAAGGGAACATTCTTGAGATTTACTGCAGACCTGTCACCAGAAGCACTCAAGGCCAGAAGGCAGTGGTGGGACATAGTGACAAAACTCAATGAAATAAATGCTTCGCCTAGAATACTGCACCCAGCAAAACTCACTTTAAGGTTTGAAGGAACAATACATGGTTTCACAGACAAACAACAGCTCAGAAACTTTACAGACTCAAAACCATTGTTAAAAGAAAAACTGAACGGCCTAATTTAAGACAAGACTGACCAACAGACACACCAAACTTCGATATAAAGATGGCACTAATTCCCAGGACAATTCTATCTCTCAATGTCAATGGACTAAATACACCAGTTAAGAGACACAGAGTGACTAAATGGATCAAAAAAACTCAATCCAACCTTCTACTGCCTACAAGAAACACACCTGAATAATCAGAACAAACGTAGACTCAAAATAAAAGGCTGTAGGAAAATCATCCAAGCAAACAACACCCATAAAAAAGCTGTAGTGGCCATAGAATATCAGATGATGCAAACTTTATACTTAGGAAAGTTGTAAGGGACAAGATGGACATTTTGTATTAATCAAGGGAAATGTACAGCAGGAAGAAATCACTCTCCTAAACATATATGCACCAAATGAGGGGGCAGCAAAATATTTAATAAAATTGTTGACAAATCTGAAAAATAATATCAATAACAACACAATAATTGTTGGAGACCTCAACACAGCGTTGTCAACACTTGACAGTTCAACCGGACTGAAAACCAACAAGAATATACTAGAACTGTAAAGAGAAATGGAAGAAAGAGGCCTAGTAGATATATACAGGACACTTCACCCCCAGAAGCCTGGATACACATTCTTCTCTAATATACATGGGACATTCTCCAGGATAGACTAAATGCTGGCACATAAAACATACCTCCATAATATCAAGTGGATAGAAATTTTGCAGGTTACCTTCGCTGACCACAAGGCCCTGAAATTATATGTGAACTACAAAGGACAAAGAAGAAAAACTTTAATACCTGGAAGTTAAACAGCCTCATACTGAATAACCAGTGAGTCCGAGATGAAATCAAAATGGAAATCAAAACCTTCAAAAAGAAATGACCATGGAGACACAAACTATCAAAACCTATGGGACACAGCAAAAGCAGTACTGAGAGGAAAATTTATAGCTTTACAGGCACACATCAGGAAGGAAGAAGGGGCATACCTGAATAGCTTAATGACGCAGCTCATAAAATTAAAAAGTACTCAACAAAAGGACCCAAAAATAGGGAGACAGAAGGAAATAAGAAAGCTGAGAGCAGAAATCAATGAAGTGGAAACCCGAAAAACAATCCAAAAGATCAACGAAAGCTGAAATTGGTTCTTTGAAAATATAAACAAGATTGATAGACCACTGGCAAAACTAACAAAGAAAGAGAGAGAGAGAGAAACTTTATAACTCGTATTAGGAATGAAAAAGGAGAGATCACTACTGATATGACACAGATTCAAAGGGTAATCAGAAACTACTTTGAGAAACTCTATGCCACTAAAAATGAGAACCTGGAAGAAATGGATAAATTCTTGGAATCTTATAATCTTCCACGATATGAAGCCAACATCACCTTGATACCTAAACCAGACAGAGATGCTACGAAAAAGAAAATTATAGACCAATATCGCTGATGAATGCAGATGCAAAGATCCTCAACAAAATCCTGGCAAATAGGATTCAATGCCTCATTAAGAAGATCATCCACTACGATCAAGTAGGTTTCATCCCAGAAATGCAAGGCTGGTTTAAAATCCATAAATCTATCAGTATAATACACAACATCAACAACAAGAAAAATAGAAATCACATAATCATATCAATAGACGCAGAGAAAGCAATTGATATGGTCCAACACCCATTCTTGATCAAAACTCTCAGCAAGGTGGGAATGGAAGGAACCTTTCTCAAGATAGTTAAGGCCATCTACCACAAGGCAGAAGCAAATATTGTCCTCAATGGAGAAAAAATGAAAGCCTTTCCTCTAAATTCTGGCACAAGACAAGGCTGTCCTCTCTCACCACTCCTATTCAATATAGCACTGGAAGTACTTGCTATAGCAATTAGGCAAAAAAAAGATATCAAGGAATCCAGATAGGGAAGGAAGAAGTCAAGCTCTCGCTATTTGCAGATGACATGATACTCTACCTAGAAAACCCTAAAGTATCTATGAAAAAGTTTCTACAAACAATAGACTCATATAGCAAGGTGGCAGGCTACAAAATTAACACACAAAAATCAATGGCCTTTCTATACACCAATAGTAATAAGGAAGAAATGGACATTAAGAAAACAACCCCATTCACAATAGTGCCACACAAACTCAAATATCTTGGAATCAACTTGACTAAAAATGTGAAGGATCTATACAAAGAAAACTGTAAAACTCTGTTCCAAGAAATAAGAGAGGACATGTGGAAATGGAAGCATATACCCTGCTCATGGGTTGGTAGGATTAACATCATTAAAATGGCAATACTCTCCAAAGCATTGTACAGATTTAATGCGATCCCTCTCAAGATACACATGACATTTTTCAAAGAAGTGGATCAGGCACTTTTGAAATTCGTTTGGAACAATAAACACCCTAGAATAGCTAAAGCAATCATTGGGAAAAAGAATATGGGAGTAATTACTTTTCCCAATTTTGAACTTTGCTACAAAGCAATAGTTATCAAAACAGCATGGTATTGGAATAAGGACAGGCCCTCAGATCAGTGGAATAAGCTTGAATACTCAGAGAATGTTTCCCAGACATACAATTACCTAATATTTGATAAAGGAGCAAGAAATCCTAAATGAGCAAAGAAAGCCCCTTCAACAAGTTGTGTTGGCACAACTGGCTAGCCACTTGCAAATAATTGAACTTAGACCCCCAGCTAACATCATGTACAAAGGTAAAAATCCAAATGGATGAAAGACCTCGATATCAGACTGAAAACCATAAGATATATAGAACAACACGTAGCTAAAACACTCCAGGACATTGAGACTACAGGCATCTTCAAGGAGGAAACTGCACTCCCCAAGCAAGTGAAAGCAGAGATTAACAGATGGGAATATATTAAGCTGAGAAGCTTCTGCACCTGAAAAGAAATAGTGCCCAGGATACAAGAGCCCCCCACTGAGTGGGAGAAACTATTCACCCAATACCCATCTGATAAGGGGCTAATCTCCAAAATATATAAGGCACTGACTGAAATTTACAAGAATAAAATATCTAATCTCATCAAAAAATGGAGAGAAGAAATGGACAGACACTTTGAAAAAGAAGAAATACAAATGGCCAAAAGACACATAAAAAAAATGTTCCACATCACTAATCATCAGGGAGATGCAAATCAAAACAATGATGAGGTACCACCTCACACCCCAGAGATTGGCACACATCACAAAGAATGAGAACAAGCAGTGTTGGCGAGGATGTGTAGAGAAAGGATCTCTTATGCACTGCTGGTGGGAATGCCGTCTAGTTCAACCTTTATGGAAAGCAATATGGAGATTCCTCCAAAAACTGGAAATCGAGCTTCCATACGATCCAGCTATACCACTCTTAAGAATATACCCTAGAAACACAAAAATACAATACAAAAATCTCTTCCTTACACCTATATTCATTTTACCATAGTAGAACTCTGGAAACAGCCAAAATACCCTTCAACAGATGAATGGCTAAAGAAACTGTGGTACATATACTCAATGGAATATTATGCAGCTGTTAGTAGGGATGAAGTCATGAAATTTTCCTATACATGGATGTACATGGAATCTATTTCGCAGAGTGAAATAAGTCAGAGAGAGAGAAAGACGCAAAATGGTCTCACTCATCTATGGGTTTTAAGAAAATTGAAAGACATTCTTGCAATAATAACTTTCAGACAAAATGAGAAAATAGCTGGAAGTTACAGCTCACCTCATGAAGCTCACCACAAAAGGATGGGCTTAGTTAGAGAAATAACTACGTTTTGCACTATCCTAATAATGAGAATGTACGAGGGAAATAGAAAGCCTGTCTAGAGTACAGGCGGGAGTTGGCTGGGGAGGAGGGAGATTTGGGACATTGGTGATGGGAATGTTGCACTGGTGATGGGTGATGTTCTTTACATGACTGAAACCCAAACACAGTCATGCATGTAATAAAGTTGTTTAAATAAAAAATAGTAAATTTCTTGTAATATCTTATCACATGAATTTTGCTTATCCAATATTAAGCATACAACTAACTTACTATAAATTAAGCACCAGATTACCACATTTAATTTGTAGGATAATAAGTGAGTCAGGTTTTATATTTACAAAAATGAAAATTAATTTTATTATAAAGATATAATTAAAGTTAAAATGAAACAATGTTGGGATCTGTAGTATTGGGGATAAAATTAATGTAAAATCTAATACCATCATCATCTTGTAAAGTAAACCGATTACATGGTTAGAAAGTAACTTCAAAGATAAATTATCTGAATATAATTTTAGCATTCCTATATTCTGAGACATTAATCAAGTTATTTTCTCTCTCAGATTTAATCTCTAATCCATACAAGTGATGCAGAAGTGCCTACCTCAGAATATTGTGGTGATTAAGTCCAAGGATAAATGTTACATGTTTAGATCATATTTGGTAAAAATGCAGACTCTTCTAACAGAGCTTCAATTTTATTACACATAAAGTTATATAAGAACATTGATCTCAAATAAAAAATGTGGAAATGCTTAAATTATGCGTGTCAGTTAGACCGTATAAATAGAGTAACCTCTGTGCATTGTCTGTAAGCTCTTTTTGACATTTATTTAGTTTATAGCTATAGCAGAACGGTTTGCTGTAATAGTTCCGCTTTTCAAGACAGTAGTAGAAATCAATATTTTTAGTTCTAAGTCAATTTCCTACAATATTCTGTGCTCTCTTTAAATCCTGTTATTCTGTCAAGTTATATTCTGCAACCAATAAACAAAATTTGCAGGAACTTCTATAAGACTTCTGATTATAGTTTAAGCTCATTCTTCTATTGCCAATGCTCTTTGATTGTATTGCTATCATCATAATGTAAAGTTGAAAATATGATAATTATTTGCATATTTTGACTAACAGTAAGTATGTTATTGGAGGCTAAGGATTATATCTGGCTGGTATTTGGTAAGCAGATAAAATTTAGACTTCCTGAGTAAAAAATGCTCATCCATCTAATGCACATATTGCAATATTCTTAGTGGGTCATTTCACCCACCAGAGGCATATATACATGTGAAAATATGCACCAAGTAAGCTTTCATAAAATAGTACAACCAACACTGCACATTTTCATGAAAGGGTTCGGATCAATTAGATTATTATTAGATAAATATTTATCTAATTAAGTAATTATTTATCTAAATAAATTTTATCTAAATAAATATTTATCTAATTTATTAGATAAATATTTCTCAAATGCAATGCTCAATTATTCCCATTCATGTATCAAAACATAAAAGTAACTCATGAACAATAGTTAAATAGTAAATGTATGCTTTAAAGTTACTATCAATAAGGTGTCCTTATAGTTATTAATAAAATCATATGATCATATATTAATAATTGGGTTGCAGATACTGTACCTAGAATAAAAACCAGATATAACTTTGCTGAAATGTAGAAAATGATAAGTAACTTAAATACTGCTTTGTAATTAATTCTATAATAGAAGTTAACATTTTGGGACTATAGGTAAGCTTTGCAAAGAATGGGAATGAGCATGCATAAACTTGTACTTTTCTGACATCAATTTTAATAGTTATGGATATACTTATATCATATCATGTTACATCTGAGTTCAATAAGTTCTATGAAGAAAAAATATCACACATCACAGAATAAATGAATATTAGAATATGTTTTTATTAAAAAATTAAAATAAGCAAAGCTAGAAAATTCTGGTGGAAAGTTGTAATTGCAATATAATGAGGATGTATAAGCTTCGACAAATTATCTCCAATAACAAATCTTTAGAAATTACCTAATTTAATTTATGTCACTTGTGCTAATTAAAAGTATCTATCTCTTTAGCAATGTTGATTTAAATAATCTCTGAGAAGTATATATATTTTATTATAGTAAATTATATCTGTTTCTGGTATCTTGATATATAAAAATGTGGCTCAGTGAGTCAATACATCCTACTTAAACTCCCAACAATGGCAAATAGGAAATGATTCTTAGTGGAAGTTAGACAAAGAAGGGTTTAGAAGAAGAAAAACACATTATGTGTGGTTGTAAGAGAGGAAAGCGTGTAGGACCTAAAACCTAATTCAATCTCCAATTGGAATGCCCTTTACCAAATAAACTTAATGTAATCAAACACTAAATTTTGCATATTTATCTAAGAAAAGTCAAATATTCTTCTGAGTTCTTTCTTTTAGTTTTATTTTGATGAAAATATAATTATAGGTATGTATTTTTTAAAATAATAACACAGGAGCCTAGAGAAATATTACAGAGGATAAGACACTTGAGTTACATGGGTCCAACTTGGTTTCAATTCCCAGCATTCTACATGGTCTTCAAGTCAGACAGGTGTGATTCCTGAGCATAGAAAGAGTTTTTAGTCTTATTTATAAAAATAATATATTCTCACCAATGCTCCTAATATCTAAGCTTTTTGATTCAGTTTTTGTTTGTTTTGTTTTGTCTTAGGCTATATCCAGCAGTGATCAGGGCTTGTTTTGTTTTTGTTTCATGCATCATTCCTGGCAGAGCTTGGAGGACCATATATAGTGCTAGAGACTTTAACCAAGATCATCAGCATGCAACGCAAAACAAAGATGTCTTACAGGCCTTGCTATCACAGACCCTATACCCTAGGATTTGAGAACAGATACTTTACAATTAAAATTTTCTCAGATTCTTGTTTTATTCCATTGTGATTATTCCCCAATGCATTTATTCTCCTTCATATAGCAAATATTTATTCAAAGTATACATTTGTATGCCCCCACTGAATACACAGAAGAGAATTTCTGGGACTGGATCTGCATAGAATAATATTTAGTCAAGTAATTACTGTTACTATCTATTTTTTGAGTTAAAAGCCTTTGTAAGGGGTATCCCATACCTTTGACCATTATAGAAATGACCTCCAACATATGAATTGGCATTACCTTGGCTAATATAAGAACAAGGAAGAAATTTTAAACAGAGGATTATTTGAACTAAGTTAAGAATGAATTAGTAGTGAGTCTAACAGGACCAGAAATTATTATAATGATGGTATAAATTTTGTTGATTTCTATTGTGAAATCTTCCATTTTATTTCTCATGTGTTTACTGGAAAATTAGATGACTAGGGAAATAATGAGAGAACATGGAAAATAGTGAGCAAAGAGAGGGAAACTCTAGTCAGTGAACTTATGTTTTGTCCTTGTACAGATGACAGGACAGCAAAAATTCTCAATCATGAGCACTTGGTCATTTATGAAGAACTAAAAAAAGTCAAGAAGATGAAAAAATACTATATTCTGTCCTTGAAAAGACAGCCAAGTAATAGAATATAGAGCAGTACACCTCAGCACAGGAACACAGAATACACAGTTTTAACATAGAATTAATTCTCAGAGGCCACACACTGATTCTAGACAGGAGATGACCAGACATTGGATGCAAGTGGAAGAAAGAGACAGGACCAAAAATGTATAATCTCAATGGAGACAATAAAAAGGACCAGGAAGTTATATTAGACTAAAAAGAGAGACCTAGACACTGGAGCCATCAATGTAAACTAAATATAATAAACCATAACTTCCTACTCAGTTTGAGTTTTGTATGTAGATATTTCATACAATCTTCTAGATTAAGCAAACTCTGGAATAAATCCACAGGGCTCTTGCCTTGCTTAAGAAATGTTTCTTAGGGGCCGGGCGGTGGCGCTAGAGGTAAGGTGCCTGCCTTGCCTGCGCTAGCCTAGGATGGACCGCGGTTCGATCCCCCGGTGTCCCATATGGTCCCCCAAGCCAGGAGCGACTTCTGAGTGCATAGCCAGGAGTAACCCCTGAGCGTCACTGGGTGTGGCCCAAAAACCAAAAAAAAAAACAAAAACAAAAAAAAAAAAAAGAAATGTTTCTTAGATGTAGCTTGGTGATTGGCATGATAAGGCTAACAGGATAATGATGTCCACACTGAGAAGTACATGCAGACTCATCATTTCTCATGTCTTCAACAAGGGCCTATAATGCTGAGTTGGAGGGTTCAGGAACTTTTTTTTATTGATATTTTCTCCTGTTTTGTAGCTTTCTATTCATCCCCCACCTTGCCTATGAAAGGAGGAGAGGGAAGAAAAGTAGTGGAGAGAAAATAAGAGAAAAAGAGGAAAGGAGATGAGAGATGAGAAAACAGAGAAGTAACAGAAAACGTATATACACAAACCAAACTCATTTAAATGATACCATAGTAAATGAATTTTATGTCATGGACCTTTCAGAAAAATCATTGTCTAAGTCTTAAAAAAGATGGTTTCTTAAACTCCATATAATTTTGGAACATTAACTGTACAGTTTCAGTAATTTCTCAATTTCAAAGTAAGAATAATAAATGTTTATCTAAAGAGTATTCAAAATTTCTATACAAAGACTAATATAAAACCACCACTTTTGTCAAAGACAATTGCAACAAACAAAAACAAGCAAGGGTGGCCGGAGAAATATCATGGAGGTAAGGCATTTGTCTTGTATGCAGAAGGTCGGTGGTTCGAATCCCGGCATCCCATATGGTCCCCTGAGCCTGCCAGGAGCAATTTCTGAGCGTAGAGCCAGGAGTAACCCCTGAGAACTGCTGGGTGTAACCCAAACCCCCCCCCCCAATAAAGAAAAAGCAAGGAAGACTATTCAAGAATATTACAATAGGAGAAAGATTGATTTCAATTTTCTTGAAATAAAAGGTAGGGAGATTTTCAGCATTAAAAAAGCTAGTGGAAAATCACAAAAGGATTCTGTGGAAGAGTTTGTTTCAATGTGATTAGGCCATCTGTCCTTGCTGATGGATATTTAAAGAAATTAGGAGACTATCCTCTGACAGACACTAGGAGATAAGGCCATTTTCCTCTGGATGATTACTTTTCAAAGATATGGTTTATTGGTTCTTGAGAAAAATATTTCTACTTTGTAAAATGAACTAGGGACTGGAATAAAATATACTTCAAGGACTAAAGAATAATTATTTTTAATAGTTCAAAAGTAATTTATCTAGGAATAGGGAAAAAACAAGGTATAAGCAAAAAAGGGATCTATAGTCAGGAAGAAATCTAGCATTTTGGTAAACTGTAACGAAATGTTAATATTATCAATTATTTCTTTGTAAAATTTTAGATAATGAGTTTTATAATATATGTGCTGTAATTTTATTAGATATTGAATTATATTAGTGAAAACTTTATTCATCTGATATTATGGAAAAATAAATTATTTAGTCTAATCTGTAATTATATCTTATTTTGAACAATACCATATACTTGCTGAATACCTAAATAGATTACTTTCTTGTTGATTCAAGCCAAAAATTATTTTTTAGTTTATGATTTTGGATTAAGAAAAGAGTTGGTAAGCAGCCCTCCTAATATTTATATGTATGTATATATATATTTTATGATTTCTCATTAAAATTCCCAAAATGCCTGTAAAAAATATCCCAATCTTTTCAGTTAAAGAAAAGGTAAGAAAATTTATCCATTGACACTCTGGCAGAAATTACAGAAAATAGTATGTTTACCTTTTGTCCCTTCATTGAAGCACAACAGCTTCATTTAAAGAAATATTTAATTACTTGACTTTCCTTCCAAGAAATGTTCTGTCTCCCAAATCTAATGAATGTAAAAGAGATTCAATATTCATTTGGATACTTCAAAACTCAAAATATAACCAGGAACAATAAATAAGGTTTGCAACTGGAATCCTGTTTGTTAACCCCTCCTCCTTTTCAATAAAAATTATTGGCAAAATGCACATAAATCGGTGACAGTACATAAGTACCTAAATTAATTAGATAAAATTAGTATATCTTGATTATATACAAAGGGTACCTGCTACACCAGCAGTCCAGGGGGCAAAAAGGGGGAGGTATGGGATTCATGCTGGTAACAAGGGTAGACAAAGAACAACACTGGTGGTGGGAATGGCCCTAATTCACTGTCACTATGTACCTCAAATATAACTGTGAAAGACTTGTAGTTCATATCTATCACAATAAAAATCATATGGAATAAAAAATAGTATAGCTTGGGATAGAAGTTGTGCATAAGGAATGTATTAACAACTCATTCATTTCCCATAATTTAGCAAAGCACATATTTAAATTTAGTTCTACTAGTCTGAACTGAAACTTCCATCCATATTTCACTTCACTCCTGCTCAATACATGCTACCTTTATATTCTTTTATTGTTTGCTTGTTTTTTGGGACACACCCTGTGACCCTCAGGGGTTATTCCTAGATATGTGCTTAGATATCACTCCTGACTTGGGAGACCATCTGGAACACTGGGGGATAAAACCGCTGTCTGTCCTAGGTCAGTGCATGCCAGGCAAATGCCCTACTGCTGCGCCACTGCTCCAGTCCCTAACTTTATATTCTTAAATATTTCACATATTTACCACTCTCCATGACATCTTTCTAGAGGAGTTACAAGAATCAAGAAATAAATAGGTGTGTGTCCATGCACTGGCACCACACTCATTTTATCACTGATTATTTCTAAACTAATTTACTCCATCCTATAAATCTCTTTTTATCTAACTCTTGACACTTTGAAGAACTTACAGTAGCAATCTTTCCCTTATGAGAATATCTCCCACAAACCCTCTACATTGAGCATAATCTCTTTCCTGTCTTCTTGAAATAAATATTTCAAATATTTTAGTCTCAGAAGTAAAACAATTAATACATACATAAAGATAAAATCTGGATATGTTTGTTTTCATCTGACATATCTTCATAATTGTCCAATTGAGTGTTTTCTTTTAGGCATTATAATTGCTTCAGAACTTTGTGGGTCTCTCTGTCATTCTGAAAAGAATAAGAGAGGAATAGATAGATAGGTAGATAGATAGACAGACAGACAGACAGATAGATAGATACACATACGCACACTCACACACAGAAATACAAAAGACAGAGACATAACAGAGATGGAGATTAAGAGAGGCGGATTTTTCTTTCTAAAGAATATAATGTGTCTAGTATTACATACACTTCAATAAGTTTTAGATGTTTCCTTCAGGGAAACTCAAAGTCTATGACTCCCATAGCTCATGATATTATAAATTAATTATTAATTAATACAACACCAAGCTATAAGCTGTTCAAAGAATCAACATCTTTTTCTGATGCATAATACCAATTCATATGATAAATGCTTAATAGACGTTTGTTCAATAAATAATTTAGAAAAAATCCAGAGGGTAATTGATAATGTTCTGCATTATTTCACCTTAATTAATACTTTGATTACATGCGAGTGGTATAAAATACATTTATACTTTTCAGATACTTACTATGTCTTCATTGTTTAGCAAAACTAATTTTCCCCCTAAAAACACACTTTGTGACAATTGGAGTCTTTATGTCTTCAGGCCAGTAGTTTTACTTTATTTCTGATACCGAATATTCATGAGAAGCAGATTAGGTTTTTCTATTTAATTCCATTCATTTTTGTTATATTAGGGATAAAATGTCCCCAATAGCATCTTAGTGTGCTAATAACTTCTAAACTTTTTTTATTTTTAGAATGCTCATTTATTCTGTGATTTTTTTTCTGGGTATTTCAAAAGAAAGCTCAGAAGGCCATAGGAATTACTATGGAGAATTACTATTTGGAGAGTATTTTAAACATATTACAGTGAAAAGTTATAGTTTTCTAGTGTTGTGAATGACACATATACAGATGTGGCATTTTATTAGTTACTAGTTCATACCCATTACATCAGAACCAGAAAAAGGAAAAAAGTCCTCAACATACTTCAAATGTCATGCTTCTGAGACAGAACAAGTTATAGGCCATTTTGATATAAAACTTGAATATAAGAGTTGTTCTTATTCAATGAATATGATACAATTTTCTGAAATAATATATATCAAAATATTTGCAGCATGACAGCCTTTTTTGGTTTTGTGGGCCACACCCACTGGTGTTCAGGCTTTAACCCTGGCTCTGCATTCAGGAATCACTCCTAGTAAACTTGAGGAATGACATGCGATGTTAAGATCTAACCTGAGAAAGACATATGCAAGACAAATGCCCTAGCTGCTCGCTGTAGTATCTATGTGGCCCTTCTCTACCTTAACACAGTTACAACACTTGTCAAAATGTAGTGTAAATAGTCATTATAAAATTTATGATGGCACCTTTTTGCAAACATTTGATCTCTATGACTTATATTGTAAATATGCTTATTTGCTTTTTGGAACCTAATTCTGATCAAGTATATTTGTGATAGAAACGAAAGCTGAATAATATGACCTTCCATATTTCACAATTGACTTTTAGTGATAAAATTTAACTGGGATTTTTTTTTTGAGCTCAGAACAAGATAAGAACATTTAGTAAATGAAAGTAATTGCTTCAATGACTATTGATTATAAATATAAAAACATATCTAAATGGATTGTTTAATTAGATTTGACACACCGTAGTAAGGTCATTTCAACAACAATTGATGTTTTTTGAATTAAAAACAATCAAGATTATTTAAAACCTTTTCTCTGTCAAAGTCAAAATAAAAAGTGAAGAATCCATTCCAAGGCAATTTTGCCTTCTGAGCTCACCCAACAGATCTGGCAGTGTCATTTTTGGGCCTCGATGCAAGTTTAAAGACAATTTTTAATTTCACAATCCATTATGCTATTAATTTGAGAAATTTTCACCTGTCCTTCAAAAGACTGATTAATTTCCAACATAATGACAAGTTTAAAGATTAAAATCAAGAAAATAATCCAATTTAATAAGTTATTTTGAATTGATGAATGTATTCAATTAAAATTATAATTTTGTGGACTAATATCAAAAGTTAACCGCACTTATTTATGTGGGAACATAATTATTATGTTATTACTAGACAGTAGCATTTAGTGTAATAATTCAATCTACATCAATACATAAAAGTTATAAAATTCTGTTATGATTAAACTTTATTTCTCATTTGCACCATTATTCTATATTTTCATAATCTTTCTAATTGCTTTTTGCATTTTTGTACCTTTTATTATTTTATTTGCATTATTCTATTAATAAATCATGATCGCCACCTTTTTTTTTTACTATTTTCATATGTCTGTTGGTCATTATTAGTATGTCTAAATTGAAAAACTGTCTATTTGTTTCTATGTATATTTTAAAATAAGATTGCTTAGTCCTCCATCATTTTTACAATACTTTTAATGATAGATTTATGCAAACATCATTGCATACCACAGAATGACTGCTTCCTCCACCAGTTTTTCAAGTGCCTCTTCCATTGACCCTCTCTCATCACTTCATCTTTCTGTCCAGATAGGCTCAATTCTGTCTTAACTTTATTTATTTATTTATTTTTTTTGTTACGTTTTTGAGGCCACACCGTTTGATGCTCAGCGGATACTCCTGGCTAAGTGCTGAGAAATTGCCCCTGGCTTGGGGGGACCATATGGGATGCCGGGGTTCGAACCATGGTCTTTCCTTGGCTAGTGCTTGCAAGGCAGACACCTTACCTCTAGTGCCACCTCACTGGCCCCTAGCTTTATTATTTTTATTTTCTGTTAACTGTTCAAGTATAGAATAGACTATATTAATCATGAAATATCTTCTATTTCCTCAAAATATTGTAATTACATGCCCTTCCATCATTTTATAAATGTAGTGGCTATTTATATTTTCTTTCCTTCTTTTTTCTTTTCTTCTTTCTTTCTTCTTTTCTTTCTTTCTTCTTTTCTTTCTTTCTTTCTTTCTTTCTTTCTTTCTTTCTTTCTTTCTTTCTTTCTTTCTTTCTTTCTTTCTTTCTTTCTTTCTTTCTTTCTTTCTTTCTTTCTTTCTTTCTTTCTTTCTTTCTTTCTTTCTTTATTCTTTCTTTCTTTCCTCTTTCTTTCTTTTTTCTTTTTTTCTTTCTTTCTTTCTTTCTTTCTTTCTTTCTTTCTTACTTTCTTTCCTCTTACTTTCTTTCTTTCTTTCTTTCTTTCTTTCTTTCTTTCTTTCTTTCTTTCTTTCTTTCTTTCTTTCTTTCTTTCTTTCTTTCTTTCTTTCTTTCTTTCTTTCTTTCTTTCTTTTCTTTCTTTCTTCTTTCTTTCTTTCTTTCTTTCTTTCTTTCTTTCTTTCTTTCTTTCTTTCTTTCTTTCTTTCTTTCTTTCTTTCTTTCTTTCTTTCTTTCTTTCTTTCTTCTTCTTTCTTTCTTTCTTTCTTTCTTTCTTTCTTTCTTTCTTTCTTTCTCTTTCTTTCTTTCTTTCTTTCTTTCTTTCTTTCTTTCTTTCTTTCTTTCTTCTTTCTTTCTTTCTCTTTCTTTCTTTCTTTCTTTCTTTCTTTCTTTCTTTCTTTCTTTCTTTCTTTCTTTCTTTCTTTCCTTCTTTCTTTCATTCCTTACTTTCTTGCTTTCTTTCTCTTTCTTTCCCTCCCTCCTCCCTCCCTCCTTCCCTCTCTCCCATCCTTCCTTCCTCCCTCCCTCCCTCGCTCCCTCCCTCCTTCCCTTCGTATCATCCTCCCTCCCTCCCTCCCTCCCTCCCTCCCTCCCTCCCTCCCTCCCTCCCTCCCTCCCTTCCTTCCTTCCTTCCTTCCTTCCTTCCTTCCTTCCTTCCTTCCTTCCTTCCTTCCTTCCGGTTTTTGGGCCACATCCAGTGACGCTCAGGGGTATTCCTGGTTATGCACTTAGAAATCGCTCCTGTCTTGGGGGACTATATAGGATGCTGGGGTATTGTACTGAGGTCCGTCCTAGGCTAGCTCGGGCAAGGCAGACACCTTACCACTTGAGCCACTGCTCCGGCAGCATTCAGGCATGCTTTTTATAGTTAATTCTTTATATATTATTGGGAAATAATTCTTTAGGTCTGAAATGAGCTATTTTGTCTTCATATTTGATAACATTTTTTATTTAATGTAGAACTTAAATTTTAATATATTTTATTACTTAGAATTTTATTTACATTTTAAATTTAATTTAGCTAATATATTAATTAGATTCACATTCTAATTTTATGATGGTATATTCTTTTTCAATGTATAATTCTGAAATTTTACTAATATAGAACTAAATATTAGTTGCTTTTTCATTATATTTAGAACTCTGAATTCTTTAAGAAAACTGTCTTAACTTCACTAATTTATTTTTATTTTTTTGTTAACTGTTCAAGTAGAGAATAAATTATATTCATCATTAAATGTCTTTTATTTCCTCAAAATATCGTACTGTACTTACAAGTCCTTCCATCATTTCATAACTTTAATGGTTGTTCTATATTTTAAACAATTTACATAATTTACTTTCATTTTCTTGTTGCTTTTTAATAAATTTGTATATTTGTAGAACTCTTAATCTCTAAAAATTCTAAATCTGTTTTTTTAACTCTAATGCAAAAGGCGTTTAACTTGAATCACTGATTAACATATCTCTACTTAAACATTTACAACATTCTTTACTTTCCCTGACTTCTTTTTCTTTTTGAGTCATGTACCATAATTAATATTTTTTAGAAAGTAAGATCATCTCTGTGTATTTGTAAAAAGTAATTCATGGAATGTAGCTTTAAGGATTTTAGACAAAGTTTATATTCTTTTTTGGAAAGCACCTAAATGCCCCACAACTGAAAGTGTAATCTGATATGATGAAATTAATTGAAATGGCAAGATATTACAGTAAATAATACATTTTCCTTGCATAGTTTTCTGTGATTTGATCAATCACTTTTGTTGTAACCCCCCCAAAAGACAAAAATAATACGATTTATAATATCAGCTCTAACTTTGTAAACGAATTTTGCAATTGTTATATAAAATCAAACCAATATTTTAATTAGGCTTATGTTACTGATTGAATGTCTTTCTATAAATGCATCATAACTAGTGTAAAGGGATTGGTAAATCAATAGTTCTATAGAAGGTTTAAAATTAGTGCTTTTGATTCCTTTGATTAACTTTCTGCTTATGATTAATCTGTTCCAGAAGGCAGTCATATTAAATTGTAATTATTTTATAATTAATTTAAATAGTAAATTAATTTAAATTATTATAATTTGTAAAGGTAAATTGTAAATTTATCACCCTAGCCTATCTTTGATAGTGATGTATTTTGTTTATGTTTTAAGATAGTTATTGAAAATATCTCCAGAACTAGAGTATTCATAGGTTTTCTTTTAGTTATTTTTATATATTTTAATGGGGTATTGAGGGAGAAGATATAAAATGATATATTTGCCTTAACATTATTGAAATGAAAACACACTCAACAAATATTGATCACAAAATGTATGATTTAACTTAGCCATCTTTCTATATAAAGAGCAAAAGTTATCCCTATCCTTTCATATTTTACTTTTTAAGGAAAGTTATGAGTGATAAACAAATTATTTTAGTATAATTAAAGTAATAATAAATAAATGAAATGATTGTATGGTTTGTGAGGGAATGACAGGAGTATAAGCAACTCAAGATTTAATGTCAGGAATAAAAATATGAAGCAGAACATGATTCAATTCAGCCTCTAAAATAAGAAAGAAACAATTGAGCGAAAAATGTGGAAGAATGACAAGTTGAAATGAACTTTATATAACAGAAATTAGAAATTGAAAGAAAGCCACGGCATCTATCTGTAAGTGAGTGGGTAGTAGAACAAGGCATGTTGAGGCATACATCTAGAGGCCAAATTATTTGGGGTGTTAAAACTCATGTCACAATATAGGCCACTTAATTCAACTATTTTATTTAGGTGCATTGAATAATATAATCTGTACTTTAAATTTATCATTTTATTTTTCTGAGGATAAGGATTGGAGGTAAAAAGCGGGAGGTAAGGATACATCTCAGGAGCATATATCAGTGATTTACCTGAGATAATGAGATTCTGAAGTAAGATGATAAGAGAAAAAGAAAATAAAGTGATAAGAGAAAATAAAATAAGAATTTACTTCCTACATTTATGTGTGAAATACTGAATTACTGACATTCATGGGTGCACTTGTGGGAGTGATGAGAAAGAGAATCTAAATGACTAAATTATACAACAAAATTCATTGTTTCGTAGAAGTTTCCCTAGATGGGTAAAACTAGGGAAACAAAGGAATTAAGATTCTAATCTGGAACTCATTAAGATTAAGATGTCAGCAAAGCATTCAAATTCAAATGAGAAGAAAGAGGAGACTGGGGATTTAACTATATTTTATTAATGCATATAATGTAATGAAAACCGTATGACTAGATATGATAAATTCTGGAGAAAGAATAAGAGAAGAGGCAAAAAAAGGCTACTATAGTTCTCAGGTGGATAGAGGTAGAGAAAGCAGCAAAGAAAAATATATAGAAATATGACCAAAAAAGGCTTATGCAGTCACCAGGAATGCTGAAAGAGTTATGAAAATGAGATCATAAGAGTGAAGATAGAACAAAGTTCAAAGAAGAAAGCTTTCCAATAAAAGGCAGAGAAGAATAAATTAGGTTTTGTTGATTTTAACAATGGCAGTTTCATGGAAGGCAAGTTGATTGGAGAATTTTGAAGAGTAAAGGAGTGTTAAGGAAGAGGTTGGGAAAAAGCAAAAGCATAAAATGATTGTAAGAAACTTTAGACATGATGGAGAACTGAAAGGAGTAGAAGGAACAGATGGAGAAAAAGGAGGGTTTTGATTATTTGCTCATTTGTTTCATTATAAAATGAAAGACATTACATCTTATTGTGTAAAACCTCCTACATAAGTTGTGACCCACAGCTTTCCTGTCGTGCTCCAGATGGTTTGAGAAAGGGGGAGACACTAGCTTCAGGATTTTAACAGTCTCACCATTTTCCCTTGTGGAACTTAATATGTGTTCTATGGTGTGAAATGTTGTGAAACAGTGAGTTCTGGCATATGGAACTCATCTAGGAGAGAGGGAGGGAGAGAAAAGTGGAGAGTAGATCATAGAAAAGAAGATAAAAGAAGACACAAGACAAGATTTAAAAATATAGAGAAAAAGAATTTAGCCAAAGAAAAGTCATATAGCAATTCCATATATATATGGAATGATTCACCTTTGTCATAAAAAAAATTCCCATTTTCTTCTGTAAAAGAGAAAAAAAGCTTAGCAGATGCTTATTATTATTTTTTTCATAGGTAGATATTTGAAGCACAAGGAGAGAGAATGCTATAGACTGAAGTGCATGTTTTGCATTCAAGGAGGTCACAGTTTGATCTCTGTCATTGCTGGGTCCCTTGAGCACAGATCTGAAAGGTTTCCCCAAGCACTACCAGGTGTGGGCCTAAAACCAAATAAAATTACAAAAATCAATTTTTTGAAACAAGTATACTCTCTTATGCAAACATACAGACGTAAAGTAAGATTTGATTAGGACATAGAAAGAGATATGTCTTAATAACTACAAAGAAAAAGAACTATACATGGTAAGATGGTTTTATACCTCTTCGAGATAAGATCTTTCCATTAAATAAATTCAACATCTCTTACTGCACATATAGAGATATTTATATAGATATAGCTTAAAAAAGGAATCCTCAAAAATTTTAAACCAGAGACCAGTTCACTTTCCCTCATACCATCATAGGGCCAGAATATAGTTTAAAAAAAAAAAAAAACTATGAACAAATTCCTATACACACTGCACATACCTAATTTTGTAGTAAAAAAATAAAATGGGAACAAATACAATATTTGAAATGAAGAACAAGTGACGTTAAATCAATAGACATACTAAACATATAGACATACTAGTATTTCAATGGGAACTATGGGCATTTTTTTGGCAGGTTGTCGTTTGAGAACCCCTCCCAAGACCGAGAGACAAAAAGAAGGAGGGGAATCAGAGAGTATGGCTGACATTCCATACATGTGACTGTGGGCCCAGGACAAGTCCAGTGCTAAGCAGGACAGGCAGTAGTGACAAAAACACCCAGCAGTCCAGATAAGTGTCCTCTTCAGGCCACATGTAGCCCATAGGCAGTAGTTTAGGGACCCCTGTCCTAAATTCTGTAAACTCCAGAAAATCAGTAATGTTCCACAGGGCTGCAGCATGAACTGTATTTGCAAACTATGTCACTAATGCATATTTATTATTAAACAAATATATTATAAACAAATAATAATAATTGGGTTCCTGAAATTTTTTTATAGAATCAATAGATCATTTAAGGATCAATAGATCATGTAATGAGTTGCAACATTTCTTAGCAAAATGTCTGATTTTTTTTCCCAAAAATCTGTCCTCCATTTTTCCCTTTTTTATTTTGCTTCTCATTTAAATAAAATCAAACACTGGAGCCAACATTTCTAGCCAAACCCTTTTAAAAAATACTGCTCCCTAATGTAAAAATTGACTGTCAGCCAAAATGTCTATAACTGATTTAATTGGACAAATATTAGAAGTTAAATTTTTTAATTATAAATTCTCCAAGTAAGAATTATCTTTCTAGTATAATATTTCTGCCCTTGATAGTCTATTCACCTAGATTGCCAAAGTCAGCTCTTTTCCATGAACCTTTTACTCATGGAATTTAAGCCATAGCTTTAGCTTGATTGACTTCACTTTATTTTATGCTTCAAAAAAAAAAAAAAAAGAAAAAACCTGTTGCCCCTGTTGGCATATTTACTGCTGCCTTTGCAGATATATGAAGTATCCCAAGCATAACATAACTACAGATGGTAAAATGCTCACTTTAATCAACCCCTTGCTGTGTTTCTGGAAGTACCACTATCAGCCTCTACTTCATGACTGACTGCTTGCGCCCACCCTGGGCACACGGATAGTGTTGAGGCACTAATTTGTTAAATTTGAGGAGAGCACAACATCACATCTTACAGCTTTTAAGAGACTAAATATTTATCTACCTACTCTCCAGATAGTTCAAGGATGACTACTCATTCTAGGCTAAGGGATTTCAGTATATTGGACTTTCTGTTTAAAATAAGTAGGCAAATAATGTGAAATGTTTTGATCTTCCCCCAGTGGCTATAAAGGCATTTAAAAGTCTTTTATTTGCTTAGACTAGCAAAAAGGAGCATGCTTAGTTATGCTATCTAACTGGCTATCACTGTTATTTGTTTCTAGGGAAACCAACCTTGGGATTATTTTTGCCCATCTCAGGTAGAAAGTGAAGCTTTGATTGCATGGTTATGATTTCAGTGGAGTATGTTGTCTTTTATCTTCATAGTTCTAACAGCTCTGTATAAAATAAAATAGTAATATTAGAAGGAATTTTATTCTCTATATGCTGGAAGATAACTACATCTTTTTCTGATGTCCTTAAGCCCTTGGAGATATGTTGAAGAAAAATAAAAGAAAGGCAATATAATAAGATTGTGTATGATTCTTATATCTCAGTATATTGCAGAAACTTACATTAATAATTACATGTTATCATAAAACACTAGGACAATGAAGCCTATATAGTTTATTTGTAGATAGGGAAAACAATATCTTAATACATAAAGATACATTAATATATCATTTTCTCTTCTTTAATAACATATTTTGAAACTATCTCAAAATAATACATGAACTAAAAAGTCCTTGTAAGATTCATATTGCTTGAAAAATATGCTTATTGCTATTTTAAAAGTTGCATAATAGACTTAAGGATCTTAAAAGGCTAATCTCATTTATTCTTTGCTCTTACATATCGCAGACCGTTTACCACTTCTTATGACCTTTAACAACTGGTAGTATTAAATTAATATATGTATATTTAAAACAACTTAACAAATATACATTTTTCCTATTTAAATATTTAAATTCTCTTGATCATGAAGAGAATCAATTTGAAAGTGGGGCTATAATCTCAAGAGTTTTAATAGGTACTTTTTTTAAAAAAAACTATCTGCTGTAGATTTTAAGTCACAAAGAAAATGGTATCTTTATCAGGTGTCTTAGTTAAGAATAAACTTTGGGCCAGAGTGGTGGTGTAAGTGGTAGGACATTTGCCTTGCAGGCGCTAACCTAGGACAGACCAAGGTTCAGTCCCCCAGCATCCCATATGGTCCCCCAAGCCAGGAGCAATTTCTGAGTGCATAGCCAGGAATAACCCCTAAGCATCACAGGCATGGTCCAAAAACCAAAAGCCAAAAAACAATGAATAAACTGAGTTTAGTTTTTCTCAAGTTATATCAATATTCAAGATTTAGGGTCAGAAGTATAATTTAAAGTGCTGATAAGATGCTTCCCAGGCAGAGGCCTTGGTGGCATCATACGTTCCTAGGGCACTACAAGGAACAACTCACAAGCATAAAGTTCCTTTCTTAACAAAGAGCTGAAAGTGGCCATTTAGTATGCATGAATATCGGTCCAATTCTTTATTCTTCAATAAAGCACCAAAAATCAGAATCCAAAAAGAAAAAGCCAAAGTATTTATCATGAAAAATAACTTTGCATTTCTAGCTACATTTATTTAAAAACTAAAATGCACTTAAGAACAATTGATATATCATTATTCCTATGAAGCAATAAAGGAAAACTATCTAAGAAACTAGTAGAACTATAATATATAATGCAGCCTAATGTTGATTATATGATCTGTATGCATTTACTTTCTGTATAATTATGGATACTTTCATTTACTATGTGCTGCTAGTTCTAACATAGTATTTCAAAAGATACTACTAGATGCATATTTCATAGGCTTTTTAGATACCTTTATTTTTTTTTACTGAAAAATGTTTTGTGTTAATTTATGATCTGTGTAAAAAGAATCACTGTGGCCTTCCATTATTATGTTTTGGAATATACATGTATTCAAACAACTGTACCTTAATATGATTCTGAGACATAAAGTCTTTTTTTTGCCACATTATTTGTCAGTAGATTTAGAAATTACTTTTAAAAATGGTTTTGATTATGAAATGTTAACATTTTATCTGAAAATATTAAGTTTCATTGATTAGAAGAAAACAATTCACTGTGAAAACAAAGCCAAATAGATGCTATTTGTTGCCTTCTATGACCGATCCTTGACTTAGCCTCTCCCCTAAAAGTATTGAAATATTAATATTAGATTTCCCCTCTGACCTATGGGTTAGAGTAATGCTTATTTATTGGTCTTTAACAACAGATTTAATATTCTAGGCCTAAGTCATCAGTTAATAAAATATCTCTCGCTATCAAAAATGATTCACTTAAAGATAATTTACTCAGTTATGTACAAAAAGTTTTAATGGCCTATTTCTTAGCCTTATATTTGAAGAAAATAAGTTTCCTTTTTTCTTTGAATGATGTGTTGTGGTCAAAATTGCTTGTTTCTTTATACCTCAGATTTTTCATATACCATATTTTCTTTTACCTTTTTTTCTGACAAAATATTACTTGTATAAAATTAAGGTTTAAATTAAAATGTACATTTAAAATGGGAATGTTTGGTCTATAGAGATAGAAAGAAGAAGTAATATGAATATTTTTCATCCTGCAGCCCAGGTTTGATCAGAAGGATTACAGGGTACCCTGAATACCAAACCTGGGGGTCCCCTACTTAAGCATTGCCATGTGCTTTCTAAGTAAGTCAGGAGTGGTCCATGAGCATCCTTGGGTGTTTCAAAAGAATTAAAAAGTATGACTTAATGGGGCCAGAGCAGTGGCACAGCGGTAGGGCATTGCCTTGCATACAGCTGACCTAGGATGGACCATGGTTTAATCTCTTGGCATCCCATCTAGTCCCCCAAACCAGGAGTGATTTCTGAGCGCAGTGCCAAGAGTAATCCCTGAGCATCACCAAGTGTGGCCCAAAAACCAAAAAAAAAAGAAAAAAAAAGTGTGACTATGGCACAATAGATAATAAGCACAAAAGTATTCTTTTGTCTTCGTCATAATAGTAATAATGATAGATAAAAATTATCCTGATATTTCAGGCACTGATTTCATTTGATGATTTATAAATATTATCTTAATCATTTAGGATTTTAATACAAATAAATATTAATTTTTTATGTGGGCCACACCCAGTGATACTCTAGTGTTACTCTTGGCTATTCTTACAGAAATTTCTCCTAGCTTGATGGACCATATGGAATGCCTGGGATCTAACCCATGTCTGTCCTGTGTCAGCTGAGTGCAAGACAAATGCCCTACCACTGTACTATCGCTCTGGCCCTAGGTATTACTCCTTTAGATCAGACGTTTAAGAATTTTCTCAAATGTTCTTGTTCAGATAACCTAGATATACTGGGCTATATATTCTTTCCATATTAAAACTGGATGATAATCATCATTGACAGACATTTTCTTTGATGAGATCTTCCTTAAGTTAGAAAGAGCACTGGATCTCATGAAACTAGAGAGGATATTTATTCATGCATAGTTATTCTATAGTCTTTAAACATAATATATTTTTTAAAATTGAGAAAGTGCATGGCAGAGATAAGTTAATTGTGTGATTTTAGAAAGCTGTGAAATCATTACTATGTTCTAAATGCTCTCAAAAGAGATGCAAAGGCCAGAGTGATAGTACAGTGAGTGGTACAATTGCTTTGCACACTGATAAACTGCACCACTGGGTGTGACCCCAAAAAACAAAAAACAAAAAAAAATAGTTGCAAACATACGAAAGTACTAGTCATAGGTCAATAAAGCAAATAGACACCCATACCTCTCCTCCATAAATATGCAGTGACTACAATATCGCATTTTGCTGAGTAGTAAAGTGGGTAATAATGTTAGAAATTATATGGGACCAGAGTGGTGGTGCAGCAGTAGGGTGTTTGCCTTGCATGTGGCTGACCTAGGAAGGATTCTCAGCATCCCATATGGCTCTCCAATCCAGGATCAATTTCTGAGACATAGCCAGGAGTAACCCCTGAGCATCACTGGTGTGGCCCAAATCCCCAAAAAAAAGAAACTCCCCCCCAAAAAAAACAAAAAAAGAAATCATAAATGAAATATTAACAATGAGAGTAAAATGTTATATTTAATAACATTAAATATAAATGTTATATTTAATAAAATTATTCCTCAGGTGTATAATTTAGAACTAGAGACTTGCCTGTGCTCTTTTTGAGAAGTGCTTGGAGTCAGTCTTTTTTTTTGTTTGTTTGTTCGTTTGTTTTTTGTGTTTTTTTGGGTCACACCCGGCAGTGCTCAGGGGTTTTTCCTGACTCCATGCTCAGAAATTGCTCCTGGCAGGCTCAGGGGACCATATGGGACGCCGGGATTCCAACCGATGACCTTCTGCAGGAAAGGTAAATGCCTTACCTCCATGCTATCTCTCCGGCCCCTTAGAGTCAGTCTAAAGCACAGCTAGGTGTGGTCTCAAAACAAAATTTTATATTTACCAAAGATGAAATTATTGGAAGTTACTATAAACTCTTTAAAATGGAGGAGACTTTCTTTTTCACATTTTACAAAACTACATTATTGAATACTCATTTCAGTGAGTCATTTTAGACTCATTTTAGAGATGATCTTGTTTCATTTATGCAACACTGTATTCCATAGATAATTCTTGTGCTTTTTTTTTTTTCAAATTTAGAAATAGAAAGACTACAATTGATTGGTAATGTAAATTGATTGTTAACGTAAATAAAGCATGTTTTCTATAGAGGAGAGTAAATAGCTCTGTAATTTGGTTAAATTTAAGACCTTCAGAATGCTGCACATATTTTTTAAAAAGATTTATGCATGATCCAATCATTCAGCCTTGAGAAACTGATGAAATCCAATGGCCTTTAAGTATAAAGAAATAGAAGTCTAACAGAAAAAAGTTATTTTTTGTGTATAAGTACCAGAAGGACACAGAGGATAAAATATAAAAACCGCAAGAGCTTAATATTTTATTCTCATTGACTCCATTGGTCTTTTTCCTTCAGAAAATAGTCTTTAATAAGCCTTTATGTGTTTTTTCTTATTTTTTAAAATAAAAAATGTTGTTATTTGTTTGTTTGTTTTTGTTTGGCCCCACCCATTGACTCTCAGGGTTTCACTCCAGGCTATGCACTTAGAAATTACTCCTGCCTTGGGGGACTATTGGGACCCTGGAGATCGAACCATGGTTCCTCCTAGGTGCAAGGCAAAGGGTCTACTGCTACACTATTACTCTGGCCCCTAGCGCATTGATGTTTTATTTTTTTATATTTCTCTAGGACTCAGTTTTTGTTATTATCATATCACTCACTGATTAGATACTTGTTTAAATCTCATTAAATTAAAATTTTTTGAATAAGTATATATTTTTATCTTTAAGATATATAAGTAAAATAAATATGCATTAATATTTTATTTTTAAAGATACCTTATTTATTGTAGAATAAACGTTTTTCCCTTATAATTTTGTTTTTGTTTTAAAGATAAGCCTACAATAAACACCATAGAAAAAACAATGCTCTAACTTCCCACTCCTGAGGAGAAACCATCTGCATTATCTTTAGTAGTGATCCAGTAATAATAGCCAAGACCCAAATGTGCTATGTTCATTGTTTCAGAAAAATATCTCAGATAATATAAGCCATATTTCCTATTGTTCAATACCTTAAAGTTCCTTTGTTTGATTCCTTTGTTTTTTTAAGTTTTAATCTCTGATCACGACTTAACAGTGTAATGGAATCTGCCACATTTAAGGAAGAGTTTATGGTTATATTGAAAATATACTCATAAGAAGGTTGCCCTGAAAAATGGATCATTTCCCAGCACCATTGGATCATCTTCCTTACCCTATTGAGCACGAATTAGCAGAGCACCAGAGAAGGAACTGTTTGTCAGGGTCCTCTGAATACTTCTTAGAAAATAACCTCCACCATCCCAATAATTTAGTATTGAAAAAAATAGAAAAAAGGAGGCAGGATCCTATGTGAACAAAAATATGGAGTAAGTTTCACAAAAAAGAATTGCAATAAACATGTAGAGGGAAATAATTGGTTGATTGAAAAAGGAAAAGTTTAGCAAAAATAGAAAGTGCATTTTAAAGGAAATGGTATGCATCTAGTGTATAATATTCTAATGTACAATCTAAATATGTTAAAAAGTCACAGATGAGAAAAAATTTAAAGTTAAAGTACACATTGAAATTTATATTTGAAAAACTGATTGTACAAGACTATGAAATAGCAGAAAATTGGAAGACGTGAATGACAAGATTATTTAGACTGCAGAAATTACTAAATGTGGAGGCAATCAGAGTGGAGAGAGAAGAGAAATTAAGAGAGGGGAGCCTAGAAGTTACAGAGAGAGACAGATATATAGAGAGAGACAGAGACAGACAGAGACAAAGAGACATAGAGACAGAGACACAGAGACAGAGACAGAGAGACAAAGCGAGAACACTCCAATAAGCAACTAGGAAGGAGAAAGAATTTTAATTTCTACAGGGAACTTCACTGAATCTAATCAAGAATTCATATATTTTTTAAATCACAAAGAAGAGTTTGGTGGAAGAAGAAATTGTGGAGAAGCAAAACAGGGAGACTTAGAGAAGCTGCAAAGAATAGCTGCCAATGGAACTCTGAGAGATGGAGGAACCAGAGAACTGATTCAAAATACAATATGGAAGAAGAGCCCTGGTGAGAGTTAGTGCAGATTAAGGTGACAGTGCCAGCAAAAGAGGGCTCTTCCAGCAATACAAAGATGCATCAGATCAACAGCCAAATGACTGTAACTGGAGTTTTGATGTGCATGTGTGCTCAGTCAAAACTGTCATCTCACCCTGTCCATATCACATATAGAATGTGATAACTCTATGTAAAGCTCTTTAGTTCCAAGCAGCTCAATGATTTGGAAGCTCACAATCATATGTGGTAAATTAGCACCATCTAGCTCACTGACTGTTGGCATACTGTCAAACTTGCAAGCCTAACCTAGCTGAGTTCGTTGGGTTCATGGAAACACAACCAAAGTAGCTGGTTTAATATAGTTCTGTCCACCAGGTTCCCCAGGAACCACATCAAAACAAACCTATTCCTTTGTGGAAGCAGAACCAGATTAGTGGACTCCATATCTGACCAGCTTGTCATCAACCACTCCCTCTCACCTCCAGGACTGAAAACCAGCATCCCTAAATAAAATTAAAAGAAACTAGCATCTAAATCCAAGTAATAAGGGAAGGCTCTTCAGAACTATCAAATATATGGGTTCTGGCATCTAGGGTATTCCTTTTTTGTTTGTTTGTTTTTTGGGCCACACCCGTTGACACTCAGGGGTTACTCCTGGCTATGTGCTCAGAAATCTCCCCTGGCTTGGGGGGACCATATGGGATGCTGGGAGATCAAACCGAGGTCCATCCTAGGCTAGCACTTGCAAGGCAACGCCTTACCTCTAGCACCACCTCTTTGGCCCCATCTAGATTATTTCTAATCTAAAACCCAGGATTAAAGAAATTTTAACTTCACTCTAATTGTCTCCACAGTTACTAAATTCTGCAGTCTCCAAATAGCTAATGTCCATGTTGTCCATACTCAGCCCAAACTCTCTGGTTTTGACTCTCAATAGTGACCCTGGAAATTGATGAAAGGGTATTAATGTCTACCAGAAAATGATTACAGGTGAGGCAATCCACAAACTTTCTCAAACAACAAAGACATAAGAGGGAACAGCAAGTTAGGTGAGATTCTCCATGATATCAATCTCAAAGGTTACTTTAATATTTAAATTCTATTTGCAAAAGTAAAAATAATCAAGTAGAACTATATCTACATTTTTTGTATAGAGAAACTAGTGCCAAAAAAAGATACTTTCAGAAAGACACTCAAAGAAAGTACTTACACATTAGAGATCATAAAAGGCTTACCATCGAAGACATATAAAGCACTATCATGCTTGCTAAGAAAATCATAAAAATGGGGAAATGAAATTAACAGATCTTTCCTAATTAGATGGACAAGGTATATGAAAGTGTATATTTTACTGGGGATATGCAAATAAAATAATAGTGAATTTTATCTCAACACCATTGAGAATAGTAGAGTTATGTCAAAGGAAAACACATATCTACATGGGAATCTGGTTTAGCTGCTATAGAAAATGGTATTAAAGACTTCTCAAAAAAATTAAAAACAGATTTTAAGTATGACACAGTGATTCTAGTGTTTGGCATCTAGCCCAGGAATACAAAAACATTAACTAGAAAAGGCACACAATCCATGTCTATTGTAGAGCCATTTACAGCTGCTAATGTATGGGGAAAAAATCTTTGTACACTGACATATTAATAAAAAATAAGTTGTTGTATAAAAATAGACATTTTAGATGTCAAAGCAGTAGTACAGCCAGTAGGGTGCTTGTTTTGCATGTAGCTTATTGGGGTTCAATCTCTAGCATTCCTATAGTCTCTTGAACCCTGTAACAATGATCCCTGACTCCAGAGCCAGGAGTAAGTCCTGAACACATCTGGGCGTGGCCCCCAAAGTGCCCCCCCATAAAGAAAGAAAGAGTAACATATATAGTAGAATACTACTCAATTGTATATGATTAAATGCTACCCAACTATAAAAATATTTTGCTTTTTGCTACAACTTGACAAAGCTAGAAAACAAGTCAAAGAATGACAGATAATGATATCACTAATTCATGAATATAATATAATAAAAAAGACAAGTCCTTAGATTTAGAGTTTCAGAAACTTTGATTATCAAGGGAAAGGAAAGAGAAAGGGAGGTAAAAGGTAAGGACTCTAAAAGACATTGGGGCAGTGGTGGAGAGTCATACATATTTTGGTGGTGGTGGAGGTTAGACAGTATTTTAACCATGTCATCTTACCTTGAAATATAAAAAAAAAGAAGAAACACAATAACATTGAGGATAACTTAAAAATGTCTAAAGTAGCCGAAACATTAGATACTTTAATTTTAATAAAAGTTTATGTAGTGGATGAAGAAAACAAAATTTTGCTAGTTTTTACTAGTAACATAAGATACTAATTCCCTTGGCTTAAGATGGCTTGTTTTCTTTTACCTTAATTTATATAAGATATCAACCTGATAATAGGCAGAAAAGATTCATTTTATACCTATACAAATTCAAAAAATAACTAAAATATTTGAAACTGTAAAAATTATATATACATTTTTCAAATTTAGGGTAAAGTCATAACAAGATATCACATTTCTTATTTTTTGCTGAAGATCTTTTTATAAATACTATATCACTTCCCATTGGTCTACTATAATTACCAAGAGATTTATTTGAATTCTGTATCTTGGGACCATTTTGTTTAAACTATTACACATACATTATTAATTTTTTGCTAAAACAATGGTAGTTAATGTAAGTTATAATAGCAGAAACAATATTTTGTATATCAGAATAAAACATGAAAAATATATAACTATAAAACGAATTTACAAAGATTTCTTTTTCATTGTTTAAATTTTTTCATTTGATGTAGTTATTTTTAAATAATATATCTATTTAAACTCCATGATTTTAAACATGTTTGTAGTTACAGGTCGGGTGTGGGGGAGGATGTTGAGCGGGGCCAATGGTGGTGGAAATGTTGCACTGGTGAAAGGGGGTGTTTTTTTATGAATGTGTCTTGGGAGCATTTGAACAATGGTATTCTCTGAATTTGATCCCTGGCATCACAATCAATATCACTTAAGAATCATCCTTAACTTCCAGACGTGGCTACTATCAAAGCAGTTTTTTAGCTCTATGGTATTTCAGGTGTGTTATGGGGTATCGTGTGCTGGGTAGTAAGCTAGAGATTTATCCCTTTGAGTTATATTCCAGGAGTATGGGAATTTTGAGTCTGAAACAAATAAATTACTATCAACTTACTTGAACATAAAAAGTATATGCAAGATGGAGTTAGATGTTAGTATAGAGATTGAGGTAAAAATGTTTGCAAAATAGTACAGTTTAAAAATCCCAAAACTGTATTCAGAGTTTGTAGAAAGAAATAAAAAAAGTCCAAAGACTGTGCCTTTTTGAATTTCTAAATATATATATATATATATATATATATGAACTCTTATTTAATAGCAAAGTGAAGACAAATGTAGAAGGAAAGAAGAGACTTGTAGCAGGAATATTATTAAAGTCTAATGACTAAAAGTTCACTTATGGATAAAATTAATACAACCATCTTTTCCAAATGCTAAAACTTTTAGTGAGAAATAATTAGCATTAGCAATAATGCAAAAACTGTGAGTTCTTAAGCACAATTAAATTGTACTCTAATAGGTATATAAATGAAACTGTAGTAAAAGTCTCTTTGTGGAGAAAGTGTCACCATAATTTTTATGGTCTTGCAATGTTTAGTTTGCTTCTCAGAAAATTGAATCCTATTAACCTATTAATCTGTTCCTGTGTTGCTCATCACGGATTCTATTACAAGTGAATTATGACCCATTGTTTTCATTGTTTTACCACAAAGACAATACAGAGAAAAGTATATTTTGGTTCCTCCCTAATGGTGTTGGGGTCCACCGGGGTTGTACCTGGTGATGATTAAGAAATCAAGTGAGACTGAGGAGTGAGCCTTGAACTCTGTGTTTGTCGGTTATGCAATCCAGAATTTTTAAACTCTATCCTGAGCCAGTAGAGAATTCTTAGTGCAGCTCCTTAGACTTACTTCCATTCCTCTATATCTGAAACTTTCCTCTTCTTTTTGGTTTTAGATTTGGATTGTATTTTGGGGCCATACCTTGCTGTAAACTGGGATTCCTCCTGGCTATGTGTTCAGGACTCACTCCTGACAGGATGGGCAGGACTCTATGCTGTGCTGAAATCAAACTTGTGCTGGCTGTTTGCCAAGCAACCTCTCTATAGTCCAGTGCTTTGATATCTAGACATCTGATTGACTATTTTTCAAGGATTCAAATTTTAATTAACCTTTGAAAATATTTGGGCCATACATCGGGGCTTACTGCTAAGTCCGTGTTCTGAGGTCAAATTTTTTCAAATGCTCAGAGAACTATATGCAATGTCAATATATTGAAGATTGAATATGAGTCAACTTCAGGCAAGGCATAATCTTAATCCCTGTCCTGTCTTTACATCCCCAAATGAAGACAACATTGAAAACAGAAGGCTCAAATAAGCCCAGGTTTATACCATGAAAAGACTAAGGAAAAACCTTCACCTGGCAATTAGTGAAATAGAATCTTAACTTTCTTTTCTTTTAAATAATTTTTATTGTGACCAATGTGAATTCCAAGCCTTTCACAGTTCTATTTAAGGTACATAGTGACAGTGAATTAGGGACATTCCCACCGCCAGTGTTGTCCTCCCTCCACTCCTGTTCCCAGCATGCATCCCAAACCTCCCTGCTTTGCCCCTTGGACTTGTACATATGGTAGTTGAGAATTCTAATCTTCTTAAAATTAGAACTTTGGCCTGAGAAATAGAATTATTCTCTTGTTGCATTGTTCTTATTTTTGTTCATAATTTTACTATAATACACAGGCCAAAAATGCTTGTATTTCTAGAGGCTTAGAAAAGGAGATACAAGTATTAGAAACCTTTTAATTTATTCACATAATGATTTTTTTGTTCCCATAAACAAATGTGCTGCTGGCTACATAACCATGTAACCTCATGCATGCTTTGCATGCAGTGGACCATGTTTTCATCCTCAGTACTGCATGGGGTCCCCCCAGAATTGCTAGAAATGACCCAGTTCTGAACAAAGAGTCAAGAGTAAGCCCTGAGCACTGCTGGGTGTTGCTCATTCCTCCCCTTCTTAGAAAGTAATTTTTTGGGTCTGAGTAGTGGCGCAGCGGTAGGCCTTCTGCCTTGCATGCACTAACCTAGGACTGATCATGGTTTGATTCCCTGGTGTCCCATATGGTCCCCCAAGCCAGGAATGATTTCTGAGAGCATAGCAAGGATCGTCACTGGGTGTGACCCCCACAAAAAACAAAAACAGAAAAATAAAGAAAATAACCTTGTAATTAGATTGAATATAAAATTAAAAACTTTTGAATTGGGAAAAATCACTTTAATTGGGAAAGTGTCGGGGTATCCTCGAGCATTTTTGGTTCTGCCATAAGTGCTGGTTTATGCAGGGGTCTGAGACAAATCATGAGAGAAATACTACCTACTTTGTACCTGTTTAATTTTCTTCTTATTTTGTACCACGGCCTCATCGGGACACCTCCAACCTGTGAATTTTCATCTATCTTTCTCTCCCTCTCTCGGAGACCTCCAGGCAGCAGCAGAAGGTCTCAGACTCCAGGAGGAATAAAAAGTGTACTTGATTTTTCACTCTCTTCTCTCTTTCCTGAGTGGGCGATTTGGCACTTTGTTTGGGTATGAGGCCCTGGCAGCCTTGGGCCCTTGCAATAAGTACTAACTATAAGGAATCATCTTCAGTGTCTGATGGTGAACAAGAGACTGTATCTCTGAAGATCATAATCCTTATAGATTTTCTGGGATTTGTCTGAAGAGTCAGGCAAATTTGATTTTCTTCTCTCTCTCTCTCTCTCTCTCTCTCTCTCTCTCTCTCTCTCTCTCTCTCTCTCTCTCTCTCTTCTTAAGCTTTATCCCTTAAGCATTTTTTGTACCCATGGCAAATATTTCAATTTGCATACTTACCCCCCCGTTTTATGCTTTATATAAAATGACCCTGGCACCATGTTGAAAAGATCTCCAATAAATACAACTGACAAATGCACCAGTAGTTTTGCAATTTGTTGCATGACAAATACGTATTTATATTCATGTATAATGCATTTTTTAAATGCTTGATTATTTTGAAATGAATTTTATTTCCTTGTCAGAACAGGAACGAGTTCAAATTTGATTGTTATATTCATATTTATGAAAATTAATCAACAAATATGTTTCACAAATCATTCATACACTGTACTTTGTTACATAAGGTAGGATACATTCTTATATAAGGTTCAAGTAGAATAACCATCTGAAAAATAAGTCATTTAATACCAGACAGATTGCAATTAGCTCTGTTATTACTATACTTGGTTAATATAGTATAAAGGAATGTTTCATCTCTCCCCACTATCCTGCTCAACTGTCTTCAAAGAAAGAAAAGATTCTATTTTTGATTATAGACTCATGGCAGTCTGTCAGTTATAGACTTCTACAACTAGGAAAGCTAAGATAAGAGGAACTATTATTTTTATTCTCTTTCACAGATACTGAACATAGTCCTGGAGATGCCAAGAAACATTTTAGTGTCTGGTGTGATTCTTGAATGTGCACTGACTCCACTTCTTAGCAGCCCTAGTTTCTATGCTGCAATTCTGAAACTTAAAGGTGACTGCATTAGAGGGTGAGATGGAAGTTATTTTCGAATGGTTTTCCCATCTTAGAAAGTAACCTCACAGCTCCCAAATTCTATTGGCCAGTAAGCAATGTACCCCACTAAAGAAGACCATTATAAGGGGCCGGAGAGATAGCATAGCGGTGTTTGCCTTGCAAACAGCCGATACAGGACCTAAAGTGGTTGGTTTGAATCTTGGCGTCCCATATGGTCCCCGTGCCTGCCAGGAGCTATTCTTAGCAGAAAGCCAGGAGGAGTAAACCCTGAGCACCACTGGGTGTGACCCAAAAACCTAAATAAATAAATAAATAAATAAATAAGCCCGTTATAAGGCATATACAGCCTTACTTTGGGCCTTTAAGGGCCCAGAATTAAAAAATTAAGTGTGATAAAAAAAAATTCCTTCTGTGCATAAATGTAGTAGATTGAAAGTCATAATAAAAATAATTAATAAAAACATTAAAAATACGTAAGCAAGGGCTGAGCGGTGGTGCAAGCGGTAGGCTGCTAACCTAGGACGGATCAAGGTTCAATCTCCTGCATCCCATATGGTCCCCCAAGGCATGAGCGATTTCTGAGTGCATAGCCAGGAGTAACTCCTGAATGTCACCGGCTGTGGCCCTAAAGCAAAGCAAAACAAAACAAAACAAAAAAACAAAAAGAAAAGAAAAAAACAGTCCCTGAGAACTCCCAGATGTAGCAGTTTCAAAATAAAGAAAACAAAAGGAAAAGGTAAGAGCAATAGTACATCTAGTAGCAATCTTGCTTTGTACTTGGACTGCTAGAGTTTGATCTGCGGCATCCCATTTGGTACCCAAAAGAAACCCTGGAACATCATTGAGTCTCTCTCTCTCTCTCTCTCTCTCTCTCTCTCTCTCTCTCTCTCTCTCTCTCTCTCTCTTTCACTCTCTCTCTCTTTCACTCTCTCTCTCTTTCTCTCTCTCTCTCTCTCTCTCTCTCTCTCTCTCTCTCTCTCACACACACACACACACACACACACACACACACACACCCCAGAAACAAAACCACAAAACAAACAGCAAAAGTGAGCCGATATAAATTCAGAAGCAAATCGCATTGTACTTATTTAATTGCTAAAGATCACTCTAAGAAGGCATACATGGAGAATACTTATTACACAGAATGAAGTAGAAGATATTCATCCAAATGTTACCCATAGTCTGAAATTAAAGTCTAGAGTCTGTTTTAAAGTAATCCAAGTGAACAATGGTTCTAAGCATCTTGTATGCAAAACAGGGTAAGAAAATTAAAAAGTCCTTAAAATTTATAGCTCCTTCTTTTCCTGAAGTGATCACAGCTGTGAGTTTGTGTCTTATAATGAAAAATAAACAATTGCTGTGTCTGATTTTTTTTGTTATTTGAATGTCCCCCAACATAGTCTTTTTAAGAATCATTATTGAGTTATTGGCAATCCTTAAATTAATCATTTTATTCTCACAGATCTATTAATAAAATGATTGCCTTCAACCTTCACATGATTCTCAAGAGAAGCATATTAAAAGAATATTTGAATGTATCAATCTCCTGTAATATATATGATACAGTAGAAAGAACTACTTGCAGTCTCAAAAAATACAATTATGTCTTGAAAAATCAAATATCTTGATTTATGCAAATAATGGATTAGTGTATGCCACTTAGAATCTATAAGCTATGTTACCAAAAACCACACAAATTAATCAATGTATTAATTTAAAATATCCTCTTCAATTATAATGCATAAATAAATAAAATAAATAAAATGCATACAATCAGGGTAGTTTTTAGAAATAATAGTAACACCAATTACATGTCATTTGTACCCCTTCAATTCAGCAAATGAATGAAAATGCATATGGGGTAAGAAAAAAATATATTCTCAGGCCCACTGAACCCCCAGTCTACCAAAAGATTGTAGATCAGGGTCAAGCCATCTGTGTATAATCAAACCTTCCAGGGATATAATTACGTCAATATAACTATTGAATAACGCAATTCAAGTTGAGCAAATGCTTTGCTAACCCATGATAAAGCATATCATCTTTTATGATTAAAAGATGTGAAGTTACTAAATGACAATAAAGTAAAAAAGTATTTCAGATAGTTAAATGCTAGAGACATGAGTCTTTTCTCCATGATCTTTCCCTCTGATTTGTATATGTGTGTCTGGGTTAGTGACTTTCTGCTAATGAAGAGAAAACAGAAAATGAATGGGATTTACTTTGAGGGGTTAGTTCTTATGTGACTTCTCTTTTTTTTCCTCTGTTCAGTGTTATACTTTGAGCTCTTGGAAGATTGTCATAATGCAAGTGTCTTCAGCAAACAGTGAGGAACTGAGACCAAAGCTCCAATAATCATGAGAAATCGAAACCTGCTAGCAGCCCCCACAGTTAGGTTAGAACTATTTATTTTTTTCCATTTAGGCCTTGAAATTACTATAATTCCATCTTCTTCTATGACTGTGAGAGGTCCTTAGACCATATCATTATTAGAGGTAGCATTTTGGGGACTCAGAGAAACTGAAGAAAGAAGGTCATTATTTTAAGAGGTTAAATTTTGGGAGTATAATTTGTAATGCATAATATGAAAGGAAGAAGTTGGCCAAATAAGTGCATTGTGCCATGTCATGTTTCTATTTAGTTTGTATTAATGGAATCTGCATTCAATGCTTCAATTTGGTAATAAAAGCAATAAAATTACTGGTGGGAGATCATAAAAAAGTCTCTCCTATTTTATGGCATTATCTCTCACACATTGCATGTGAAAAATTGGTTTTACAAAAACATATGTGTTGAGTTGAGCTTGATTTTGCATAACCAGCAATGTTTTTAACCAAGGGGAATCATCAAAATATTTTTCAAATTTTTACATTTTATACCACTCTTCAGGATAAAAAGTGTGTGTTAGGATGAGGAAAATTTTTTATTTATTTTTTTGTTCTCATCTTTGAGGTTTTTTTTCCCCAATTCTTTGGAAAGATGTTCTTTGGTAAAATGTTTTGGACAATTCACATAGTGACCATAAAAAAGGAAGACATTATGAGCTTATTGTTAATTGCGAATCATGTTTTTAACTTGTTTGGAAAATTCTTATTCATTTAAGAAATCAGTTTTTGTTGCTGTTGCTTTATATTTTTGATTATTTCCTTTTGCTTTTTTCTTTGCTTTGGAACCTTAGGGCAGAAGAATATGTTTTGTGTGTTTCTTTACATACTTGTTTACTTCTGTTCAGAAGTCACACCTGGCTATGGTCAAGGTCTACTCCAGGCTATCCACTGATAAATCATTCTTTGCAAATCCACATAACTCATATGTAGAACCAGGGTTTGAATCCTGGTCAACTACATTCGAATCCAGGGCCTCGTTAACAAAGCTAAATTTTACCATGATCATCACTTGCTCTTTGCCTTCTGTTTAACCATCCATGTTTAATTGGAGAATAGTTAATGGATCAATTCAAAAAGGATACTTTATCTCTATTAACTTTGAAATGTGTTAACATTGGATTCTTGTCGATAGCCATTGAATTTAATTATCCTATACAGACAATTTTAACATTATTCTGTATTATGATCAATGATATTTAGGGAGGAAAATGTGTCCAAGTCTCTAGCATATTAAGTAACATACTATTATATCAGATCAAATAGATATTGGCCATAGCCAGAAACTACTAGAGTATTTGTATCAACCGTTTTTAGTAACATTAAATCAGTGGGTATTTGTGGCTTATCTTTTAGACTCTCTATACTTTCAGCTTCAACTATTAAACCAAAGTTAATGTAGTAATATGAAATTATAATATAAAATTAATGTGGTAATTATGTTTCAAATTATGAAATGGTTCTAATGGTTCACAGGAATCCTATTAGGCAAAATTTTTTTTTTCAGGGGAGAGCGCGAACGCAGTCCCCCACTACCACAAATTATGCAGTCGAGTTTCCACATTTGAGGAAATTGCAGGGGTCAGCACATCCGGAGTGCAATGGATAAGCCTCACTCTGGGAAAACCACCTTTGTGATCATGGTATCTCCCCTGCCAGGTAAGTATTATTATTAGGCATAACATTAAAAATAAAAAGGCGAAAACATTGATAATACCTTTTAATGCAAATAGAATCAACATTAATCTAAATGTACATTGTGAGGCTTATGTAGAGGATCAGTGATAGATATTAATAAAATTATAAATATGACTAAAAGTGCATGTTCTGAGTGGCATGATTTATTTTATTGATTAAAATCAATATTCAAAGAATGGTATTTTGTATATTATTTTATAGCATCAGCAATCAAAATCAATCCTAATATGATTATATAAAAATATGTAGATTAAGATTACAATTTAATTTAGAAATAAACAATTTTTCTGAATATTAAATAGAGTCACAACACAATACTCTTTATTAAGGAAAATGGAATAACTCTAGACTCACAATATAATTTAAAAACAACAGAGAGATAGCACAGTGGGTAGGGAGTTTGCTTTCCACACAGCCAGCCCAGGTTTATCCCTGGCATCCCATATAATTCCTTGAGCTTGCGAGGTGTAACTTCTTAGCATAGAGCCAGGAGTAACCACTGAACACCACTAGATGTGGTCCAAAAATTAAAAAAAAAAAAAAGCGTAAAAATAGGGGTATTAAAGCTATAGTCCAGCAGTTAGAGACTTTTCTTTACAAAGGGAAATACAGGTTCAATTCCTATCATTCCATATTGTTATCCATATACTGCCAGAAGTAATTTTTCATCGTAGAACCAGGAGTAATCCCTGAGTAATGCTGAGTGTGACCCCCACCCCCAAACAAAACAAATCAAACCCATTTCTATCTATATTTCTCTTCCTATATTTTAGATAGAACTAAATTTTATGGTCAATAACTAATTCATATTAATTTAAATAATTTATTAATATTATACACAATAAAGTTATATTATATAATATATTGATACATAAAATACATGATATATAAATGTAATTAAGTCATAATCCAAATAAATATATATTTGTTAAAATATATATTTATTAAAATGCCACTCTCTTTTTTAAATATTAGAATAGATGTAGAATGTGTTCATTCCATATCTATATCATTCTATTTCTATATCTATATTTATGTCTATATCATTCTATATCTATATCATCTACATGCATATCATTCATGTTCTGGTTTTATGTAAAACTGTTCTCTATTTTATATTCCAAAACCTGAACATGAAGGAGCAATTCAAAACTTGAACACGAAGGAGCAATATCCAATTTTGAATTTAAAAAGTGAATTAGAGAATTAAGACTTTGTAATTTAATTTTTCTATTCTATCTAGTTTGAATACCACTATTTGAATTATAAACAGAGCTATCCACTTACAGAGAAGAAACATGAAAAATGGGCCAATTATAACAGCAATTTCTTTTAGTAGAGGTATTATTTGTAGCCCATTAAAATACAGAAAAATCCTGCCCTAGCAAATGAAACTAAAAAAAAAAAATTGCTTTGGGGCAGGCTTGACTGTAAAACCCAGAATTGATGTTTGTGAGCCGCATGTTTTAAAAATATGGCTTAAACCTCAGAGTAGACACTTCATTGTCTTCAACTTGTTTCATTTTTCAATCAATTATTATTTTTTTATCTTCCTAGCAAAGCATTCTGTGCCTCTAGTGATTTTACACTGCTCAGTCACATCTTTCAATATATATATATATTTAAAAATCACACATAAACTTTGTGAAGACTATACTAGGAGCCTTCTGATTTATAGACTTAGTAGTTGAATTAGTCTCTAAACTAGACTGTTCTGTACTCCTTGTGCTTTCTGTATCATCTAAAATTTTCTGTCACTTTTAATGAGGAATGTATTCAAAAAAACAAAAATCATATTTAAAGTTATCTATGACATATATACAACACAATAAACAGTCTCACTTATACATAGGCTTCCTTTCTCACAGAAGTTAAAGGAAAAATTAGCCTTTCACATTCAAACTGTTTCCTATTACATTTTTGCTTCTTCATCTCCCATTTGTTTATGCCTCTGAAGTTTCTTCTTGGAAGCTATTGATGTGGTGGCAAGAGTAAAAACTTGCTCTAAGCACTCATCATACAAATTAAATTTTAAGTAAAAGCAATTGGTAGAGCTGCTGAGTAAGTTCTTCCTGTAGATTGCTCAAACACTCCGCAAAATTGCCTGCTGACCTACTCCATGGGCCAGAGATGCCAGTGGCCAGATAGCCAATAGTATCTATCATAGGTGACATTTATAGTGGAGAGCTCTGTGAAATGGTGCCAAAAGTACACAGCAACTGCAAGCAGGCTATTTTGATGAGATGATATATTAAATTATATGCTGTGCTTCCAATTGAAAAATGGGCATATTGGAAACATAAAACACTCCTGAAAAACAAGTTGAAGAAATTGGGAATAGACAATACTTTTATTTCAGTAATTCTTTGAGAATGAAAAAAAATATTTGTATACTTGCATTTAATGTAATGGGTATTGTTACCTTAAGTTTCATAATCTATTTAATTTATTTTATTTTATTTTTTTGATTTTTGGGTCACACCAGGCTGTGCTTAGGGATTACTTTGACTTTACACTCAGACATGTCTCCTGGCAGGCTCTGAGAGGCAGGTCATCCGCGTGCAAGGCACACACCCTACCATGTGCTATTGCTCCAGCTTCAAATTTTATGATTTATGTAGTATTGATTTCATCTTACATATGAAGAAATTAAGACAGATATGGATGACCTATTTTAGTCAGAAAATATGGAAAAATTATATATATATATGTAACATGGACCTATTTAACCTGAACATATTTCTTGTATTCTTAACCATCTTTTATGTAACAAGACTCAAATATTTTAGGTTTTATTTCAACTCTATAAAGAGGTTGCATTTTAATTACTCATTTTTAATGATATCAGTTAATAGTCTATGTTTGGATATGACAGTGATTAATATAATCATCAAGAATTGCTCTTTGTAAATTAACTGTGTGACAATTTTAGAAGTGGATAGCAATTTAATCATTTTTATTAACTTCTATTTAATCAATTTAAACATTTAATCTTCTTGCTTTCCTTTCTTCCAATTTTTAATATACCACTATGATTGCCAAATTTTTATTCTGTAAAAATTCAAATCCTATCATTTTGATTGGAATTGGAAATAAGGCTTAAAATAATAGTCAAAATACAACAAAACACTCTAGGAAAAATGATAAATTTATAGTAAAACTTTGTAGGAATAAAAACTAAAGAGCAAGGTATTAAAATATATTTTTTTCTTCTCAATGCCATTTTATCTTGCATTAATTCAAACAAGAATTGTCAATTGGTGTTAAAACCTTCATAATTCTTCTTTTTATTTTATACCAATATAATTACCAAATAGATCATTGGATTATGTAGTGATTGACTAATTGGCTATCACATTTCTGAATTTTCTCTTTGATGATAGCTTTAAAAATACCACAAAACAAAACAAAACAAAGCAAAAAATACTACAAAACATATTTATGTAAAAATGTTTGGTTTTTTTTTTTGGTTTTTCGGGCCACACCCATTTGATGCTCAGGGGTTACTCCCAGCTAAGCACTCAGAAATTGCCCCTAGCTTGGGGGGACAATATGGGACACCGGGGGATCCAACTGCGGGCCTTCCTTGGCTAGCGCTTGCAAGGCAGACACCTTACCTTTAGCGCCACCTCACAGGCCCCGTAAAATGTTTTTTTAAAGCATGACAATTCTTTTCCAAATTTAAGAACATACAATCTCTGAAAAATGTTCTCATCAAAATATATACAAATTTTATTGACAGATAAATGTTATGAAATTGTTATAAATAATAATATTAGTAAAATAACACATACAATTTTTAAAGGTTTTAATATTTAGTAATTTTCTAGAAATTTCAGTTGACCAATTTATACTTTGAAATATCTTTTTATTTAATTAAGTTGTATTGCTTAGAAATTAATACTGTTTGAATAGTATGTAGAAACTTAAACATAAAAACTTTTTAAAAGTTTCCAATATCTAAAGTCAAGTCAGAAGCATCAGCTTCAATTGTATATATATAACTTCTTTGTGTATAGAAACACTTTGGCATGAATAATACTCATTTATAAAAAAAGATGAAATCATGAAATTTGCTACTGCTTGACGTTAGTCAGGAGAGGAACAGACTTATAATGGGATATAAAGAGACATATAAAAATATCAAAAACCCAAAGACAACAGAATCTAAAACCTTGTCTTCATCAGTTAGCCTGAGGCTGAGATATCGAGGGAAAGAGAAAGACTTTGGAAAATGGTTTAGGGCAGCAGACACTTTGGTTGAATGTTTTATTGAAGAAACCCCGCAGACAACATTCACAGTACTAAAATTAAAAAATAATACTTAAAAATATTAAATATATGTCTCATCTGGCACCTTGACTTTATTCTGCCTTAAAATAGTCAAAAAGCAAGATAAAACATTCCAGCAGAATCCTAAGATGGTAGGTCTTTAAACATATTTGTAAAAAGTGACTTCTAGTAAGGAAAATTCCTTCAAGGGTACATATGAATTTGAATTTCAGTCAAATTCTCCCCAGTTATTGCATTGGTAGCGTGAAGCAGCTTAAAACACTTTCTTGGATATCCTCAGGCACAACATTAAGATATGCAGAGACCCTGTACCCTGCACATGAAAAAGAAATAGAACTTTAAATTTTTTGTGTGTGTTGTTAGGCCACACCCTGTAGTGCTCAAGGGCTTTTGGGTGATACCAAAATGCCATATCTGGTGTTGGAACCAGAATCACACCCTACTTCTTTGACTATTTGCTGGCTTCCAGATGACTTTTCTTTTCCCACTTCTTACCCAAACCAACCAGGTATGGCAAATTAATATTGTTTACACTTAATGTAAGGTGATGCAGAAAAGTTTGTGTCTGTTGGTGGTTCCCAGGGTCTCTAATAATTTCAAGATAAAGATAATGAGTAATGTAGATTCTCAGAATCAGAGTTAGAAAAACAGAAAACGTATTGCAAAGTAGAAGAGAAATAAACTCCCCAGCCCTGAAGAAACTTAATATAGGACTAAATTAAATATGGCATGTTTTATGTTTGTTTGTTTGCTGTTAATACTGGGTGTTGGTATTGTTACTTGTCAAGTGACAAGAATATTACAGAAAATTCAAGACTTGTATGGAGTGATCTGGCTAGGTTAGGGCCTTTTAGCCTCTTGATTTGGCCCTTTGCCTAGGTATTGCCCATTATCTCCTACTTTCCCTGAACCCAAGTTCTGGGCGGAATCCATGTACTTGGGAAACTGCTAACTCCCCATCTTCCAAAAGGGCTCAGGAATTTGCAGAAATGTTTAAAATGTGGAATGGAGACAGCTCAGATAAAGCTGTTCTCAGCAGCTGGCAAGAGGGAACTGAGGTTTTTCTCTTTTATTAAGGCATTCCACGTGGTTGTTAGGAAGCACCTTGAATGCATACAATTTTGGCAGATTAAGAAGCTACTTCTAGGACCAAAGATATATGAACAAGGATCATGTACACTGATTACCTTTTTCTTGAATTTGACTTACTTGGACCAACCTTTATTATGCTATTGCATATTTCTAGAAGATTATCTGGATACCCTTGAAAACAATGTTATAAAAATACAAGACGTTTGAAGAATAAAATTTTGTCAAAACTAGCACACACAATGGATAGAAGGATTACATGAGAATTACAAATATATAAGTACAAAGTAAAATATATATCAAGAAATTCTATATAATTATATAAATATGTACATATTTATCATATAAGTAAATATATATTATTATACTACATAATATGTAATATAAATACATATAAAATATAGTACTATACTACACAATATAGATTTAATATATTTATATATAATATATATTTTACATACAAAGATATAGAATATATATAAAACATATTAAAATAAATAATATATAAATATATTTTATTTATTTTAAAAATATAAAATATATTGAATATATTTTAAATATATTAACTATATCTAATACATTTTATATATTATATAAATATGTATTTTATAGATATTTACTATTTTAACAGAGTATATATTATGTAAATATATATTGATAGATTAATATATTATATTCTTATATAAATATTTGTATATAAATATGTTATTATAATTTTATATATTTATGAATTATATTAGACTCCAGACTGGAAGAATGAGACCACACAACTGGAATAAAGTTTAATACTTTAATCTATCTGCCAAAAGGACCTCAAACTGGCCAGCCAGGGTCATCTCCGGAAGAAAATGAACCCTGCCACAGTCTTGAGTATTGCCTTATTTTTAGATCTATAAGATGCACCTGACGGTAAGACGCACATCATTTTTAGCTGCTCGCTTCACCTGCACTTAGGTTTAAGCATCAGGTGGCACTTTTGGGGGGGGAAAGAGATGCACTTTTGGGGGGGGGAAAGTGTGTTTTATGGTGCAAAAATAGGTATATAGGAAAGGAATATAGAGATGTTCCAAGCTTTTTGATGATCTTTAAAATGATTGGCTATTGTCTAGGGGTACCTTCTTACTGCGCCCTTGTCCTTTCCTACCAGGCTACCTGGTATGGCCGTGTAGCATGGGGTGGTGTTAAATGGAAATAGGCTTGTGAAGGCCTACCCTGTGGTTTACACCATGTGGTTCTTACAAAATGGCGTCCCTCCTTGTTCAGAACCCAGGTCCAATATTTATATATCATTACACTTATATTAAAATATATTACAATCTAACATAATATAATATCATATTACAATATTACAATATTATAATGTTGTATTATATCATATTACTTTTATTAACTATAATTAATTACAAATTATATACTTATAAATATAAATTCTATTTAATTTATATATGGTTTGTATTATAATATTATATTATAAATTTGTTATAAAGGAAAGGCATTTCAAATAGAGATTTCAGGTATGAAAAAATAGAATGGAAATTTTAGATAAAAGTATATTAGTTGAAATACATAATTCATGACAAGAAGAAATTGAAAATTAGATCCTACCTATATAAAATTTAATTTTTAACAAAATATTGAAAGTTATTAAACTGTATTAATACTCATATCAATTATTTAAAATTATACTAATCTAACTTAATAAAAATCAAACATTTTGATGAGGGTGATTGTTCCTAGATGACTTACATAAAGTGGAAAAGACAGAAACCATAGTCCTAGCCCTAGCCATAGAGAATCTGCTGTTTCCTCTTTCTCTAATTCTAACCTCCAGGGAAGTGGTTGGCAAGATCTAGGACCTTGATTCTTTGCATGGTAAGTGAAGTCAGTTCTAGATCTTGCCTAAGTCTTTCTGGTATATCTTCTTCCTTTACAGAAAAGAATTTCTGGAGAAAAGAATGAAGTAATAAGGTTTTATTGGAAGGTATAGAGAAAGAGAGGAGAGAGAGGACAAAAAAAGTGAAAGTAACAAGTTCAACAAAGTATGGGCTTCTTTCTCCAAAGGTGGAGAGAGCCCTGCTACAATACTCAGAAAGTCAGCAAGTACCTATCTCAAGAGCAGAGATGTGGGTGACATATGCACAGGCCCACAGAGCACAAGTATGACTCTCCTTTGTTTCAAAGTGGTTTATATAGGATTTCTTCCAAAATCTCCCACTTGGGGCTTTCTATTTAAGTTAATGGTCCTATTGTTAAGGTGATTCTTGGGGCTAGAGAGTTTTGTTTCTTGACATTCCTTTCCTGTCCTTCATTCTCCTGGAGGGAATTCAATCTTCTTTAGATCTGTTCTGACTCCAGTTACAGATCTTACTAGGCCTTGGCTACTACTACCTAGTTTTACAATAGCTAGTTTTAATATTTTATATTTAATATTTAATTTATATTTAATATTTTAATATTTCCAATAATTTATTGCCAAGGGGGTCCCTTTCTAACTGCCTGCCGGCCTCAATTTCTTAGTTCCTATTTTTGTGGGCACCGTATGTGTGGTACTCAAATCTAAATATGGCATTTATTTAAAATTGTAGTATTGAGGGCCCTCAGAGCAATAGCACAGTGGGTAGGGCACTTGCCTTGCATGCAACAGACCCAGGTTTCATCCCTGGCATCCAATATGGTCCCCTGAGCCGTTTAGGAGTGATTCCTGAGAGCAAAACCAGGAGTAATCCAAACAAACAAACAAACAAAAAAGTAGTATTGATTGCCTTGAAATTTGGAAAGAGGACAAAAATGCTTGTTTAGTCCACTAGAGTTATTTCTTTTTTTATTTGTTTGTTTTTTGTTTTGTTTTGGTTATACCGGCAGCTTTCAGGGGCTACTCCTGGCTCTATGCTCAGAAATCGCTCCTGGCAGGCTCGGGAGACCATATGGGATGTCGGGATTCGAACCACGGTCATTCTGCCTGCAAGGCAAATGCCCTGCCTCCATGCTATCTTTCTGCCCCTAGAGTTTATTTCTATAAAAAATTTCACATGACGTTGGTTAAGACAATCTTTTGTGTTGTTACTGCACTTGATACAAATGTCTTTTCAATATTATAAAGTAAATGATTTAGTATTTTTCTATTAAATTTGAGTATGAACATTTGAATTTAGCTAAAAACAGAAATCCTGTAAAATATTTCTCTATATATTCAATACTTAGCATGAAGATAGTGGTGGTACAAACTCAGAAAACAAATTATTGATAACCTAGGAAATAAACAGATTATTGATAACTTTGTGATTCTTTGATGTTGTTTAGTCTCATGTATCTCCTTTACCTTCTATAATATTTATTTGCCAGAAGTCTACTTCTATTTGGTACTATTTTATTTTTTATTGTCTGAAAGTAGACAGATAAAGTTACAAGAGAAATAATGTAATCCTAAAGACTATGACAAAATTTTCCTGATTACTTCAATTGACCTTATAATTTTTCTTGCTAGAAATTTCAAGCATAAAAAGCTCCTATTTTTTAAATTTTTTCCAGGGGGGGGGCATACTTGGTGATGCTCAGGGTTACTCCTGGCTATGAGCTCAGAAATGATTCTGGCTTAGGTGACCATATGAGACTTCAGGGATCAAACCCAGGTCCATCCCAAGAAACTGTGCAAGGCAAATGCCCTACTTCTGTGCTATCGCTCCGGCCCCTATTATTTCAATCTTTCTTCTACTTTTGATTGTCTTTGTCTCCTGGTTGATTCAGCCTAGGACTATGCTTTTACTTAAAAGAAAAAGAAAACTTTACAAAGATATCTCCTCGGGCATTCACAATCATATTTCAAAATATATCCATGAGAAGAAACATTTCCTTATCTTGTACAGGATTCTACAAAAATTCTCTAAGATCACTTATACTCTAGATATTTTTGCCACATTTTCAGAAACCCGTTGATTAACGCATCTCCTACATTTTAGATATCATTAAACATAATCAAGACTGTCTCATTTAAAAATAGAATTGAGCTTAAATTTTTTTTAATGTGGTACTTGAATTACACACAATATGCATGCTCAGAAGCTGCTCCCATCCTGGGGTATTGCCAGCTCACTGCCAGGGTCACTCTCATGCTCAAATGATCATGAAAATCATTTTTAGAACATGAGATTCCCTCATGCAAAGCATATGCTACAACACTGAGCAACAAACATGACCTTCAATCCTTTCTTACCTTTCTTAGCTAAATTCTTGAGGGAAAAATATCTGACTCCAGATAATTAAATATTTTATTTTATTATTTCTTTCACTCATTAGCTTATAGTAGATTCTACCCCATTATATAATCAATTGAATTCTCATCAGTGTCACTACAAATCCTCCTGTGGACTTTAGGGAACTCTTTCTTTCTTAGTTCTCAGCTACATTAGACACAGTTGATCACTTTCTCTTTGAAATAAACTCTTTTTTATTCCATTGCCTCACATTCACTTTCTTTTAGATGCATTATTTCCTATACACAAACATTTTGTATTGAAATATCTGAGGACTTTGTTTAAAGTTTTTTCTTAGTTATTCTTCCAAATAATAATGAATAGTTCTTTAATGTATAGTGCTAATATATATTTGCAGTTATATTTAACTCAATTTACATATACATTAGATTATTATTTAATTCCTGAGGCAAGCATATACCTACTTACTCTGTCACTAGATATCAAATGCTCATGATCTTGATACAAATTACATAATAAATCAAAATAAAAACTAGTCTTTGAGGGTTTGAAATAATCAGCACAAGCACTGTGGCTGGAATAATATACATGATAGGACAATAATTGACTGAATTAAAATAATGAGTAAACATTAATGCATTTTTTTCAGTTTGAATAAGCCTGCTTTTCTTTTTTTACTCTTTTGGTTAACTAACATTTCCCTGCATTTATTATAATGATTGAGAATCTTTATTTGAGGATTTTTGTCAAATAATAACTCCCCGAAACCCCCCCAAAAACATAAATATTCTCTCATGGCATTTTAAGTGTTTTCATATTTTTGAAAAGTCTAACACTAAGACTAGTTATTATATATAATGCATAAATGCCCAGAAGAAATGCTATTTTAAGGCATTTATTGACACTAGCCAATACCAATGTACATGACCATTCTAAATGTTTAAGCGACCACATTTTTACTCTCATAGTTTTGGGAGAAGAAAATTATTCTTGTGGGCAAGAGAGACAGTAGTGGGTAGGATGCTTGCCTTGCATTCACCTAGCTCATATTTAAGCCTTAGTACTTCTATCCTTTGCACCACTAGGATTGATCCCTTACTGAACATGGAGCAGGAGGAACCCCAGGGTATAGGTCAGTGTTACAATAAAAACAATGATTTTTTACTTCAGTTATTATATTAATCAGAGGACCTTCAGTGGAAACTTTTCTAGACAGATTTTGGCAGTTTTTCAGAGTTCACTGATAAAATGTTCCTAATTAAAAAGCTTTGCTCCTCCACATAAAACCCTGTTTTCGAGTATAGGAAGAGTTAATATTTGTATTCTTTGTAACTTAAGAATGAAGGAAACACAAAATTTATTTAGAAATGAAAAAAAAATGTTTAAACCTGGAAACTCATTAAAAAACTCGAGTCAAGTGGGAATGAAAAACAAGAACTGGACCTCAGCCAATACTGTTCACTTCTTGCTTTTGAAAAGGATGAATAGAGACTTACTCCACCCATTGTTCAGTAAACTGCAAATATTACTTTGATCATTTAAAGTAAGTTAATGCCACAGAAAGGTTTCAAAAGGATAGAAATTAAAAATTAAATTAAAGAGAAAAGTATTACTATATACGAGGTGAACTTAGTAAAAGTGCTCCACATAGAATTCTTCAACAAAATAAACCTTTTCTTTACATTGAATAGTATTTTTAATGCCTCAATGAGCTGAAGTTATTTTGCCTAGAATTTAATTTTATAGAGAAAAATGCTTCTAATTAGTCAATAATAAAGGACGTCCATAAAATGTTAATTTGATGAAATCTTTTAGGATAGTTGTGAAAAGCTTAACAAATTCCAATTTCTTTTATTTTTTCAACTTTATTTATTAATTATTGATTGGTTAGTTTTGGGGCCACACCCAGTGATGCTCAGGCGTTATTCCTGGCTTCTGCACTAGAAATCACCCCTGACAGGCTGGGGGACCATGTGAGGTGCTGGGAATCAAACCGGGTCCCTCCCGGGTCAGCTGCATGCCAGGCAAACAACTCTACCACTGTGCTATCTCTCTAATTTTTGGATGTAAGCAACTTATAAAAGCATGGTATATTTGTCATAAACAGCACATGAATACTGATGTATTAATATAAATTCAAGCTTATGCTTTACTTAGACTTTCTGTTTTGTTTAATTTTAAATTTATTTTCTTATTTTTGTTGTTCGGGTAAATTTTAAGTACCTCAAATCCAAAGTTATTGTATTTTGAGATACATAGTTTTTGAAATTTAATCACTATGTGAAAGTTTTCCTGTGGAGAAAAACTGTTTCAAAAATTTTGAGTGAATTATTGGTAACTGTTTTTAAAATTCCATATGAACAATTTATCTATTCCCCTCCATCTACTTATTTATTCATCCACATAGTTATATTTTTGTTTATAATAATCAAATCATGAGTAATATTCAACACATTATTTGTAATAAATTGTTCAAATTTTGACAAAATTGAGTGTTTTTAATGTTTCCCTCTGATATTCTCTACTAGTGTTGTGTGTTATTTATGGCGTGTGTGTTTCTGTGACTGAATATTTCAGAAACCCTTACTTTCTTATTTCTTTGGATACTCAAGCTTTATTTTACATATGCTAGATATTCAATCCTAGGATTTTAGAAATTTATATCAAGACTGTATGCAGTTCCTTTCACTGAAGAAAAGATATTAGATTCCAAGATCTGACTACTGTAAACATTAAACCAAGACAGCAATATTTTATAATTTGAGTTAGAGTATTTGCAATATTAAAAGAAAAGTACTATACTAATTTTCTTCTGACTAAATAAAAAAACCTAGAAATAATGTTTTTTAGTACCCTACAATCCCAGTTTCTAATATCTAATCTAAGAATACAAAAACATTAATTTAAGAATATGGATGCACATTTATTATAATTCCAGTGCCAAATGTAATAGCAAGAATATAAGGAACACTACCAAATGTAAAAACACATAAATGGATTAATAGGATGAGTATAGAAAAAGTACAGGACTTTAGTGCTTGCTTTCAAGTGACATTGTATATGGGTTAAGTGCTTGCCTTACAAGTAACTGAACCAGGTTTCTGTTTTGGTACTGCATGTGTCTTCATAAGAACTTTACCAGGAAGGTCCCTGACCACAGAGGAATAATTCCTGTGCACCATGAGTGTGGAGATAAAATAATCTCTCTTACTATTCAAGGTTATTATAAAAACTAGACAAAAACTGCTTAGGTTAAGAAGCCAGTGTGATAATATAGTGGGAAGGACACTTTACTTGCACATGGGCATGTGTGTGTTCTATTCCATGTCCTGTGTGTGCCATATATCCTTTGAGCCTGCCAGAAGAGATTCTTAAGCACAGAGCCAAGACTCAGCCATGCACACCACTGAGTGTGACCTCCCTCAAACCCCACCCATAACACTTTATATGGAATAATATTTTTTCTTTTTTGTTGTTCCTTTATATTCTGAGACCTAAGCTATTTTTCTCCTGGAGTCTTTCCAGACATTTAGAGTTACAGTAAAAGAAATGATTTCCCAAAAGTGTGGACCACAAAAAAAGCAAAATGAAAACAAACACAAAAGTAGTATATATACAGAAAAGAATAGTGTGTAGTTGTATAGATGAAATCTTCCAGCTTGCTGCAAGTTGGAAGGAGCTGAAAAGCATTATATCAATGGAACTAACTCAGAGAGAGAAGAACAAATACCAGATGATCATACTCATCTATGATTTATAGAGAAAATAAATGTAAAGTACAATTTCTTTTTTTTTATTATAATATAATTTTATTTTGATCATAGTGGCTTACATATTGGTGACAATAATATTTTAGGTACATATTCACATAAAATCAGGAAGGATTCCCATCCATCACCAAATTGTTCTCCCTACCCGTCCATTTTTGTCTTCCCTCCCATTTCTTCTTCCCTCACCCCCCGGGTGGCTAGAATATGTGGTCCCCTCTGTATCTAACCTATTACTTAGTAGTCTTGCACCTGTTTGGTCTTGAGGCCTCCCTTATTTCCCCCTCTAACTGGAGGCAAGACCAGCTATTTCAAGTTATGTGGTTTTGCCTGAAAAAGAAAAAGTAATAAATTGGGGTAAGAGTCTAATACCCCGAAAATGGGCAGAATCCTTCTAGTGGCTCTCATCATCGATTTGGGAGGTGAAAAGAAAGAGAAGGTGAAACACTCCACCAGTACCAAAAGAAGTGTTAAATATCCATTGAGGACTCCAGCTTTATCGATAAGCACCACAAAAAACAAGCAAAAAAACAAAACAACACAAACAAAAACACAACAAAAACAAGCACACAAACAAAAAAACACACCATGGTCTTGAAATAAGAAACATGGCATAGCACATAATGAAAGAAAAGAGAGGAAGAGAAAAAATAAGTATAACTGGGGACAACAATTTCAATAATCACACCCAAAGAGAGAAATCGACCAAAATAGATAGGTAAATGAAAATAGTAATAATAATAAATGAAGGTAAATATATATATATATATATATATATATATATATATATATATATATAAATAACCAAGGTTTTGTGCTTTTTGTATTTTTGTTTTTTCCCTCCTGCCCTGGCACAGTAAATATTGGGGTCATTTGAAAAGAAATTCACTTGGCCTAAAAAAATACTAAAAAATATCCTTGGAGTATACTGTCATGGGGATCAACTCTAGATTTTGCTCAGGATCATTTACTCTCCCGGTGGCGTTTTTGTGGTTGGTAGACTTCTGCTCTGTCCAGGGTGATACAATCAGAGCTCTGTGTTTAGAGGTCTCAGTATCTGCACAGATCCTGAGATGGGATTTATGATGAAGTCAGTCTTCGTGATTCTAGAGGCTCAGTGTCATTTTAATCCATCTTCTGTGGTTGGTGGTCTTGGGCTTTGCACTGAGCCTAGGATGGCACCTAGGTTAGCGTCTTTCTTTGTGCTTCCAGAAGCTCCATTCCGTTACAATTGTCTCTGCAGGACCTTTGGGACTGGGGATCATGCTTATTGTGCAGGTCATAGTTCAAACCCTAAACTAGGGCTTTTTTATTGGTCCCAAGATGTGTACAGTCTGGCCGGGTTCTATCAGCCAGTCATCTGTAAATCGCGATCTTGGCTTTTGGACCTACCAAAGGGTGCCAAGTCTTCTGGTTTTGTCTTGTCGTTAGCTGGTAAGGTAGGCTAATCAGCTCTAAGGTCAAGTTGTTCACATTTTCCTCGTTGTCAGGATATCATGTTAGAGCTGGCCCTTGTTGTTGACCCCGCAGTATTAAGGCTGTCCTGGATGGGATTTGTTTCCTGCAGCTGTGTGAAGAGCTGTGCCGTTTCTATGTCTGGGATCCAGGGTTCAAGGCTGGATGAATGGTATCTAATCACCTGAGGTCTAAGTTAATTCCACATGACATATTTTCCAGGTAGGAGATATCCCTGTATTATTAACAACTGTGAGTTCCTATCTCTATTAGATAAGAGCTCTTTTCTATATGTAAGATTTCCCCTTTATTTAGTGTGCCTTTGCAGGGAGAAATGGTGCTACATTATATTGTCGGTGTATTTGGGGGTGGACAGAGGGGATAACAGAAACAGGTCACATCCCCAAAAACGATAAAAAATAAAAAAAAATAAAAAATGAAATAAAATAAAATAAAAATAAAATAAATAAAAAAAGAAAGGGAATGACAATGTATATGCTCACAAATGTATATGTAGGACAGGCATTTGAAAAAATAAATTAAAAAAAATAAATAAAGAAAAGAAAAAGAAATAAAATGAGTTAGCGAAGCTTTTAAAGGACCAAAGTGGTGCAAAAAACTACCTTACATTTGGGGGAAAGCCGGTAAAGATGTGGTGTATTACAGGTCTTATGCCTATGTTGGAAGTACAGTATTTCCCATTGCCTTTTGGGTTTTTCTTGTGGTGTGTGGGTTCCCAGGCATCTTTCTATCCCACCCCCTGGCCTTCTTCAGTTTGGTAAAAATTTGTGGTAGGGAGGTCTTGGAAGAATTCTTGTATTGGGGATACTTTTGGACCTAGGCCCGGTTTCAAGAAACAGTCCACGTTAGGGGGAGTTGGTAGGGAGGGCCGCGCAGCATGAGTCCGCAGGGGAGTTGGCTGTCTTTTCTTGCAGGAGACTAGGTGTGGGTTTGACTGGGTGTCCCCTCGCCTGGGTGCTGGGTACTGGTTCGTTGGGTAGGAGGTCGATCTTGATGCCTAATAGATTAAGGACTGAGGGTGAAGAGTTTTAATATGGTGGGAGATCTGGATGGGATTGAGGGGTGAAGGGATAGTTAGATTTCCGGAGGGGAGAAAGGGGAAGGTATATGGGAGGGGTATGAAGGGAGAGAAAAGAAAAAATACCTTATAAAGAAAGGGAGAAGAGAATGGGGAAAAAAGTGAAGAGAAGAATAGAAAAGAGAGAAATGAAGAAAGAAAAAAAAAGAAAAGAAAAAAGAGAAAAAAAAAGAAAAAAAAAAGAAGAAAGTAGTGAGAAGAGAAGAGAAAATAGCAAGGGAATGCTGGATTGGTTGATTGTGTTCGATGAATAGAGTCTGTAGTTTAAGTCCATAAGTCGTAGTTACTGCCTCGGTGATCTGGCTGGTCACGTGCTTCAATTCCTAAAAGAAGGTATAACCTAGAGATAAAGTGTATGTTAAAGATTTTTCTCGCGGCTATCTCGTAGTGCAAGCAAGGTATGGTATCTCGTGTAGTATACTGAGTTGCCACCTTAGTTTGTCCGCCCTTTGTATCCAAGGGTGCCTGTGGACAGAAAAGCTGAGAGGTTATTTAAAATATAGTAAGATAAAGGCATTAAAACATAGTGTTAAGGTATGTTTCCATTGCAGTCAGTGATTTCCCGTGGTGTTCTATACTTGTGTTCTTGTATACGATCTCTAAGGGATTATTGTGGGCCTTTGTTGTAGAAGTCTGATTACATACCTGTTCTCTCTATGCTGCTGTCTCTGTTGTTGCTGTTTTCTTTGTGGTATACTGTGTAGTCAAGAGTTTGCGTTGTTCCTTTTTCATGTATTTTGGACACTGCTCCCAAGTATATGTTGACTATTACAGTGCTCAGAGTTTCTACCCTGTTAAACCCTGTTATTTGATTGTTAGGTATTAGTTGTGTATAAAATATATGTTCTAGGTGCTTCAGAATAGTGCTACCATTCTGTGTTTATCTTTTGTCTTCTGACTTACTTCGTTTAACATAACATGATTTAGGTCCATCCACGTTGCTGCAAAGTCTGATTGTATCATTTCTGACTGCCATGTAATATTCCATTGTGTATATGTACCACATCTTAATGATCCATTCATCTGTTGTTGGACATCGAGGTTGGTTCCAAGATTTGGCTATTATACTGATTGCTGCGATAAATAGTGGGGTGCATACGTATTTTGGGATGAATATCCTTCCAACTTGGGGGTATATGCCTAGGAGGGCAATTGCTGGGTCAAATGGCAGCTCAATTCTGAGTTCTTTGAGCACTCTCCAGACTTTTCTCCATAGATGTTGGACTAGGGGGCATTTCCACCAGCAGTGGATGAGAGTTCCTTTCATACCGCATCCCCGCCAACAAAGGTTGTTTCCATTATTTTTTATGTGAGCCATCCTCACTGGTGTAAGGTGGTATCTCATTGTTGTCTTGATTTGGATCTCCCTGATGATGAGTGAAGATGAGCATGTTTTCATGTGTTTGTTGGCCATCCTTCTGTCTTCCTCAGAGAAATGTCTATTCATTTCATCTTCCCATTTTTTTATGGCTTTATTTGGTTTTGGGGGGCTCAGCTTTCTGAGTGCTTTGTATGTTCTAGATATCAGCCCTTTATCTGATATGTTGAGTGAAAAGATTTTTTCCCATTCTGTTAACTGTCTTCTTGCATTAAGTAGGGTTTCTTTCGCCATGCAGAAGCTTTTTAGTTTGATGTAGTCCCATTTGTTTATATTTGCTGTTAACGTTCTTGCCATTGGTGCTCCCTTCTCAAAGACCTTTTTGATATATAGGTCTTCGAGTGTTCTGCCTATTTTATTTTCGATAAACTTTATAGATTCGGGTCTGATTTCAAGGTATTTGATCCATTTTGAGTTGACTTTTGTATAAGGGGTGAGGTATGGGTCAATCTTCATTTTCATACATGTGGTTTTCCAATTGTACCAACACCATTTGTTGAATAGACTTCCTTTGTTCCATTTCAGGTTCTTGCCTCTTTTATCAAATATTAGTTGGCTGTATATCTTGGGGTTTATGTCTGGGAATTCTGTTCTGACCCACTGGTCTGATGTCCTGTCTCTGTTCCAGTACCATGCTGTTTTGATTACTATGGCTCTATAGTATAGTTTCAAGTTAGGTAAGAAGATGCCTCCCAGCTTTTTGTTTTTCAGTATGTGTTTGGCTATCCTGGGTCTTTTGTGGTTCCAAATAAATTTTGTGATTGATTGTTCTATTTCATTAAAGAATGGTGTCTGGATTTGGATAGGGATTGCATTAAATATATATAGTAGTTTGGGTAGGATAGTCATTTTGACTATGTTAATTCTACCTATCCATGAGCATGGGATGTTCTTCCATTTCTTTAGGTCGTCTTCAATTTCTTTCTGAAGCGTTTTGAAGTTTCCCTGGTATAGGTCTTTCACTTCCCTAGTAAGGTTGATTCCTAGGTACCTGATATTTTTTGATACTATTTTAAATGGTATTGTATTTTTAATCTCTCTCTCCTCAACTTCGTTGTTTGTATATAGAAATGCTACTGTCTTTTGTGTATTGACTTTGCATCCAGCCACTTTGCTGTAGTGGTTAATTGTTTCTAGGAGTTTTACTGTGGACTCTTTAGGATTTTCGATGTATATCATCATATCACCTGCAAATAGAGATAGTTTGTGTTCCTCTTTCCCAATTTGGATTCCTTTGATTCCCTTCTCTTGTCGGATTGCTCTTGCTAGGACTTCTAAGGTTATATTGAATAAGAGTGGAGAGAGTGGACAGCCTTGCCTAGTTCCTGACCTTAGTGGGAATGCTTCTAGTTTCTCGCCATTAAGTATAATGTTGGCTGTAGGCTTTTCATAGATAGCTGTAACTATCTTGAGGAAGGTTCCTTCTAACCCTATTTTGCTGAGTGTCTTTAACATGAAAGGGTGTTGGATTTTGTCAAACGACTTCTCTGCATTGATTGATATGATCATGTGGTTTTTGTTTTTCTTATTGTTGATGTGATGTATAATGTTGATTGATTTGCGTATCTTGAACCAACCTTGCATTCCTGGTATAAAACCCACTTGGTCATGATGTATGATCTTTTTGATGAAGTGCTGGATTCGGTTTGCTAAGATTTTGTTGAGTATCTTTGCATCTATGTTCATTAGTGAGATTGGTCTGTAGTTTTTATTTCTTGGTGGTGTCTTTGCCTTCTTTGGGAATGAGTGTGATATTTGCCTCATAGAAGGAGTTAGGAAGGATTCCTGTTTTTTCTATGGTTTGGAAGAGCCTATGGAAAAGTGGCAGTAAGTCTTCTCGGAATGTTTGGTAGAATTCACCTGTAAATCCATCTGGTCCTGGGCTTTTGTTCTTAGGGAGTTTTTAATTACATCTTCAATTTCCTCTGAGGTGATTGGTCTGTTTAGGCTTTCTAGGTCTTCCTTGTCCAGTCTCGGAAGAGGGTTTTTCTCCAAGAATCTGTCGATTTCTCCTGGGTTCTCTATCCTAGCTGAGTATAGTTGTTCATAATATGATCTTATGATATGTTGTATTTCTTGGGGTTCTGTTGTAATATCTCCCCTTTCATTTGTGATCCTATTGATTTGGGTGTTTTCCCTCTTTTTTTTGGTGAGTTTTGCTAGGGGTTTGTCTATCTTGTTTATTTTTTCAAAAAACCAACTCCTGGTCTCATTGATTTTTTGTATTGTTTTCTTGGTTTCTATGTTGTTTATTTCTGCTCTGGTTTTTATTATTTCTTGCCTTCTGGTTGTGGTTGGATTTCTCTGTTGCTGTTGTTCCAATTCTTTGAGGTGATCTTTTAAACTGTTGGTTTTGTTATTTTCCTGTTTCTTGATATAGGCCTGTATTGCTATGAGTTTCCCCCTAATTACTGCTTTTGCTGTGTCCCACAAATTTTGACATGTTGTCTCTTCATTATCATTTGTCTCAAGGAATCTTTTTATTTCTTCCTTGAGTTGTTCTTTGATCCAGCTGTTGTTGAGCAGCATGTTGTTTAATCTCCAGGTATTAGTTTTTCTCCATTGCTTCTTCTTGATGTCAATTTTGATCTCTGTTGCATAGTGATCTGAAAGGGTACTTCTAATGATCCTTACCTTTGTGATCTTATATAGGTTGGCTTTGTATCCTAGGACATGGTCTATTCTGGAGAAGGTTCCATGTGGGCTTGAGAAGAATGTGTATTCTGCTTTTTGGGGATAGAGGGCTCTATATAAGTCTATTAGCCCCACATCTTCTAATTTTTCATTTAGAGCTCTTATTTCTTTGCTATTTTTCTGTTTGGTGGATCTGTCCAGTGGTGAAAGTGGAGTATTGAGGTCCCCTACTATTATCACATTTCCCTTCATGTGTTTCTCCAGGTTTACGAGCAGTTGCCTCACATATTTTGCTGACTCTAGATTAGGTGCATAGATATTGACCAGGGTTAGTGTTTCTTGATCCAATGTTCCCCTGATCAGTAAGTAGTGACCCTCTTTGTCTCTGATCACTTTCTTGAGGTTGAATGCAATTTGGTCTGATATAAGATTGGCTGTCCCTGCTCTTTTTTGTTTTCCATTGGCCTGAATAATTACTTTCCATCCTTTTATTCTAAGCCTATGCTTATCCTGTAGCTGTAGGTGTGTTTCTTGCAGACAGCAGAAGTCCGGTTTATTTTTCCTAATCCAGTTCTCTACTATGCGTCTTTTAATTGGAGAGTTTAGGCCATTAACATTTAGGGAGATTATTGAGAGAGAGGACTGTTGTGCAGTTGTGTTGTGTAGGGTGGCTTTTGTTACAATCGGGGGTTTGGATTGTGTAATTCATCTCTGAGTAGGTCGTTTAGGATCGGTTTTGTTTGCACAAATAGCTCTAGTTCGGTCTTGTTTGAAAATGTTTTTAGTCTGTTCTCCCATATGAATAATAGTTTTGCTGGATATTGGACTCTAGGTTGGAAGTTTCTTTCATTCAGTCGTTTAAATATGTCATTCCACTGTCTTCTAGCTTGAATTATTTCGACTGGCAGATCTGGTTTGATTCTTATGTCCCTACCTTTGTACTTGAGGTATTTTTTCTCTCTTATTGCCTTAAGAAGTTCCTCTTTCTCTTTGTTTTTAGCCATTTGGATTACTATATGTCTTGGTGTTGGTTGATTGGGGTCTATTTTATTAGGGACCCTCTTGATTTCCTGGATTTGCCCTGAAATTTCATTCCAGAGGGTGGGAAAGTTCTCTGCTATTATCTCTCTGACTACTTGTTCTTCCCCTTTCCCTATTTCCTCCCCTTCTGGTATACCCACGATTCTTAGATTGTTTCTTTTGTCCTTGTTCATTAGGTACTGGACTTTTCCTTCCAGTGCTTTGCCTTTTATTTCTTTGTTGGTTTCTTGGTCATTTTTTGTTTGCAGTTTTCCTTCGAGTTCTTCAATGTGTTTCTCCAACTCTGTGTTTCTGCTAGTAAGGCTTGTTATTTTGTCTGTTAATTCCTTCACTTCTTTTTGTATGGACTCTCTCATACTCTTTAACATTTCTTCTTTAATTTGGCTAATTTGTTCCTCGATAGATATCTTATGCTCGGTAGCTAACGTTTCTCTCATTGCTTTTATTGATTCTTGCATTTCCTTCCTCATTGCTGCTTTTAGGTCAACTTCCCATGAATCTGTGTGTTTTGGCGGGCTTGGAAACTTGTTAGGGTTTGTCTCCGTATCTTCAGAACTTAGGGTTCTCTTTGATTTACCCATATTTCTTTGTGTTTAATGGTGTGCTTTGGAGTACTGTTCCTTCCAATTTCAGCCTGTTTTGATCCCCTGTGGTGTGGGAATGGGTCCCCTCCCTGAGGGTGGATCTAGGGGTACTGTTGGGTGGGTTTGCTGCGGTTTGGCTCCTCCTGTGCTCTTTCTGTGGCCTAACCCGACGGGGGATGGGGCGTGGAGGGTGTTCGCGCAGTCGGCGTGTGTGGGCGGGGCTTCCCTACCTTTCCTGGGGCAAGTGAAACCCAGCCGGACTGGCTGCAGTTCGCGCGGCCCTTCCCGGAGCAAGAGAGACCCAGCTGGAGCCAGTGGCTGTTTGCGTGCTCAGCGTGTGTGGGCGGGGCTTCCCTACCTTTCCTGGGGCAAGTAAAACCCAGCCAGACTGGCTGCAGTTCGCGCGGCCCTTCCCGGAGCAAGAGAGACCCAGCTGGAGCCGGCGGCTGCTCAGCAGTAAAGTACAATTTCTAATGAATAAAAGTTTTTGGTCTTTTGACTGAAATATTGCAATTATAAAGCAGTGGGTTAGAGGAGAGAAGAGGTAGAATTGGGGTGATAAATAGTGGTTAATTTTGTGGTGCTAAAAGTGCAGTGGTTTTATTCATTAAAACCATGAAAGTTGGCATTTTAACCATTCCTATTTTTTGGATTGTGGGCCACACACGGTGATGCTCAAGGGTTACTCCTGGATATGTGCTCAGAAATTGCTCCTGGCTTGGGGGACCATATGGGATGCAGGGGATCGAACCGAGGTCATCATGGATCAGCTGTGTGCAAGGCAAATGTCCTTCAGCTGTTTTCTTATAGCAATACCATTAAAATAAACAGGAACTAGGTTCTATAAAAAAGTATTATATTGCACATTTTATATTAAAATGCATTTAAAAATACAGAATTTATGCATTATTTTTAGACTTTGGGTCACACCACCTAGGCACATGATTCACTCCTGACTATGCCTGGGACCATATGTGGTGTCAGAGATCAAATCCGATTGGCCATATACAAGCCAAGAGTCTTACTCATGTGCTATCTCCTGGGACACAGATTTATGCTATTTCATGAAAAATTAATATATAGTTTTAAAATAACTATTAGGTACCCTCATTGATACAAATCATTACACAAACTATTAAACTTAGCACTATTAATGACAGAGCGCTTTTCATTAAGAGAAAATGAGATTCTGTTGTATACTCATTAAATTACAAGCATACATATATAGTAAGAAATACACGATTATATGAATAAGTGATGAATATATAGTCCCAGTTAATTAGTATATAGTTATTTGGGGATTCAGCTTCCAAGAGCCTCAAACATTTTCATAGTTACTAATTTAAATTAGCATATGCCTACTACAGACGAAGCTCTCCATTTGGACAAAATAAAATCTGGTTCCTATATAAAGTTATTTTAGAAGAGCCCTTGTGAATTACACTTGTAGTTCTTACTATATCATCTGGGATTGCTTATTTATTTCTGAGAACTATTTGGTGCATCTATAATCTCAAAACCATTTTCATAAAGTACTAGGATGATAAATGTCTTTTATACTTGAACTTTTTTTAGGGAGCACAATGCATCTCCGAAAATATAATTACTCAGATGGCTAAATGTGTAGCTATTGCATTTTTATGTGTGTCTTAACAATACCTTAAGTCATTACACGATGCAGTGTCAATAAATACAACTCAAATAAATAAAAGCCCCTTGGGAGCATTACATATTTATATAAATTTGAGTGAGCATCCCCAGAGTTCACAGCATTTGGCAGCCCTGTGGCCATTCCTGATGATATTTGGCCAATTAGTGAAAGCCTAATGCTTCAGTATGAATGTTTGGTGATGTGTATTTGGCTCAAGCCAAGCAGTGTTTAGGATTCAGTGGGGCTAATCCTAGACATTCAGGGGGTTATACAATGCCAGAATCAAAAACAAAGCTCACAAATGAGATTCAGGCTATCTATCTATCTATTATTCAAAAGTTTAATGAAAAGTAGATAAAACTAATGACTTCATGAATTAAAATCTAATAGAGTGAAGAATGATGGCAGAACAGAGGATCTGGGGACAAGCACGTATGATTCTAGAGTGTGAGATGATGTTTCATGCTAGAAGTAATTATGTTCTTGAAACAAAGCCCAATCAAAACCATAAATATTGTGTTTTTTAGTAGGGTGTTCCAAATTGAGGAGAAAGGACCAGCAGAAAGAAAAAACAGAGAGAATTAGACATTATGCATGTGCTCACTTATCATCATAAATCTTATAGACATCAAAATAAAATAACTTATTGCTGGTACTTGTAGTAGGGAATTTTCATATGGCTGTCATGAATTCATTCCCAACTCCTCCATATGGGTCCTTGAGCACTGCCACGAGTGATACTTGAGCACAGCTGTCTGATCCCAAACAAAAACCAACCGAACAAAATCACAATACATAATGCTAAGCCATCATGGCAATAAATCCAATAAGTGAATGAGATGGACACATGCCTTAAGATATTTGGACATACACATAATAAAATAACTAAATAATTCTATGACTACCCAAGTAATTGAATTTGTTAAAGTCAATCTTCAAACAAAGACATGCCCATTTCCAGATGGTTTCACAGATGTATTCCATAAAACACTTAGGGATGATATAATGCCAACTATACACAAACTATTGTATTAAAAACGAGGAATAATGGATGCTTCCCAATATGTTTTAGGAAATTAACAAGTCTAATACCACATCAGAAAAAATTATAGGAAGAAAAGCTAGGCTAATAATATCAAGCAATAAAAAGATCCTTTTAATATTAGCAAATGAAAGGCAGTCAATGTAAGATGGGTGGCTACAAAAAGTTGACAATCATCTTCTTTTTCTAAGAAATAATGCAAATGTAAATAAGCCAGTAGAGCTAAGTTTATAGTTGAAAACACCTACAGTATCTGTGAGTCTGTATCTCTTGGATACAGGTTATTTATCTAAAAAATCCTCCTAAATTAAGTTAGTCTTGAGCTTTTCCATAGAAGGAGAATAAAAATTTGAATATTTAAATAATTAATATTATTTATTTAACATTATTTATTGAATATTTAAATACTTAAGTATCATGCCATGCAAAAATATGGTTATTAGAATGTACATAAGTTTCTGATAGTTTATCTTTTTTTAACTCATTACTTTATTTAAGCACCATGGTTACAAAATTGTTCGCAATTGAGTTTTAATCATACAAAATACACAAGTACACATTTCCTACCACCCATGTCTCCATTTTTCTAACCAACACCACCCCATACACCCACCTTTGCCTCTGGGGCAGGCATTTTAACTTTGTCCCTCTCTATTTTTATTTTGACACTGTGGTTTGAACTATTATTAACTAAGGATTACCATACACATCACTTTATTTCCTTTTAGCACTAATTTCTTATCTAGAGTGATCAGTTCCAACTATAATTGTGATAGAAATGCACAGTGGTTTTGATTGAAAGGATTGTCCTCCCTAAATATAAAACTTTGGGTAAAAAATAAACTTTGTAAATTGTGGCATGGGAAATAAGTATTCATGAGTTAAAGTCCTAATTGTTTTTGGATTTTGGACCATACCCAGTGATGCTCAAGGGTTAATCCTCACTAGGCACTCAGAAAACTCTTGGGAGACCATATGGGATACTGGGCATCTAACCGAAGTCCATCCTGAGTCAGTCTCATACAAGGCAAATGCCCTACCACTGCAACATTTCTCTGGCCACTGAAGTCTTATTTTTGACTTTTCACATTCGTAGCCATGTGAAAGTAATGAATAACTACATTAGTATACTGCTTTGGAAGTGAAATTTCTGTGTTAGGAATTGAACCTTTGAAAAATTATCCTCTGCTACAACTGAACCTCTGCCATCTGGGAGCTGAACAGGGAATATCTAGTGTCAGTAATTTTGGTTTTGGTATACCTGGAACAAGAATCATTACATTTTAAATAGTGTTGGAGAGGAACACTCATTCAATTTCATTGATCTAAAATTTAACTGCTTTAATATGGAGTTGTCTGAAAGAAATGCTTGGGGATTATTCCTTGAAGATAGATGATCTAATATTTTGTTTGGGGGACCATATCTGGCAGTGCTCAGGGATTACTCCTGGCTCTCACTTAGGAATCACTGCTGGTGGGCTCTGAAAATCATATGGGATGCTCGAAATCAAACTTTTTTAAGGTGTATGCAAGGAAAGTGTCCCTGAACTAGATCCTCATTGTACCTGGGTCTTATCTTCTGTCCTATCCCCTTCTAGGAGTGGTTTCTACTGTGCAGAGTTGATTTTGGAGAGGAAAAAGTCAGTCATTGTTTAAAAGCCATACATTTCTTACTAAGATTGAGTTTTGTCACGAAGATTCAAGACTAAATTCTTAAATTTAAAATAATCTTATGGTAGCTAGAGACAGAGAAAACTGAGTGCACTTGCCTTGAATGCAGTCAATCTAAGTTCTATCTCTTTTTTGTTTGTTTCTTTGTTTGTTTTGGGGCCACACCCAGTGATGCTCAGGGGGTTCTCCTGAAATGCTCTCAGAAATCGCTCCAGGCTTGGGGGACCATATGGAATGCCGGGGAATCGAACAGTGGTTCATTCTAGGTCAGCACATGCAAGACAAATGCCCTACCGCTTGGGCCACTGCTCTGCTCCCCCCCCAGGTTCTATCTCTATCATTTTATCATATGAATATCCATTTCCATTATTATATGGTCCCCAGAGCCTCAGAAGGAGGTATCCCTGAGCTTAGAGGCAGAAAACCATGGGATTTCTGTCATGCACAGCAAATATTGTTACCAATTATGGTACAAAAAAATAATAGTTTTGAAATAAGGATTTATATAATGTTTAAATTTGTGTCATAATTTTCTTTCTAGAAGATCCATGTGTGTGCCTATGTTTTCTTCTGCATTATATAGTGACACAAGTCATTAGGTCAATGCTATTTACTGTTTTTCTCTTAACATAAAAAGTATGCTACTCCTGACTGAGGACTTTCTCTGTCCAGTAGGGAAGATTTCAGAGGCTTCAAAGCCAGGGAGCAACAGTCTGATTTCCTCATGTGTAAAATGCATATCTGTTAGGTAAACTGGAGAATGAAGGTGGAAGAAGATTAATTAAGGGAATGAGTTCAGTAATCTAAAAGAGATAATGATTTTATACTAAGGCTGTTTAAGCAGTAGCTGTATGGAAGTACTTTGATAGATTTTAGATGTGTTGACTTGAGAGCCTTGGAGAATATAGATTGATGAGAGAATGAAGTAATTACAGATAAACTTCAATCTGAGTTGGAATAATAAGGTAAGTGTTGGCAACAATTTTAACAGGACACATCAGGAAAAGATTCTTGGAGAGATTTGATTTGTGGGTAACGTGAAAAAAAAAGATTTTTTATATGGGCATGTTTTTCAAGCCCCTCAATGATAAATATTAATACATTTTTTAATCATTGTGTGTAATTCATCAAGTAATGATTTGGGCTTAAGACAAGGATATTAGTGGACAGGGTGGTACCTCAAAGGACTGGCAAACATGTTCTTCAAACAGGAGGTCTAGTATTGATCCTTAGCATTGCATGGCTTTCAACCCAACCCATTTCCATCCTTATATAATGCAAAGGGATTTTGATTCTCATTTCATGAGGGGAGAACTAACCCCTGATCACCCTGGAGGGAAAAAGGCCTATTTAAGTACAAGCTAAATCAGGTATATATTTTATAATCTTGGAGTGTTGGCAAGTGGGGGAAATTTTGAGGGGGTCAAAGGAGGTTTGAGATATTGAGCTGCCATTACACCAACCCTGGTTGGCTGCATGCATGGCAGGCACCCTCCCTGCAGTACTCTCTGACTCAGTTATATTTAATATAATAGTAATAAATGAGAAAATAAAAGAGATAGTCTCAAGATAGGTTAATGAAGAAAAAATAGTAGAATTCTCAAGTCATTTACAAGAAGCAGTTCAGCACTATATATTCTTTTAAATTATTTAACTAGGACTTTTTAGTTTGTGTTGTTTTGGTTTGGTTTTGCCTTGTCTTGCATTGCATTTTAAGAGCTATAAAGTTTCCTTTTTCTTCTGCGTTTTCTATTTTTTCTTTCTTTTTTTAAATGTATTAATATGGAGGAAATTTTTGTCTTAGACATGAGATACCAGTGGGCAAAGTGAAAGCAAAGGAAGGACAAAATAATTGAAGAATTGGAACGTTTATAGTAAAGGCTGAAGATAGGTTAAAATTATGGTATAGATGAATATACAAGGACCCTCATGAAAGCTTCTGTTCATTATCATTAGTCAAAGGCAACCATTTAAACATTGTTAGTAAAACTTCTGCCCAAATACCTATTTACATTTGTGTCTATCTCATCCATGCTTTGAATCCCAAGTGTTGTGATAATTTGGGTGTAGTAAAACTGTATTAAGTAATATTGTAACTATAACTATATGGTTATATTATATAGATTAGAATAATATGTATAGTGTGCAACACATAGTATATATGTCTAGTATACATATTTAGTATATGATATATAGCTATGTATACAATGCATAGTTTAGTATATACAGTTTATATATAGTTTAGTATACAAACTAAAGGAGTAACTGATTTTCCACAAGGAGCACTTAGAACTGATCATAATAGCACTATTTTTGGTTGTTTATATTTATTGAGTGTAAATGTCTATTTTATGAATATATGTACAAATACATATTCTTCGTTTCTGTTTATTACTCATTTATGAAGTGATGTTAGGAGCTGGAAAAAAGACATTTTGCCTTTCCTCAGTGAGAATATTATTTTCATTTTATATATTTTATTAAAACAATGCGGTTACCAAATTGTTCATGATTGGATTTCAGTCATACAATGTACATCACCCTTCAGAGTGGTCAACTCCAACAATCATTGTCATAGTGGAGCCTACTCTATGCAATATGAACTCCCTGCTCTTTGTGGCAAGCTTTTTACCAAGAACTAGACATTCTGGCCCTAAACCCTACTACCTTAATATCTTATATTTTTCTTATATCTCATATAGAGATTATTCTTATATCTCATATAGAGATTATTCTATGTCTATTCTTTTCCTCTGACATTTCATCAGCACAATACTCTCCAAATATATTCATCATATATAAGCAAATTGCATGATTTCATTTTCACTAATAAGTGCATTGTATTCCATTGTGTAGATGTACCATAGTTTTTTTTTATTTATTCACTCATCTGTTACTGGGCTTTTGGGTTGTTTCTAGATCTGACTGCTAGGATTAGGGCTGTGATGAATATAAAAATGTAGAAGACATTTCCACATTGAGTTATTTGGTTCTTAATGTATATTCTTAGGAATGGAATTGCTGGATCAGATGGAAGTTCAATTTCTACTCTTTTGAGGAGTATTCATATTGTTTACCAAAAAGGCTGGATCAATTGGCATTCCCACCAGCAGTGAATAAACATGCTTTTCTCAACATGTACTGATAGTTCTGTGTGTGTGATATGTGCTAGTCTCTATAGTGTGATAATATCATATTATATTGATTTATAACTTCCTTATGGTTAATGATTTGAAGCATTTTTAATGTGCCTTTGGTCATCAGTATTTTTTTGGGGGGGGCACACCTGTTTGATGCTCAGGGGTTACTTCTGGCTAAGTGCTCAGAAATTGCCCCTGGTTTGGGGGGACCATATGGGATGCCGGGGATCGAACTGGGGTACTTCCTTGGCTAGTGCTTGTAAGGCAGACACCTTACCTCTATCGCTACCTCACCGGCCCCCATCAGTATTTTTTTTTAATTATGTAAGCAAATTTTATTTTCTAGATCTTCTTTACATTTGGGTAAGGAACTAAGCAGCTTATTTTCCTTTTCTTTTTTTTGTTAGAGTTTAATAATATTTTTATTTAAGCACCATGATTAAAACATTCTGATTCTGGTAGAGTTTCAGTCATAAAAATAACAATCCCTTCACCCGTGCAGCATTCCCACCACCAATCTCCCCAGCTGAGGAAATATCTGTTCATGTCTTCTTCCCATGTTTTGATAGGGTTAAATGTTTTTTACCTGCTAAATTCTCCCAGTGTCTTGTACATCTTAGATATTAACCCCTTATCTGATGGGTATTGGTAAATAGCTTCTTTTTTTCTTTTCATCCTAATCATTGTTTGCTTTGAAGGGCAGAAGCTTCTCAATTCAATGTAGTCTTATTTACTTTTCTTTGTTTCCTCTTGGTTGGCCTTTGACCTCAATGCCATAAAGTGTTCTGTCTACATTTTCCTTTATGTTCCTTATCATTTCAAGTATGATATCAAGTTATTAAATTGATTTTAAATTAACTTTCATACATAGTGTTTAAGAGAGTGAGCTGAGTTCACTTTTTTGTATATGTATGACCAGTTACCCAACATCAATTGTTGAAGAGGCTTTTTTTTGCTCCACTTTCATTTGCCAAGGTACCAAGAATTTTAAGAGTCTTAAAGATTTTAAGGGGAGATTAGCAGTATAAACAAAAAAATTGAAGAAAATAAGGTTTGAGAATCCAGAGTAATGGTAATGCATGTATGGTGCTTGCCTTGTGCATGACTGGTCCACGTTCAATATCTAGCATCCTTTATATTCCTCGCACACATCCCACCCCCAAGTCAACCAGGAGTAATTCCTGTATGCAGAGCCAGGCAGGCATAACACCTGAGAACCACCATTGTAGCCCCCAAACAACGATGAAAATGAGATGCGAACTGGCCTGATATGAACCATATCTCAAATGCTTAATAATTGTGCGAAAATCAATTTATATAACTTATCTTTGCATCAGCTTCTTTGTATCTGAATGCATAAAAGCATATTATTAAATTTTAATAACCTTAATCAAAACCATTATTTATTATTTAAAGTAATTTTGCATTTTTATATAAATTTTAGGTATGCTTCGTTGAAACTCAACATGTTTATATACTACATTAATTTCACTTTTGGCATATACCAAGCAATTAATCATTGTTAAGTATTATATTACAATTGCTAATACAATAATTATTATAGTATAAAATTAATTATATAGTGATACATCATGTCATTAGATTTTATTGCACTTAAATTTTCTTTCAATTTGCCTAACTACCATATAGATTCTTCAAGGAGACTATTCATTGTTCTTCATATCACTTTCCAAATTGCTGGCTATAGCATAGTTTATAATTTTAACAATTCAAAATTATTTGTTGTGTTTAAATGGAGTAAGTTATATGCATTTAAATTTACTCAAAATCTGATCATGTTTGTTTTTAAATGTTAAGTCCTTTTAATCTATAGAATTGATAACTTCATATTTAAGCCTTTTAAAACTAAAAATTAAAATACAGAAGGGATATATAATTAAAACAAAACAGTAAAAATAAGTAACTATTTTACCCTTGATGTGCTGAGTATGAATCATACTTCACAACTGTACAGTTTAAAGACAAGCTATATTAGTTAGAAAAATTATTATTTGGGGGGGGTTTGGAACACACCTTGTGACACTTACGTGTTACTCCTGGCTATGTGCTTAGAAATCACTCCTGACTTGGGGGGCCAATTGAGACACAGGGAGTTTGGACCACAGTCCATCCTATGTTAGCGCATGCAAGACAAATGCCCTGCTACTGTACCACCACTCCAGTCCCTAGATAACATTTTTTTTTTAGTTTTTGGGTCACACCAGCAGTGCTCAGGGGTTACTCCTGGCTCCTTGCTCAGAAATCGCTCCTGGCAGGCATGGGGGACCATATGGGATGCCGGGATTTGAATCAATGACCTTTAGCATGAAAGGCCAATGCCTTAACTCCATGCTATCTCTCCGGCCCCAGATAACATGATTTTTAAGGAATATTATTTCATAGAAATTTTTGTCAATGTTTAGTTAGAAACGATTAGATTATAGTCAATTATATAATTTTTATTCTAAAATAATTAACTTTCAGTCAAATTTGATTGACTGTCCAAAACAAAAATCAATGAACTATTCTAGTAGACAAATATTCCATCAATTCACAGTAACAGCACATTTTAAGGTAAAATTTTTTCTTGATAAGACATTGTAGAGTTAAATAATTAATGATGGTGCTGGATGGAGATGGATGGATGGAGGGACCTTTCTCTGCCATCCCAGGCCATGTGGCTCCATCCCCCATTAACTGGCAGGTCATTATCTTCAGGTGGTCACATAGGGTATTGAACTCACTCATAGGCAGGCTTCCAGAGAGATAACATCTTTATTGCCCTGGCCAACAGATGTGGCTGTTAACCATGCCATTCTTAGCTAGCCCTGCATCTTACTTCTTTCATCCATGTTATCTCCAACCTCCATCCTGGCAAAAGACCAAAAGGCCTAATCCATGGGTCAAAGGCCTTATATAGCCTTCCAAGACCACTCCCCGGAATGGGAGGGGTCTTGCAGGGAAGGTTACACGTAATATCCAGTTCCCAAGACCCCTCCCAGAAACGGGCGGGTCTCAGGTAGATACACCTAAATCCAGGTGGAGTCACATCTCCCCCTTCTCTGAAATAAAAATGAAGCTTTTGTATTCCTGACCCCGCCTTTAGACAAAGGCGGGCAATATTTCCAAAGCAACAATGCAATATAGTGAAAATTAACATACCAGCCCTTTTCAAAAACATAACATTTCTGCAAAATATACCATGCACCTGTAATTTAAAATTTTCTTAATGCTTTTTTACCAAGCACTATCCTGGAACTTTCATGTTCCTATACTTTTAAACTATTTTGGGGGAACTTTCTGTTCCTATTAACCTTCCCTAAACACAAGTACTACAGCATAAATGAATAACGTACATTTTAAAAACAGGCTCAATACATAAAAGTACACAGTAGAACATGAAAATCTGAGACTAAGTTGGTTGTAATTCTCTTTTATAATACATCAGTATTGTTTACCTTTAAAATGTTCCTTTTTTAGAGCCAAACAAGGCACCTTCACTTTAATTCCCACTGCATTGACCTTAATACATTATTTTGTGAATAACCATATGTGTTAGAGAAACTACTCAATTTCTTCAATATATTTTTTCATGGAGGGAGGTATATATGTATGATTGTTAATTATTGCTTCCCAAAAAGTCATTCCTGCTCCCAAAATATAACTATGTTTGGAACTATGGTGATTGTAGAAACTGGTAGGAAAACTAAGGTCATCTGGGAATGAATAGCCCTAATTTTTAGTTTTTGGTTTTTGTGTTTCTGCACTATACTGATAGTCCTCTAGGCTCAAAATGAGTCTAGGCTCAAAGATCACTCTCCTTAGGGCTCAGGGGTCTCTACTGAGTGCCAGAGATTGAACTGTGAACACTGCAAGAAAAGCACTGTATTCACTGTATCACCTCCCTGGCTCCAATTTTGATGGTGTACTTTGATTAAGGGAAAATAAACATATATAAATATAAGAATATTAGGTGAATATTGGATGTATGTTTGAAACTAAGACTCTATGTAAAGTTAAGAGGAAGGCCTGTAGGAAATCTTTTCACTGAGTTTAGAAAGTGAGGATGCATGATCTTGTACTTCAACTTGGTGGATTCGGTGAAATAATACATTCCTGGTTATTTTTCTTTGGGGGGGGGGCATACTCCTTGATGCTCAGGGTTTACTCCTGGCTCGGTGCTCAAAAATTACTCCTGGATCAGAGACCATATGGGACGCTGGGGAATCGAAACACGGTCCATCCTGGGTCAGCCACGTGCAAGGCAAACGCCCTACCACTGTGCCACCACTCTGGCCCCCGCTTTTTGTTTGTTTTGTATTCGGCATTCCTATTGTTTAAGCTATCCAAGCTAACCAGACTGAAAATTTCTTCAGTAATTCTAAGCAAGCAAACCCATGTGTGATTTGTAAAAATGCAGTTAACTCTGAGGTTTTTATGCCTTACATATTATTATATACATAGGAAAAATAAATCACTGCTCTTGGGATCCTGGAATACTGTCAGCTTTAATGAACTGTACTCAGCTCAGAGTGGGATGTCAGCTGTCTCAGTTCTATTAATCAACTTCTTAACTAACCTCCAGGCTATACTTATTGGCAGGAGATTTGCTATGATTACTCCTACAAGCTCTGAGAAAATAAGCTCTTCTCTTAAAGCATTTTGCCATGCATGAATTGTGATTTTTTCCCCCTTTGTTCTTGCTAGATTGTTTTTTGGAAAACTATAACATGAAACTGTTTTTCAAGAATAAAAGAAATGATCTTCATGTATTTTATAGTTAAAGGGAACTCACAAGCATTCTAATGATCTGAGTTAACATTAAGAAACTTTTGTAATGGTTCTTTTATTTTGCACTACATGATAGATGTGAATCTATCAACATATGTCCGTATACATTTGTAAGTAATCCTGCCTCATTAGTTCACTGTATGTGCTGTAGAGTAATGATTTTGTACACATGGTATGATTTTTATACAGTAATAGTAAAAAACTTAAAAGGCAGTGCTTTTTAATAAAATGTTTGACAATGTCTTTAAATCATTAGACTATTGAATATAATACTCCTATTTGAAGAGGGGTTTTCATATTTTACTGGTATATCTTAATATAGATCTCTACCACCATTCACAGTGACGTTTTTGACCTCTGTTATAGATAGTTGTTGTTTGTTACTCTACACTATGAACTTTCAGGACATAAAGCAATAAATTGAGAAAAAAATAATAAAACCATCCTATATCATTATGAGACACTCATCACTGAGATCCTTTTCAAATTCTTGAGGAATTGATTTATAGGACAAATAAAATTTTATGATATAAAATATATTAAAAAGAAACGGCTCATACCTATGTCAGGTTTAAGGAGAGGAAACTGTCTTTCTTGTGAGTAAAGTACAATACAGCTTTAGAAAAAAAGTAGCAGTGTCTAATAAGAATGTTCTTTTACATGCTATGCTATTTTGTTTTATTTATTTCTAGAATTGTGCCTAAAAACCAAGAAATTTGTACAGTGAATATGTGCTCAGTAAACTTTCTGCTGACTAATCGACATGATACACAGACTCTGAAATGTGTCAAGAGAGACTGAAATAATCCACTGTAGGTTATGGAGAAGAATAGAGATCTTAAAGATAGGAATGTTACATCCAAAAAATATACAAAAAGAACAATAAAAAAGCACAACTCATAGCAAAATGCTTCAAGAGAAGAGCTGTTTGTAATGATTGCTAAAAGTAATATTAATTGTCATGAGATAATAGAACAAAATTCTTTTTTTCACTTTTGTCTCAATAAGTAATAAAAAATCAGAGAAACACAGTAAAATTTGAGATATAAACAATAATTTCCTCCCCAGCATGCTGGATATAATTGTATCATGTAACTTAACTTGGATTCATTATGTAAGTGAAATAGCATGCATGTAGAATAATGTTTACTGAGATGGCCTCAAGGACAAATTATCTTTCATCATTGAAAATTAACAGATAGCATATAACATTAAAATACAGTGATCAAATAACTATATAAAACTATATATAACTGATAATTTTATAATCATTAAAAGTACAGAAAATCTTAAGGTATAATATTGGTCATTAACAAATTATAATGTTATTTTCTTTTTCTTACTTTTTTTTTTGGATTTTGGGCCACACTTGATGACGCTCAGGTATTATTCCTGGCTATGCTCTCAGAAATCGCTCCTAGCTTGGAAGGCCATAAGGGATGCTGGGAGATCAAACCATGGAGTACTAGACCTATGCCTTACTGCTTGTGCCACCACTCTGGCCCCATGATGTTATTTTCTAATTAATTTTGAACAGTGCTGTTTTATATGTAAAAAATTGTTAGTATTGACTAAGTTGATTTTCTAATCTAATCTTACACCAACTTAATTTTTAATTAAAATTTATTTGAATTAATTTTTGTTTTAGGTACCTGGCTTTACATTATTATCAATGACAGGATTTCATGCATAAAACATTTCACCATCACACTTTCCCCCGGGGTGTCCAATTTCCTCCACCATGTGTCCCTCCAACTCTTATCTTTCCTCTACCTCCTACTCTACTAAATTTCTCACTGAAGACCAGTTCTCAATTTCTATCACCTTTGGACTTTTGTTATATCCTTACTATGTTTCTTTATTCCCACCATCTGATTGATATCATCTGTATCTTTCCCTTTTTTCTTACTAACTTAATGCAGCATGATAATCTCCATATTCATTTTATCAAAATGCATATCATAAAATGCATAATTTTGTCTCTTCTTGAAGCTGAATAGTATAGCATTGTGTGTGTATATATACATATATACATATATGTATATATATACACACACACATCACAGTTCCTTTATCTGTTCATCTGTTCTTTGAATCTTGGGTTTCCAGATTTTGGTTATTGTGAATAGTGCTTTAATGAATATGGGAATGCAAATGTTTTTTTTTTGAAATAGATTTTTTTTGGTTTTAGGGTATAGGCCAAGATGTTGGATTGTTGTATCAACTGGAAGTTCAACTCTTAGTTATTTGAGGCAAGTCCATACTTTTTTCTCCAAAATACTTGGACCAATGTTATTGCCACTTGGAGAGAATGAGAGTTCTCATTTTCCACTGATCATCAATATTATTGTTTTTCTTTATGATAGGTGCCAATCACACTGCTGTGAGATATTGTCTTACTGTTGTTTTATATGTATTTACCTGATAATAAATGATTTAGAACAACAATTTGGTCATTTATATATATTCTTTGGGGAAAATTTTGTTCACCCCTTCTCCCTACTTACTCCAAATTTTGGCAAACATTTTGAGAATCGCTAAAATGAGTACAGTTAACAGTAGAATGGTAAAAAGAAAATTTATGTCTGGGAATTTGTAGATTAATTGATTAATAGCTTATTTGGGAAAAGATTGTTCTAACTAGACCACATGAGGTTTTTATACAATAGTTGATTTAAATTACTCATAATTAATATGACAAGCTCTAGACTGGTTTATTCACAAAACAAATTATTTATTTGTGGGATAGCAAAAAGCAAAAGATTAAAAAATACATTTTACAGAGTAATTTACATTCCAAAAGCATGAGTAATTATTTCTTTACAAATCTGTTTTTTGTCTTTTATACCATTTTTTTGTATTGTCTTATTCTTTACCTTTTACTTCTATTTTTACCTTCTTGTAGTTTAGCATATATAGTCATAGAATAAAACTGGTTTCTTCTGATGCCAATTTACAGTTTTGAAAGTCTTTGAAAGTGTTCTCCTTGAAAGAAAATGATTTTCTCTTAAAGGTAGAGTGAATTCTGAAGCAGAGAACTCTCCAAGGAGACCAGGACATTTAAACATTTTCTTTAGCTTATAATTGTCCATCCATGCCCAGGAATTGCTATGCTCTCCTTTGACTCCCTTTCACATTGATTTTTGGAAGCAGTTGAACAGTCAAGCATTTAATTGTTATACATTTTCCAAAGTACAAACTGTGCACAGCCTGTATGCAATGATTATTTTTCTTTATCAACTTAATGCAGTCTCATCATTCTGCTAATTTTTTAAATACTAATGATAAATGTATAATTTAGAATTGAAATTCCAAAACAATTCTTTGAATAATGATGAAATATTTACAGTTGCTGTAGCTAAGAGATTTTAGAGATTTTTCTATCAGCTTGACTATTTTTCATTTTCACACATGCTTCAAGCTCTGTTATTTGTTTGCAATATATCTCCAATATACAGACATATATATATATATATATATATTAATTTTTGATGTATTATTTTCTATGTAAAAACTTATTTTATTTAATATAATAGAAAATTGTCTTTATTAATTTTTTTTATCAAAACCATTTATTGTGATTTACAAAGGCCTTCTTAGTTGTATTTCAGACATACAATAAAAAGAAACAATCATTTCAAAATTTCGGGATGTACATTATGATTTACTTCAAGATATTATGCAGTTTTGTATTTATAATTTTTTTTACTATATAATGTATCTTTCAAATTTTATAGTCATTTTTAAAGGAGAGATATTATCATTTTATTTAAGTGAAAACATACTTAATATGACCAAACTGAGTAGATAAATTAAGAGTATTGTATTCAATACGAAAATTTTTTTTTTTTTTTTTTTTTTTGCCGCATCCAGTGATACACAGGTGTTACTCCTGGCTATGTTCTCAGAAATCACTCCTGGCTATGTTCTCAGAAATGGGGGACCATATGGGATGCTGATGGGTCTAACCATGGTCCATCGTAGCTTAGTGCGTGCAAGGCAGATGACCTACTGCTTGTACCACTGCTCCAGCCCCTCACTAAAAGAATTTTATCCTTTTTTGGAGGGTGAGTAGGGTTGAATGACACTGGTAGTGCTCAGGGCTTCCTTCCGGCTGTGTGCTCAGAGATCATCCTTGTAAGGCTCAGGAGCGTCTGAGGTGCAAGGAATTAAACCCAGGTAGGCTTTGTATACTGTAAATAACCTATCTACGGTACTATTTGCTGGCTACTGCAATTGATCCTTTTTTGTTTATGTTTCAGGCTAAACTCAAAAATAGTCAAGGATGAGTCCTGATTCTGCAGTCAGGAATTATTCTTTGGGTGCTTGTGGGACCCTATGGGATGCCAGAGATCAAATCTGGTTGGCTTCATGCAAAGCAAATGCGATAAACACTGTATTATCTCTTAGACACCTATAATTTATACTTTTACTGTATTTGAGTTTTGGTGATAGTTTAAAATGATTTGTCATTGAATCAAATTAACTGGCAAGTTTAGTTTTCTACAATTCATAAATTGTTATGCAACTTAATTGGCCTAACATAAATAGAGGTAGTGTGATTATATTAGAGAAATAAAGGATTGTGTTTGGACTTCAACCACTGAAAATTGTAGTCCAGAGCTATAGGTCATATAACCTTAGGGTAAAAGAAGAACAATCAGCACCAGTTTTATTTTATCTAAGAAGCGAAATATTGTTAATGGGCTTCATGATGGATATTTAATCTGATCACTTTAAGCTGGGAATAAATTTCCTTAGCTCTCAAAACCGTTACATTTCTTTCTTCCTAGAAATATGTATAATCAAGTACAAAACTAATTGGCACAGTTTTTCAAATAAGTGTATGGTTCTGCTTCTCTCAAATTACCATTTGGGAGGCTGGGTTTTCTAAGTCAGATCCAGGAAACTCATGGACTACTTCTGTTAATATTGGGCAATCCAGATTAGAGGATGAAATGTCCATGTTGATGTCATTTACCAGCATGAGAAAATGCCCTTCGATTGCTGTTATTGAGATTTTGAACATTAAAAAAACTAGATTTAAGAAAGAAGAAATATTAGAAAGTTAAATTAAAAATATTTTCTACATATGCTTAATTACTATGTGCTGTTCACTTTTTGTTTTTAAGTATGATAGACTTTATTGCTTGATATTGCATTGTTAAACTGATCATACAATTTTTAGTTAAAAAATATTTTTCTCTTGCCTGTGTATTCTCTATAGTCCTTATATAGTTCTCTCTTCGATCCTGAATATTTTTCTTGTCCACAAATTTAAAAAATTCATCTGTAATGAAGACTAGAACTCTTAGCCTGTTTCAGGGCTTAGAAGCTTTCTTCAGCAATCACATTTGTTTATAATAAATAAATAAATAAATTCATTTTTTATCTAAAGGATCATGAACTACATATTCTGCTGTTTGATGCTTCTAGTGTCACTGTTGTATTTGTTTGCCAGATTTTCAGTTCTTCCAGCAGCAGAAAATACCGCGTTATGCTACTCTATATAACACATCATTGAATAAGAATTCCTCTTTAGATTATTTCTTAAAGAAAATCCTTGTCTTAATAGGACTAAACCTAAAGTAATAATTCAACATCAATAGGACTAAACATTTTCATTCATATATATCAATATATATTGATATTTAAATATGCTCATTTTTGTATTTCTTATAAAGTTAACTTGACATAGACTCTAATTTATCCGTAACTTATTTGCATTTTATTTTTACTATAAAGAATACATAATAATTGATGAGAAACTTTCTGGCTGGATCAATGTGGAGAAAAAAAGAAACAAAATTTATTGTTTTCTTATGGAAGAACACTTACCAAACTGTGCTTACTAGCAATTCTTGCCCAATAGAGACAGATTCTATGTGAATATCCAAGGATATGCTGCTATTCAGAGCATACAGTGCAAGACAATTTCCAGTCATTCAGAAAATTCTCTTTGGTATCAAAGGTTGCATCTATTGGTGGTTGGAATATTATCTGGGTGGTACTAATGATTAAACTAGCATCAGTTGCATTTGAAGTATGTACTTTTACCCCGTACCATTCATTTTAACCTATCAGCCTAGTTTCCAACAGGTAAGTAAATTTCTTCATGACAACTAGAAGCATAGAGTTGCTTTTAGTTTGGTGATATTTATTGGAGTTGGGTGCATGCTAATGAAAACAAATTCTATCCCAGATGCCACAAGAGCCTTTGTTCTCTTTCCTGCTCTCATCAACTGCTGATTAGAACCATGGAGGACTGACAGAAAAACCAAGTAATCTTGGTGAGATCTCTGCACTGACAGGATTTGAAAAGTTCCTCAACGTTCAGTCCTACCACTGGATCATGTGACTCCAGCTATCTTTGGGAGTGAGCCCTAAAACCCTAACAAATTTAATATTCAATTATTGTATGACTCTTATTTCTAGAGTCTCCAAGTGTCATGCTAAGCATATGTTTTGAACTGCATATTTGGACCCACGAGAACATTCTACTAATGGTATAGGGACACCAACCATTCATCAATATATTTTCTGAAATTATGTTTGATCTCTAGAATAATTCGTCTAAGTGAAAGCTGTCTTTAAATTGTGATGCTAACAAGCCTCTTAGGAAAATGAATGGATTCCCGGACATATAAAAAGGTACACGAGTTGTGTGGAAATAAATAACCTCATGTATGTACTTATATCAGTGATGAAAATTATTGTATCAAGAAAGCTTATATTCCCAAATCAAAATCAAATTTTTCTTGTTCTTGGGCAACACCTTTGAGTGATAAGGAATCATTTTTTTTGGGGGGGTACACTTGAAGACACTCAGGGGTTATTCCTGACTATGCACTCAGAAATCACTCACGGATGGGGGGACCATATGGTACACCGAGGGATCAAACTGTGGTCCTTCCTAGGCTAGTGCTTGAAAGGCAAACGCCTTACCTCTAGCACCACCTCTCCTGCCCCAGGAATAATTATTGTTTTTGCACCCAGTGATCACTCCTGGAAGGGACAAGGAATCAACCATAAGGGATGCCAGGACACAAATCCATTGTTAATCACATGTAATCAAGTGTCGTACCCACTGTACTATCTTTCCAGTCCCTTAAAATTTATTTAGCCTCCCAAGTTGACATTGACTTGATCATATAGTACACTAATGCACATAATTTCATTGGACTTTTTGTTATTGCATGTTAATCTATTTTTTGAAACTATGATTAGGTATTATTTATTTATATATTTATTTATTTTTGTTTTTTTGGGTCACACCCTGCAGCGCTCAGGGGCTACTCCTGGCTCTAGGCTCAGAAATCACCCCAGGCAGGCTTGGGGGGGGGAACCATATGGAATACCAGAATTCGAACCACCGTCCGTTTGTATGCAAGGCAAATGCCCTTCCTCCATGTTATCTCTCCGGCCTTACCATTGTGCTATCTCTCCGGCCCATGTATTATTTATTAATTGTTTCCAATTTGGGGGGCCACACCTGGTTGTGATTAGGGTTTTCTCCTGACTCTTTTCAGGGATCACTTTTGGCTGGTCTAGGGTACCATATGGGATGTTGAAGATAAACACAGGGTCAATCATGCAAGGCAAGCATCCAATCTGATATATTATTTCTCTGTTAATGAAGTATTTTATATATATTATAATATTATTAATAATGTATCATAATATCATTTTATTATATATTTTATTATTATTAATTTATTATAACTTTAGTTATTTTAGTTTATTAAGACTAATTCTTAAGCATCAAACATTAACAGAGTGAATACTCTGGAAATACATCAGATATATTAACAATAATATTTGTCAAATAATAATGACATGATTTTACTTATATATAAAACTGATCTTTTACAGTTATGCTTAGAGTATTATAATTTTTTACAGATTACTTCTAGTAATAAAATAATTTCCCCAACTTGTGAAATCTTATATTAATAGACAAAATATATATATATTAATAAACACAATACTGTATATTGCCACATCTTAATATACATTATTTCTGTATTTTTATTTCATTTGCATGGTTTTTATGGTATTATAAAATGACATATTAGCAATCATGGCTTGACTATAACTAACTGCCATTTAATTACTTTCTTCCTTTATATAAATTTATTAATAAAACTTTCTAGAATAACACAAAGAGAAATAAACATTGTTTTGTGTTTTTTGTTTTATAAAGTGGGAATGACTTCAGCATTTTTTGCGATCATTGTTGGGAGTTCCCAAGAGCTATTTACTGTGAATCTAGAGAGATTTAAAAACAAGACTTCTATTACATATTAAATGAGTCATTTTTTAGGGCTTTCAGAGTGATACTCAGGAGATGTAGGGATTTCCTTTTGGAGAATCTTGACCCCAGGGTTATTAATTCAGTGTGAGTACATAAGTGTGTGGTGCTGTTCAGAAACTGAAGAGTTGGGTTCATTAGCACCCCCTTGGTGGTATTTGTTCATAGATTCCTAGCACTCTATAAGAATGTGCTTTGGGGGCCTTCAGGGCTGCATCCTATTATGCTCACAAGATCTTTTGGGTGTCGAATCAGAAAGAGACAGGTGCATGCAAGATACATTCATTAACTTTTTATACATTTTTGTTTGAAGCAAAAGGTGAACTAAAAGCCATTTTACTTTTGTTAAATTTTCTATTTGCAAAGACAATAGTATTCTAATATGTCAATATGAAGGATCAGGAAGCATCTAATGACTTAATTAATTTTATGTGTGTAGAGAGTTTAGACCACACCTAACTGTATTTAGTCTGATTCCTGGCTCTGAACTCTAGATGCTTCTCAGGCAGTCTCAGAGACCACATGGCATGTGGGGGTTAGAACAAAGAACATGCAAGACAAGCACCCATCTCTCTAGCCCTTTAAAATATATAAAACATATAAATTTATAGAAGCGCTGAGCTGCAAAAAATATAAGACATATATATATATATAGTGTGTGTGTGTGTCTAGGTATTTTTGTTTTAGTTTTAAATTTGATTCGATATATTTTAATTCCATATATTTGCTATATGTTTATCTAAAGTGAGACCACTTTAATATACATTTATTTGTTAACAACTCTAGTTCTTCAACTCTGAAACAAATGTCGACTCATATTTTCCTTAAATTTCATTTCTTAACTTCTCATTATCATTTCCCTAATTTTCATTAATATACTAATTTAGCAGATTGATCTATACCAGCTATGGTATTCATGAAAGGAAACTGTTCAGATCTTTTTAGGAAAAAATTTACCATACACTCAATCCATGAAATGGATGTAGCTGGCAGTGTGTAACAATTATTGCATCATCTTTGGGGTTGATTTTGTACCTTTCTTAAAATGCCTCAATGAATGTCAAATTCTTTATTTTTCACTTTTATTTCTTTTTAATAAGGTGATTCAGAAAATTTATAATTGAGTGCAGAGTTATATACATCAGTTAAAAGTATGTTCAACTGGAGGAATTTTCAATAAGGTAGAAGACAATTGGTTTAGAATAATAAGATATTTCACAAATATTACAAAATGATTCTCTTTGTGTTTCTCAGACAAACCAAAGTTCTAAAATTCCAACTAAAACTTTTGTTTTAGAAAATATGTACTTTTGGGGCCGGGCGGTGGCGCTGGAGGTAAGGTGCCTGCCTTGCCTGCGCTAGCCTAGGACGGACCGCGGTTCGATCCCCCGGCGTCCCATATGGTCCCCCAAGAAGCCAGGAGCAACTTCTGAGCGCATAGCCAGGAGTAACCCCTGAGCGTCACAGGGTGTGGCCCAAAAACCAAAAAAAAAAAAAAAAAAAAGAAAATATGTACTTTCAAAAATACTTGCGCATGATCACATTGAGTAGATGATATTTCCAAGATTATTAGTTTTTACATATCATACTAATTTTTAATTCATTTTTCTAACTTTCATTCCATCTAACTTCAACATTTATTTTTTGTGCTAAACTGTTTATTAAAAACTATAATATGATATAACTCAATGTTTTTCATTAATGAAATAAGGTAATAAAACTTTATTTCCAACATTTTTGTTTCTGGGGTACTCTGAAGGCTTTAAAGCTAAATCTATGAGCACACTGTTTTACTTCCAGGGCAAAAACAAAGTAGGTTTACTTTGAAATAAGAAATTGCTAATCCTATACTCTTATCAGTATTAACACTGAATTACAGTTCACAGTTGAATCAGCCACTGATCCAAGGACTGAGTATTATGTGAGAATAAAATTGGAAAAACATGAGTAATTGTCATTGATTTTATGGACATAGCAAATGGAATATCCCATCATCACTGGGCTTCATATCTCTTTTACAGTGCACTTTAACAATTAGGAGTACCTGAAAGTAAAAATACATGAAGTGTCCAATTCTTTGACAACCACAACTGAGGAGAACATTTCCTGGCACCATACAGAAAACCTTGGGATTCTACAATGAACATATCGGAGACCTGTAGTTGGTTTCATGAGAGTATGCTTCAAGGGTGGAGACACCCTGTATCTCTTAGGACAAGGGAAGTTTCTTTCTAATTTTGCCAATATTTACTGTGACTATGCAACAAACAACAAAAACAAACAAAAAACCTTGCCACACCAGCCCCATTTTTCTTTTTACTTTCTTTTTTGAAAATTTAAATTTATAGCTTCTAGACAGGGGATCTCTTGCTTTCTTTTGTTTTCCTTTTCTTTTAAAAGAATCTTAGAATATGAATCATATTGTTCTGCCTCATATTTCTATGTCTTCCTACAAACTGAGGGAAAAAAGTGGATGGTACTGGGGCAAAGCAGTTGCATGAGTATTAAGGGGAAAATTAAAAAATGATCAGACCTAAATACCAATCCCAAAGTCAATTTCAATAGAATCAAGAGACCCAAACTACAACAAGCTATACACAAAAGGGACCTGTTACACTAGCAGTCCAGTGGGTTAAGGGTGGATGTATGGGATGCATCCTGGGGACAGGGGCAGAGAGAGGTCAACACTAGTAGTGCAAATGACCCTAATTCACTGACACTGTACCTTAAATATAACTGTGAAAGACTTGTAATTCACATTGGCCTCAATAAAAAAGTTATTTTTTTAAAAAAAGAAAAATATCAAATTCTAATTACTTGATTACTCATACCTGATACAGAACTTTTATACCAGGAAATTCTTGCCTGAAGCTCTCCTAGTCAAACTGCTAAAAATATTTGCAGGTTTGTTTTGCAATCTAAAATTCTTCCTGCTCTCTCTTGCTTCTTTATATGCTTTCCTTCTACTGTCATAAATTTGCTTCATGCCCAGAGGATTTTCCTTTCCAATACAGTGTCTTCTCCATATCATTTTTATCCTTTACTCTAAACAAAATTTATGTACTTCAAATTCCCAATGGAATTAGACACAAAAAATACATGTATTCAATACTGAGAACTAAACATAGGGTGATATTTCTGTTTTCACATTATTTACAATAGAATAATATAGATATACTCAATCTAAACAGTAAAATTTAAAAATATTATTTAAGTACTTATTTAAGAATTAACAATGCCTTCTGAATCGATAGCTCTACTTGCTCATTAATAATGTGAAATTAGGCTGTTTCATAGACTCATCAAACCTTAATACCATTAGCAAAGTGAAAATAATAGTTTACACTTGCAAAAATTTTATCACATCAAGTGGCGATGGCACAACTGGTCAGTCAATTGCAAAAAGCGAACTCAGACCTATTCTAACACGATGCACAAAGGTCAAAGTTTGATTCACGATTTTGATATCAGACCCAAAACCATAAGGTATATAGAAAAAATATGTAGGTAAAGCAATCTATGACATTGAGACTAAAGGCATCTTCAAGGAGGAAACAGCACTTTCCAAACAAGTGGAAGCAGAGATAAAGAGATGGGAAGATATTATTACACTGAGAAGCTTCTGCACCTCAAAGGAAATAGTTACTAGGGTATAAAGACCACCCACAGAATGAGAGAAACTAATCACCCAATACCCACGAGATAAGAAACTAATATATAAGATGTATAAGTTCCAGTCTTTATGGAAATAATATGGAGATTCCTCAGAAAACTGGAAATTGAGCTCCATATGATCCAGCTATACCACTCCTAGGGATACACCCTAGGAACACGAAAATGCCTTCCTCACACTTATATTAATTTCAGTGCTATTTACAATAGACACACTTTGGAAACAACCCTTCAATAGACGAATGGGTAAAGACGAATGGGTAAAGAAACTGTGATACATATACACAATGGAATATTAGACAGCCACCAGGAAAAATGAAGTTGCAAAATTTTCCTATACATGGATGGACATGGAAACTATTATGCTGAGTGAAATGAGTCAGAGGGAGAGAGATAGACGCAGAATAGTTTCACTCATCTATGGGTTCTAAGAAAAATAAAAGACTTAATTTTAATAATGCCCAGAAACAATAAAGATGAGGGTTAGATGAACTGGCCCATGATATGAAGCTTGCCACCAAGAGAAGTGAGTGCAGTTAGAGAAATAACTACACTGACAACTATCATGATAATCTTAATGAGTGAGAGAAGTAGAATGCCTGTCTTAAAGACAGGCACGTGGTGAGGGAGGAGGGAGACGGGGGGGGGGCATTGGTGGTGGAATGCTGCACTGGTGAAGTGGGGTTTTCATTTTATGACTGAAACCCAACTACAATCATATTTATAATCAAGGTGATTAGATAAAAATAATATTAAAAATAGTAAATCTGCAAAAATGAATTATAAAACCAAAAAAATTTATCACATCACCTACTTTAGAATCTAACAGGTAATATTTTTAGATCAGATATTTAGCTTCCAAAGAGCACCTTCACCCAAGTCACTATCAATTCCCATTTACTAAATAGTGATTGATATCATGTGCATATCCTTCTCCTTCTACTTGCTTCAAATTACTGTGCTTTTTAAAAGTAAAAATAGTTTTTTTTTTTCAGAAATTTGAGGAAGAAGAGAGAGTAAAAGTGAGAGAAAGAGAGAGCAAGAGAGAGGAGTGCTCAAGAAGAGACTGTGTGGGCTGAAATACATATCTCAATACACATCCCAACATAAAAGCAGGCAACATGTGCTTGGGTACATACATCCACATGTAAGATCTGAGTACATGATGCTCAAGCATATGCTGCCTGAACCTTTCCTCTTTAGATGTGTAAGTTTCTTATTGCCTGCTTTTATGTTGGGATTTCAATATTATTAAACCTCCTTTCTTGTGTTATTTATTATGGTTATCAACATTACAACAAAAAAAATAAAAGTATATGTTTTTTAGTAAACTTTGATTACCAAATGAACATGTTATTAGTTTATTTCCTGATTTTATCAAACATATTTCTTTTTTTTCTTTTTTTTTTTTTTTGGTTTTTGGGCCACACCCGGTAACGCTCAGGGGTTACTCCTGGCTATGTGCTCAGAAGTTGCTCCTGGCTTGGGGGACCATATGGGACACCGGGGGATCGAACCGCTGTCCGTCCAAGGCTAGCGCAGGCAAGGAAGGCACCTTACCTCTAGCGCCACCGCCCGGCCCCTATCAAACATATTTCTATAGGAACTGAATATATTTATAGTACAGATTTTCACAAATATAGAACAAAACATTTACCAAACTCAATGGTATATTATACCTTTACTGAGACAATTCAGTTTTGTTTGCCATGCTAATTATTTAATGGAAATTTATAGAAAGTCAAACAATTATTTATTTAATGTTATTATTTAAACAATTAATTAATTATGCTAATTATTTAAGGGAAATTTAAAGAAAGGCAAACAAAATGAACACATTGTTAATAGATATTCAAATCTTCATTAAAATTCTTCTATTGTAGTTACCATTTTATATTATAAAACAAATGATTTCATATACATTGGCACTTATGAAATTAATATGTGTAATGATTTATTCAACATAGAACAATACATTTAGAGAATCTTGAGAAAAGTAATAATATATAGCCACTTATTAGATACAATAATTTTAAGAAATATTTTCTTCAATTAATATAGTTTTAATATATATCTTTTAATATATATCAATCCTGATAAATATTTTGCAAAAAATTATAGTAATGGATATATATATATATTATCCTTGAATAAACACACTGCATTTTAATATCATTTACTGTCAGCCATACAGACTTTAATATATCCTTCAGCTTTGGAACTGTTTGTTGTGAGAAAACTTTTTACATTTCACAGAAATGTGAGTTTTGGACAGGATGTGGCAGCTTATTGCCAAAAGGTCATTGCACATATTCTCTCAATGGAATTCCAATTTTCTCAAGAGAAATTACAACTCAAAATGACTTTTTTCCCTGGGCCAAGCAGATTAAGAAACTATTTGTTCATCAAATTGGAATTTATTTTGTATTTGACTTCTGTAGAAGATTGCTAATATAGAGAAGCAAAATAAAAAACTGACTAAAATTTTTTCAAGATTTTCTGGATTATGTTACATAAAAGATAACATGAAATTTTTGTATTTGTGAAAAATTACAAATAAGCTAATGTGAAATCTTGGTTGTATCTTATAGAAGAAATATTTCTTCAGTGTTTGAAATAGCAAGTTATTTATACATCCTACCACTTACTTAATGATTTTACAATAAATATTTTCCCTTAATTACAGTCATCAAGTGTTGGGCTTATTTAATGATACCCCACTTATAATTAACATATTTATCTAATAAGTAATTGTCTTAATATATATAATAGAATAATGTTTATATATTACATTTTTAACTCTTATTTACCTGTTGTCTATATGAAGATAGACCAATCATATGCAAACACTTTTAACCACTAATCAGAATGAACTTAATGTAAATAACTTGACATTGGTTTATTTCACTCTTTTTTGTCATATAGTCCATTATTTCTTTATATATTCTTAATAGATTTATTCCTCAATAATCGTACTAATTCCTCAAATATTTTTTTGAGTTTTCTAACATATTTATATATATTTACCTGAACATTGAATAAATCTTACTGACCTCCACTTGAATACTTTTGTATTAATAATATTGAAATTAAATTTATTATTGTATTTACAATGACTGTTGTATTTTATCTTGTGAAACACGTTTAACATCATTGACAGATTTCTTAAATTTAGATTTCTACTGTTCTACACCTCAGATTGACTCCTTGACAACCACATATTTAAGTTGGTTGTTGCAGATTGAATCTTTTGCTTTCTTTTATTGCCTTTTGTTTTTGTTTTGGGGTCACATTCGACTGTGCTCAGGAGTTACTCCTGGCTACACACTAAGAAATCATTCCTGGCAGGTTCGGGGAACCATATGGGATGCCGGGATTCGAACCACCTTCCTTCTACACATAAGGCAAATGCTCTACCTCCATGTTATCTCTCAGGCCCCAGAATCTCATGCTTTCAAAGATTATATTGATATACTATTTTACTACACCACTGTTATAATTATGTCCTTGACTTCTGCCCTATATTTCTTCCTATCCTCTTTTGATAATCCCCTCTGTTTTAATTTCTTTCCTCTGAAAATTAAATTTCTACTTTTTTGAAAAATATCCATATTGGTTTTTTAAAAGGTTAGATTAGTTTACATTAACACAAGCAATGAATGACTCCCTTTCTCCTCCATTACTACCAGCACTAGTCTTTGTTCTTTTTAATGTATGTGTTTGTGGTATGTGTCTATGGTATAAAGTGATATTGCATTGTAATTTTGAATTGCATATTCCCAGCTAATGATGTGATGTTAATGATGTGAAATTAATGATGTGAAACATTTTTGTTTGCCGTCTGGACCTCCGAATTTATTCTTTGTGTAAATGTCTATTCATATCTGTATTGTGATTGTATTAAATACGTTTTTTTCTATTTAAGCTCTACAATGCCATATAGATATGAATCTCATATCAGATAGGTATTAGGTAAATAGTTTTTTCCATTCTGCGGGTGATATTTGAATCATAATCACTGTTTTTGTTTGTTTGTTTGTTTTTGACTTTTAGTAGCCTTCCTAATTGTTTATCATTGCTACCCCTTGCTTGGTCAGTGATGTTTCAATCTTGAAGAAGATTTTAGCTTCAATGTCCTGGAGACCTTTGCTTATTTATCTTTTTTTTTGGGTGGGGGGTCAACTCGTTTGATGCTCAGGGGTTACTCCTGGCTAAGCGCTCAGAAATTGCCCCTGGCTTGGGCAGACCATATGGGACGCCAGGGGATCGAACCGCAGTCCTTTCTTGGCTAGCGCTTGCAAGGCAGACACCTTACCTCTAGCGCCACCTCACCGGCCCCTTATGTATCTTCTATATACTTTATGGTTTCAAGTCCAATATTAATGTCTTTATTTTGTTTTGAGCTTTATTCACATAGTCAGAATAAAGCTCAAAACAAAATAAAGACATTAAGGAAAAGGTCAGAGCTCAGTGTCTTGCAAGTCATTATTGACCAGGTTTCCCAACAAAACTATTGAAGAGTCTTTCCTGCTCCCCTTCAAATTTTGATCCTTTATAAAAAAATTAACTTATCATATACCTAGGAATTTGTCTCAGGTTATATATGTCTATTCTTTTGAGAAACTATCTTTATTTTAATAACATACTGGTGCTTTTTTAATTACTACTGTTTGCAATACAGAAGGTGGGAAAGATGATGCCCCGTCGTCTTTTGTTCCCTAGAATTGCTTTAGCTATTCATGGACATTTACTATTTCATATGAATTTCAGGAGTGTTGGATCAATTTCTTTGAAAATGTCATGGATATCTCTATAGGAACTGCATTAAATCTGTACAATGCCTTGGAAAGAATTGTCATTTTAATGATATTAATTCTACCATCTATTAAAATGGGATGTGTTTCTATTTCCTTGTGTCCTCTATTATTTCTTGAAATATATTTGTAATTTTCTTTGTATAGGTCTTTTATCTCTTAAGTTACTTAGATTATGAGATGCTTGATTTTGGTAAGCTTATGAAGCTTACCATAAAGATTTGTGAGTGCAGTTAGAGAAATAACTACACTAACAACTATCATGGCAATGGTAGTGAATCGGAGAAGTAGAATACGTCTTGAATACAGGCAAAGGGAAGTGTGGAGGAGGGAAAAGGGAAGAGCATTGTTGGTGGGAATGTAGACTGGTGAAAGGGGATGGTGCATTTTTTAATGACTGAAATCCAACTACAAACATGTTTGTAATCATGGTACTTAAATAAAGATATTATTATTATTATTATTATTATTATTATTTAAATGATGTGCTTAATTTTATGAAGCAAAATTGTGAATGGGATTTTTTAAAAAATACTTCTTTCTTTTCCTTCATTATTTTATATAGGAAAACTTGGACAGTTGCATGTTAATTTTGTAATTTATTTTGTAATTTTGTCACTTTACTGTAGTTATTTTCTGTTTCTTTAAGTCTTTTCATGGAATTTTTATGGTTTTTAAGTATAGTGTCATGTCATCCACAAATATTGAGAGCTTGAATTCTTTCTTTCTACCTGGGTGCACTTGATAATTTTTTATTTTCTAATTGCTTTGTCAAGTACTTACAGTACTATTGAATAGAAGTGGTGACAGTAGGAAGCCTTGTTTTGTACCAGATTTTAGTGGAAAGGTTTTTAGCTTCTCTTAATTGAATATAATGCTTACTGTGTTCTCGTGGTAATTGGATTTTACTATAATGAGGAAAGTTCTTTTAATTATACCATGTTGACAATTATTATCATGAATGTGTTATGGATCTTGTCACATCTATTGACATGATCATATGGTTTTTGTTTTCATACCATTAATATAGTATATTATGTTGATTGACTTGCATATGTTAAAGAGACCTTGTATACCAGGGATGAATCCTATTTGGTTATGGTATATAATCCTTGTGATGAATTGTTGAATTCTATTTGCTAGTATTTGTATGAGGATCTTTGCACATGCATTAATCAAGAATACCAATCTGTAATTCTAATTTTGGTGATGTGTCTGTCTAATTATTATGTGTCTAATTTTGGTATCCAACAGATGTTAGCTTCCTATAAACTGTTTCAGAGTGTTACTGTTTTTTCAATTTCCTGGATGAGCTTGAAAAAGAATGGCAGTAGGTCTTCTTTGAATCCCTGAAAAAATTCACGAGTAATCTATCTAGTCATGCTTTAGTTTTGGGGAAGGCTTTTGATTACCATTTTAATTTCCTCCAAGTCTGTTCAGGTACTGCTGATCAACATGATTCAGCCTTGAGAGAAATAGGAGTACTTGATTCATCCATTTCTTCTAGGTTTTCTTGTTTTATGGCATAAACATTCTCAAATTAATCTCTGATTATCTTTTGAATTTCTGTGTTATTTATCACACATTTAATTTCTGATTGAATTATTTGGGTTCTCTATTTCTTTGTGAGTCGTGATAATAGTTTATAGTTGTTTATTTTTATTTTTAAGAAATTTAAAAAATTTAAATACCATAGTTACTACAGTTTTTAAATAGATGTTTATTTAAAAATCAACTCTTCCATTGTTTTTGTCTTTCGTTTTTGGATTTCCAGTTCATTAATTTCTCGCTCAATTTTATTATTTTTAATCTGCCTGTCTTCTCTTATTTTCTCAATCTTTTTCAATTTTTTAAAATAGACCCTGTGTTTATGAGAATATTTTTTGTTCTCAACTACAAAGTACAAATCTGACTTTTGGAAAATGAATTATTGTATACTAAATTAAGACTTTTTTGATTTTCCTGATTTTAGGGTAATTATACTAAATAAAAAAAAGAGCTAAGTAATGTAATAAAAATATATCAAATGTAACAAACATTTCACATAGATGAACAAATATTTCATGAATTTATTAATTAATATCTCATTTAATTAATACTGTTCTCTTCAAATCATAATGTTATTAAGGGTTGAGAATGGAGAAAAATACCAAATGACTGGAAAATTAAAAATGTGAGTAATGGGGGCCGGCGAGGTGGCGCTAGAGGTAAGGTGTCTGCCTTGCAAGCGCTAGCCAAGGAAGGATCACGGTTCGATCACCCGGCATCCCATATGGTACCCCCAAGACAGGGGCAATTTCTGAGCACTTAGCCAGGAGTAACCCCTGAACATCAAATGGTGTGGCCCGAAAACCCCCCCAAAAATGTAAGCAATGAAAATAGGCTTTATATTAAATGAAAGAATTCCTTAGAAATACAAACAGATATTTGTAATATGATATGGTTATTGGTATATTTTATATTTTATTTTATATTATATTTTACCCACCTATTGTAATTCTGAAAATTATGTATGTAGCATACATATGCTATTGACTCAATTAAAATATAAATGTCAAAGATATAATAAAATATGTTATATAAAGTAAATTTCCATGCTTTATGAAGTTTACATTTAAGCATATGCTTCCTAATAATTTTAATTGTGGAAGTTATTTTTTAATTTTTTATGTTGTGTGTCTTAACTTTAATATTGTTCATTTATTTAAGCACTGTGGTTACAAGGTTATTTATGCTACAATTATTTTTCAGGTAAAGTTGTTCATGATAGTATTACAGTGACAGTCATACAGTGTACATCTGATGCGTACGCATTCCAGTCACAATTGTCAATCGTTTCCTTTCACAGTCCCTAATGCCCTCTTCCTTCCTACATACTCTCCCCCCACCTGCTTCTGAGGCAGGCATTTTTCTACAGTCTTTATCTTAAAAGTTAGTTTCTTTGACATAGAATAATATCACTTATTTGTAAAATATGAGAAATATAAAAGACATGTGAGTAGGAGTGATAGCACAGTGAGTAGGGCATTGACCTTCAATGAGGTTAATCCAGGCTTGATCCCTGGCATCCCATGTGGTCCCCAGTGTCCTCTTGGAGTGATTACTGAAGGTAGAGCCAGGAGAAACCCCTGAGTGCTGTTGGTGTGATCCACCCCGCCGCCATAAAAAGACAGTAAGGTAACAATATCCAGAGACAATAGAACTAAGAGTCAGGAGGCCAAGCCCAGTGTAGGAAACTCACCACAAAGAGTGCTGAGTGCAGTGAGAGTAGAGAATGGTAGAGCCAGGAGAAACCCCTGAGTGCTGTTGGTGTGATCCACCCCGCCGCCATAAAAAGACAGTAAGGTAACAATATCCAGAGACAATAGAACTAAGAGTCAGGAGGCCAAGCCCAGTGTAGGAAACTCACCACAAAGAGTGCTGAGTGCAGTGACAGTAGAGAATGGTCTACTAGGACAATGATAAGTCACTGATAAAACACTGATTGCTCTGGACAAGAACTCAGTGCTGAAAGGGGAGAAAGAGTCATGCAAGGCATCCGTCCACTGACAATAGTGCAGATCTGAGACCACAAAGGGGTGGTGGTGGCAAAGTGCTGCTCTAGAGACAGGTGGGGTGATAGAAGGGAAACATTTGTGGTGAGAAGGGTGCACTGGTGAAGGCTGGTGTACAACAGTTTTATATTTTCGTGCTTAAATAAAGCAATTTAAAAACATTCGTTTCTTTGAGAACACTTTGTAAAAGAGAAAATATGGCTGTATCTTTAATATAACTCCTGATTCTTTGAGACGCTTTTTACATAATTTCCTTTTAAATCCATTTTATATTATTGAATATTTTTTATGAATTCATTCAAATGTCATCATTTTTTGAATGAAATAATGATCTGACCTGAGATATCTGACTTTGAAAAAACTACTCAAGAGTGAGAAGAAAATTATTTTTAAGTTGAATGCCTGACTAATAATATTTCATTTCAAGTTATAACTAGGATAACACATATTTATTACTTTATTTTTATAGAATCTGCTTAGAATGGAAGAAAACATTCTTTATCTTGTTAGACTTACTCTATAATTCTGTGTTCTAGCTTTTGGTACTAGCAAAGAAAAGCTTTTGAAAGCCTATGATTAAGGGAGTTGTATAGGATAAATCAAGGATGATAATTTGAGACTATTAGGCCCTTTTCATCTTGATAATTAGCAGGTATTTAATGCTTTGTGAACATTTCCAAATTAGCCATTAATTAGTTTGCTTTTGCAAGTCAAGTCAATCCTATCTTATCTCATTATATAGTTTGCTGTAAGAAAAATAACATGCAAAGACAAGATGGAAAATCTTTCCTAGACCTCATATGCAGTAACAAATTCCAGGAAATATTCAATAATGAGCAATAAAATAAAATTTGAATGTTATAAAACAATTTATCATACTTCCTTCTGGATAAAACTTCTGACATTACTGAAAAGTTTAAGAAGTAATTTTAGAGGCCAGAGCAATTGAATAGCAGATTGGGTATTTGTCTTGTATTTAGCCAACCCTGGTTCAATCCAAAATCTGTTAGTATTAATTCCTGAATTTAGAGCCAGAAGTAATCTCTGAGAAATACCAGGTCTGGCCCAAGTACAAAAATTTAAAAAGTAAAATATGTATTTTCAGATCATCTTAGAATATTGAGAGTCACAGAACATTTTTATTAAAAAAAACAAAGAATTCATACCTGAAATATTTTGTTATTAACTATATAACTAACAGTGGGTATGTGTTGTATAAACTTTGAAATGTTGAAAAAGAATTATTTTAATGAATATAAAGACCTGAGTATACATATAGTCTAAAGTGAAAAAAAGAAGAGCAAAAATATTATAGAATTAAGTATTACAAAAAGCTTTATAGAATTAAGTGTTCTTAGTAGAAAATTAGAATCTACGCAATATGGGTAGCTTATCCGAGATCATATTAATCTTCATCAGTTTTTGAAAGTGTCCTCCCAGGAAAATGCAGGATAATACTGAAAATGATGTTTTTTTTTTTCCTTTTTAAATATCTTTATTTAAGCACCATAATTACAAACATGATAACATGATTGTAGTTGGGTTTCAGTCATCAAAAAAAAAATCATTTGTCACTTGTGCAACATTCCCACCACCAATGCCTCCATGTTCTTGCCTTGCACAAGGCTCAACTGGATTTAGTCTCTGACACCTTATATGCTTATCCCATGTCCTGCCAGGAGTGATCCCTGAGAATAAGTAAGCCATGAGTAAGCCCTGAGCATGCTGATTGTGGCCTACTTCACCCAAAATATACCTCACATTAATTATAAAATATATAGTTGTTTTATTTATTTGCCTTCTCTTTTGATTGTTTGTTTTGACCATACCTAGCAGTGCTCTGGGATTACTTCTTGCTATGCACTCAGAAATAGCTTCTGTTAGGCTCAGAGGACTATATAGGATGCAGAGAATCAAATCCAGGTCAGTGCAAGGTTGGTAGCGTCCAAGGCTAATGCCCCATCTGCTTTGCTATTGCTCTGGCTCCTATTTTGTTTCTTAATTCTATATGTAATAGCAACATTCAAGCCATTAGTTCCACTATCCTTTACAATACACAAAATATATCAGCATATATATGTTTCTTAAGTCCTTGAATCATCTATAAAACAATGGAAAAGATTATAGTTTAGGCTTCTCTAAAAAGATTTTACATGTTGTTAAATTGTATTTGTACCACCAGAAAATATTCTATAATATCAAGACAATAAATATATAGTTTGGAATCACTTTTAGTTTCTGTGCTATATTTTATTTTGAATATCTGTCTCATTGTTTTAATTTGTTTTGAAAATCTAGAATATTTCCATTTATTAGTCCAGAGATCTTGGGATATTGCAAACTACTAAGAGCTAATTTTGTATGAAATTTAAAAGTATCTATTTAGAAATATGTTTTTCTTCTGAAAAAATAATGGATGCATTTAGCGGTATGTTATCTCTGTTCCTATGGAAAGGATGCCAATAAAGAAAGATAGTAAGGGAATAACAATGTCCAAAAAGAACAGAACCAGAAAACTGATCTAGATAACTGAGTTTACTGAGGTGACAGAGTAGGGGGTCACCTTGGGGTGGGAAATGGTATTGTGAAAAGAGTGTGATGTGAAACCTAAACCCTGTTAAGTTGTATTATAAACCACATTATAAAAACATGCATAAAATCAAAGATTTTTAAAAAGTTGTTTATGACTCTCAATTATAATCCAGGATCTTAAATTTTTAGAATATAGGTCCATTCAGGACATGGAACACGATTCACTCAAAACTTGTCACACATAGTTATACACATATTAATAAAATGAACCAGGCATACTTGGGGAGCATTGGTGTTAGACAATGTTTTCCAGAGCAAAATACAGAATGGACTGGTTAATACCATTTGATCTTTAAAAATAAGCCAGAAATTGCTCTTTTTTTAACTGGAAAAAATTGGGGGGAAATTTTTTGATTTCTATTTTGAAAATGCATTGCTTAAATAAAAAGTAACTGCAGGCTGAGTTTGTCTGTAAATTGCCAGTTTTCAACCTTTAAAGCACTTCATCTCATTCATTCCATAGATAAGGTTGCCAGGTAGGAAGAGAATTTAGATGACTAATCCTTGCTTGCCTTGCTAGTTTGTGATAGTCTCAGAACTAAAAATGAAATTTATGTTTTACACCTTCTATTATCAGATAACCAACTTACTTAATATTTTCAGAATTCAATAATATATTGATTTAACTTTTTAAAATATTTTCTAATATTATGACTGGCTATTGTATTTTTATTTAATATCTCGAGAAACCCTGAGACTGAGCAAATGTTTTTTGGGAGTTATGCCAATAATAGTTCTTGGGGTCCTCAAACTTTTTAAACAGGGACCCAGTTCACTGTCCTTCAGACTGTTGGAGGGCCAGATTATAGTAAAAACAAAAATTATGAACAAATTTCTATGCACACTGCATATGTCTTATTTAGGAGTGAAGAAACAAAAGGGGAATAAATACAATATGTGGCCCGCGGGCCTTAGTTTGAAGACCATTGGTAGAGCTGGAGCGGTGGTGCAAGCAGTAGGAAATTTGCCTTACATGCACTAATCTAGGACAGACCACAGTTTGATCCCCCAGTATCCCATATGGTCCTCCAAGTCAGGAGCAATTCCTAAGCACATAGCCAGAAGTAAACACTGACATCACTGGGTGTGACCCAATTCCCCCCAAAAGGCAATACCTAACTTGCTTTTGCTTCAGAATAACTGCATTGAAATTGTTATTATAGTCTGAACTTCCCAGATATGAATATGCTGTTAAAGACTATACTGCATGAGCAATTGATGCTGGCCCTAAAACAAGTCCTAACCATTAACTATCCTTTCTGATTATTCAGCTCTGTATAGTCTCATGTATGATGTTGCTATGATCTATGATTTTGTTCTCTTTTATTTTTTCCAGTTTAATTTATGGACAAGGGGTTAGAGTGTTTGGTGTGACCAAAGAAACAACAAAACAAATAAAATAAGTTTTGTTGAGGATATAACTTTTTTTCCTGATACTACTATATGCATTTTTATTGAAAAATAGGTATATTACTCAATTTGAAAATATCATGAGTATATTTATATTGTACATGGTGATTGATTGAAAAATAAAATAAAAAGTATAAAGAGATCCACCTCTTGGGTGAGGTCAATTTAGACCGGCCAATCCCAGGTGAGTGCAGGTCTGACCTTCCAGGTGGACTTTTACATATTAAAATAAGAGGTTGAAAAAAACCAGAAAGTTGGTGGCAGAATTATGCTTGGTGATTAGTTTTCTGAAAAAATATATTCTAATGTGGTATGCACATGGGGGAAGTCAATTCCACTAGGTTAAAAAATTATGTGGAGAATCACTAAAACTACTAGAAGTATTCAAAAGTGGGCACCATAAGAACTTAATATTTTCCCACAATAGTATCTAAACAAGTCATAAAATGTGATGAATAATACTGCACATAGCATTTTATTAATAAATCTTAACGTCAGAGCTATAGTATAGTGGATAGCACATGGTACAATGTATAGAGAGGCACTTGTGTAAACCAGGAGTGATTCCTGAATGCAGCAGAGCTGGGAGTAAGGCCAAGCATCACTTTTTGTAGTCAAAAGGCAAACGAAACAAACAAACAAACAAAAAAAGAAACATGCTTAGAGTCTACAAAGATTTAAATTTGAACTGTTGAATAAATTAAAACAACATACTTCTATATTTTGATTTCTCAGAAAATTAATTAGAATAAATCCCCTTTTATCTAGTTAATTTAAATGCAATTGGAATAAAAATAAAATTGCAATTTAATCAGCAGGTGATTTTTATGTCATTTAGAGAAAAATTAGAAAATTATTATAGAAAGTCATTCAATAATAGAAAGTAATCAAATAGTAAACATGATTCTTCAAGTATAAAAATTAATATAAAAGAAAAGATGAAACATTGAAGTTCAGGATATTGCAGTCCTGGCACTATCATATATTATTGAAAATGAGAGTCTAAAAGCTGAAGTAAGATATACAAAAGCTTTATCTGAAATCATCATTTCATATCATAATAAGAAATGATGAGCTAGTCAATAAGAGTACTTGGGAATAAATAAAATAAATTTATATAAAGCTTATAAGGATTTCTCATACCATATACAATAACATTTCTGTATTTAGAGTACTGGTAACAAATTATCAATAATACAGCTATATATCTCACTGATTTTTCTATCTTTTATCTATCTATCTATTTATCCATATTTCTATCTTATCTTTCTATGCCAATGATTTCAAATAGGCAAAATATTTTAACCATTTATAGAGGATTTTTTAATACAAATAGGGTAATGAGGGAAAAGATGATGATATACTAGATGGGAAGACCTCAGTATATTAAACACTATGTCAAGTTTGAAAGAAAAACATCAATGTGAATAATGGACATATTAAGTATAAGAGATAATTTATAAAAAAAATTTTGACAATAAATTATTTTAGTGAATGCTATTTTTTATTTATTTTTCGTTTTTTTGGGGTCACAACCAGTGACACTCAGGGGTTACTTCTGGCTCTGTGCCCAGAAATGTCTCCTGGTTTGGGGGACAATATGGGATTGCTGGGGGATTGAACTAAGGTCCATCTTAGGTCATTTTCAATGAATGTTGATTGTTGATGTCACTAGTCAAAAGACAGAAACTGAGAGGAAGAGAGAGGATATAAAATCAACACTTCTGCTTGTCACTGGAAAGAAAAGAAATGGTCATAATAATTACACAGATTCGATCTAGGTTTGGACTGACATTTAAATAAAATAAAATTCAAGTTATAAACTGTAGGAGAGATAGAGATATGTATTACAAAAAGGTTAAGGTATAAATTCTTCAAGATTATTGATTAACATATGCAACAAAGGAGCATAAAATATATAAAGCAACAATTAACATGCTGAAAGGGTGCATTCATAGGATGATAATAGTATTAGGGGAGTTGAATATGCCATTATGCCAATAGAGATCAACAAGTACAATCTAAATGGAATGTTGAACAACAGTAACCACAGCATTAAACTGGGCATGTAATACTTTTATTTTAAATGCTACCACAGTTGTTGGCATTTGGGGTGTTCTTGAAATTACTTCTGGTAATGCTCAGCATTGCAAATTTATATATTTGTAAGCTGCCTGCAAGTCATCTTGATTTTTGAAAATCTACAAACTTCTAATATAATTAGCAGCATATATTATATATTTAAAACTCAGTTCATAAGGCTTGTAATGTTTTGTAAATAGCTTAAATTTTAAGGTAACTGCATTTATCTCTTTAAAGGACTAAGAACAGGGGGCCAGAGAGATAGCATAAAGGTAAGGCGTTTGTTTGCCTTGCATACAGAAGGACGGCGGTGCTAATTCTGGCACCCCATATAGTCCCCTGAACCTGCCGGGAGCGATTTCTGAGTACCCATGAACCGCTGCCTGGTGTAAACCAAAACCAAAGAAAAAAAAGGGCTAAGAACAATATATTAATATATTTTCAAAGTTATATTAAAGTAATTTAAATCTAATTTAGAAAATATATTTTACATTAATTTATTAGCATCCTCATCATTAAAGTGTAAAAATATTGAACAACTGTATTTACATTTTTACATTATCACAATGAGCATATATTATCATTACCTTTTTGGGAAAGCATATTGACTAATTATAGGTCTGCATCATTATATTATTTATTTATTTATTTATTACTTTTTATTTTTTGATCACATCTGAAGAATGCAAGTGCTTTGCCACTGAACATATTCTCAAGCTATATCACTAACTTCTCTTCATCTATTTATTGAGTTAACTTATTATACTTAATTACTGATGATTTTAATGTTTAAAATACTTCTCATTTATGAATCATTTTAATATTGTACACCTTAATGTCACCATGTTTTTGAACAAAAGAATACTTCTTTATATTTTAGATTCCCACCTTGCTCTGCTTTGAATTGTATCAATTTTGAATTGCTTTTTGATATCATATATCACCGACCTCTCAGACAGTGATATTTCAGAAATGACATGGAATTTGATGTACTCAATTATTTGATTAACTCACTTAATTATCTTGGTTTCCTAGCTTAGAAATACTATGTATTAAAGAAAAGTTTGATTCATGTGAAAGGAAGAAAAAGATATTAAATTTCTTTGAAAAATAGTGAAGGAATCACTTGGGTCCTTGATATAGCCAGAGGGATGAGTCTAGGAGAGGCATGTTCATAATGTAGATTTTTCTCTGTTCATTCTTTATATCTGTGTATAATTAATGACTGGGGTTTGGCATAGTGCCTACTTTACACTAGGTCCTGACTAAAATTTTATAGAATAAAATTACTCAACTCTGCTCTATTATCTTACTGTTCTAGAAAACTTTCATTGCAATAGTTTCAGGACTGTTGTTATTCAAGCATTGTGAGTGTGTTTCCTTCTCCACATGTTGTGAAAATATTTTATATAAATAAGCAGCATATCCCAAAACACAATTTTAGACTCCTTTGCTCTATAGTTGGAACCTAACCAGAGTAAGCTAGTCAAAAAGGATGTATTAAACTAGCCAAATAAGAGGCACTAAACTCAACTAGTAGAGGGAAACTCAATTAAGGTTAGCTTTCTGGTGAATTCTAATTAAGTGCATCATAATTTGGTGAGGAAATCAGAGAAATTTTAAAATTAGGAATTTCTACTTACTCTACCTGAATCTATTAATATACAAACACATATGACTCACATAAAAATCAATATTCCAGAGAATAATTTGTTCTTTTTTGTTTTGTTTTGTTTTATTTTGGGCCACAACTGGTGATGCTCAGGGGTTACTCCTGGCTATGCGCTCAGAAATCGCTCCTGGCTTGGGGGACCCTATGGGATGCCGGGAGATCAAACTGCAATCCATTCTAGGTTAGCACGTGCAAGGCAAATGCTCTATGACTTGTGCCACCTCTCCAGAAAATTAGGAGTGGCTAAATATACTATTAAATGTATAACTGCACTGACTATAACAAGACAAACAAAACAACTAGTTTAATTACTGTTTCTTTGTGATTTAAGCTTTGAAACTTCTATATCTTAACCTTACAAAAACAAAGTATATTTTAAAAAAATTTAACAGTATCAAATAAAATATTTGGAGAATTATTTCATGAATGATAGATTTTCTAGTATTACATTCATTAGTAAAAGGTACCCACAGGAATCAGTCAAAAACTTTGGAATAATTGAGAGACATTTGTTAAACTTTTACTGTTTGCTCACATTATAGGATTCCTACAGTTTATAATTTATATAAATACCTAGCTTAAACTTGAACCTGCAAAATATTTCACCTTGCACATTAAAGCACTTGGTAATTTTTCTTAGTTTGACACAGGAATCTAAATCTTTTGTCCTTTCCTGACATAACTGTTGTGATTAATGCGTTATGCAAACTGCTGACACAGTCCTAACCTTAAAGCTGCCTTGGTCAGTTCCTGCCATTGATGAATCTTTATTTGTCACCATCCTTATCAGTAGCTTCTGAGTCATATCCATGGTCATATTTAATGGAAAACACTAGTCAGATGATTGCTTAGACAAATATTTAAATTTCTTGCAAACTGGTTTTATTTATGGCATGTTGTCTCAGGTGTTCTCCATTTCAGTCCACAAATAATCATTTTTCTTGTTCATGTTTGTATCTTTTTTGTTACTTGAAAGAATTTCTACTAAATTATGGGTATGGTCACCAAAGTTTATTAATCATTATGACATCTGTTTGAGAGTAAAAATAAATATTTGTTAATATTATAATATTTAACATTTTAACTCAAAAGACCTCACATAGCTTCATCATAATGATTATCATATATCTTTATACTTTGTAGATAAATAGTTCTATAAAGTTTTACTTACATTGTTAAACTGTGCAGAGCAATCATAGTTTACTTTTCTGGATAGTTGCTTGCTATTTTATTTAAAATATAGTTAATATTAACTTCTGCTCTAGACTCTAGAAGTAGTAGTTTCAATGTCTGCTAGGAAAATGTCTTTATAGAATTTACTTGAAATCTTGGCCTGAGTTTTAATGTCAGAAGAATAAACATAATAAAAATATCTACTCAACAAATGTTGCTTAGAGAGAAAAATAACACAAACTAAGTGACTTAAAAAACATTTATTTCTCACATTCCTATAACTGATAAGTCTCAGATAAAGTTTTCATAATGGTTACATTACATTGTAGGAAAGCCCTCTACTTAAGCAGCTCTCTTTCTCTGAGAATACATACTTTTTAAAGGGTGATATCTCTCTCTGTCTTTCTCTCTCTGTCTCTCTCTCTCTGTCTCTCTCTCTGTCTCTCTCTCTCTCTCTCTCTCTCTCTCTCTCTCTCTCTCTCTCTCTCTCTCTCTCTCTTTTCTGGGCCACATGCACTTGTTCTGTGATCTTACTCCTGGTGTTGCTCAGGGAAACCAGAACTAGAATTTGGGTCAGCCAAATGCAAGCACCCTTAGCCACCATAGTCTCTTTGCCCACGGGCTCTCTTTAAAGAATGCCACTGAGAGCTCCACCCTTAGGATTAAAGCCAAGGACTTCATCTGTATGTCATCACACCCAACATAACACTTTAATTCGATCGATTTATTAATGCACTTTAGCATATAAAATCATAATAATTGAATAATTTGTTACGTTGTTTTACTTACACATTATTATTAACACCAACATTATTGCCATTATTGCTTGTTGATTATTGCTGATGGTTTTAGAAACTTTTGAGAAATTCTTCCTGAGTAAAATAAATATTATTCAGACAGATTCTTTTCTTGAAATTTTAACTTACATATTATAAATATTTCATAAATCAAACAGATCAATGATCAAAGTAACCATAATATAGAGTACTCACCACTTACTAAATATTTTGCTAGTGCACAATTTCATGAATATAGCATTTTTTCTTACTAAGAAGATGCAGCAGGGCTGGAGAGATAGCATGGAAGTAAGGCGTTTGCCTTGCATGTAGAAGGATGGTGGTTCAAATTCCAGCATCCCATATGGTCCCCCGAGCCTGCCAGGAACGATTTCTGAGCGTGTAGCCAGGAGTAACCCCAGAGCGCTGCTGGGTGTGACCCAAAACAAAACAAAACAAAAGATTCAGCAGGAATAAAAGCATTGGGATTCATATCAATTCAACACATTACAAAACTAGGTCTACTAACTAGTCCACTGAAAAGAGTAGTGATAAAAACAAATATAAAACATTATTTTAAGCTTTGCAAAGTACCTGTTTGAAATACCTCTGTCTCAGAGAAATAATATTGAGGACTATTCAATAATAACATGAAGCATAAAAAGGTAGATGAGAGATTACCTTGTTAAAGAAATTGATAAAACATGTACAATCTGCTAAAATATAGGAAGAAAAAAACCTTAATCATAGAGAAATAAATTGAGCTTTGTTAGGAATATTTTATATTTGTGGTAATCTTATTTATTTATCTATTTTTGCAAATGATGACACTGTGCAATATATAAAATATGAGGTATCAATTACCAAATTTTACCTTTCAGCATGTATCTATCTTGTGGAATTTGTGCAACTCACAGTTCTTTATATTTTTAAAATTAAATGACTTAATCCTTCACTTCCTCATTGGCACTAATCTCTGCAACAAACAAAAGTATGCTCATATGTTTTCAAGTTAATGTTTTGTATTATGGGAGTAGATATCAATAAGTGGAATTACATGGTCATATGAGGAATATTTTTTTCTGAGGAATATACAAGCTGCCCCCTAATTTTACCCCCCCCCCCACCACCTTTTTTGTTTGTTTGTTTTTGGACTACACTTGGTGATGCTCAGGGATTACTCCTGACTATACTCTTAGAGTTCCTCCTGTCTTGGGGACCATATGAGACCCCGGGGAATTGAACAGCGGTCCTTCCGAGGTTAGTCACATGCAAGGCAAACACTCTGCTGCCCGCACCACCGCACTGGTCCTTACTTTTAAACCCTTTAAGAAACACCTTGTCACATGAACAAAGTCAACCCTGGGTCCTCAAACTTTTTAATCAGGATGCCAGTTCACTGACCTTCAGCTCATTGGAGGGCCAGTCTATAGTTTAAAATAAAACTATAAACAAATTCCTATGCACACTGCCCATATTATTTTGAAAGATAAAAAGGAACAAATGCAAGATTTAAAATGAAGACCAAATAAAGTTAAATCAACAAATTTACCACTATTTCAATAGGAACTGTGGGCCTGATTTTGGTGGGCCATAGTTTGAATATTTCTGTCCAAGACTGAATGGAATGGAGAGACAGAGAAAAGGAGGGGTGTCTGAGAGTGTGATGTTCATTCTACACACTTGCATGTTGGGCCTAGGACGAGTCCAGGGGCGGACAGGACAGGAAGCAGTGGCAAAAACAACTAGTTAGTCTGATAAATGTCCTCATCTGGCTGCCTGTGTTCATGGGTCATAGTTTGGTGACCCCTACTCTAAACAATACCCATTAGTCTTCTTTTAATTCAATATTCTTTATGTCTAGATTCTTTACTTCAGAATAAAGTCTGCTTGTTGTTATAGTATTAGCTATTTTGCATTGCTTTGTGAACTTAATCTGATAGACATGCATTTGAATTGTTTGCAATTTGCAGTTATGAATACAAATAATTTTATTCATACACGGCAGTAAAAGTTTATTAGAAGACTATATATGTTTACTCATTTTTGTATAGGAATATAGGTTCAGCATTACTTGATATGCATGTGATTATCAATTTATCTTACCTGTGGCATCATATATGAATTAGATGTGTTCCATATCCTTCATTTAGGTGTTTTGCATATGGTTAATCATATATTTACTTTTTATATGTTACATTTATATTTTATTTAAAAAAACTGTTGTAATTGGGGCCGGGTAGGTGGCGCTGGAGGTAAGGTGTCTGCCTTGCAAGCGCTAGCCAAGGAAGGACCACGGTTCGATCCCCTGGCGTCCCATATGGTCCCCCCAAGCCAGGGGCGATTTCTGAGCACATAGCCAGGAGTAACCCCTGAGCGTTAAACGGGTGTGGCCCAAAAAACCAAAAAAAAAAAAAAACTGTTGTAATATTGTAAATGTTTTGTCCAATGTGTTTCACTTTATTGATTTATTTTTAAGTCACTATGATATACAAAATTGTACATAATAGAGTATCAGGGCATACAAAGTTCCATTACCAATCCCACTACCACTGTGGTTTCCTGCCACCTCCTATATTGCCTATTTGAGAGGCACATTTTTCATTTTGGTTATTGTAGTTTGGGTCACTTGTATTTTTCAGTGCTTTTGACTCTGTGGTTTATATCTATATAAATGTCTATATATGTATGTATATATATATTTGTGTGTGTGTGTATACAGACACATAAACTTTACCTATACCCCATCAATATTCCAAAGGCCCCTGCTTCCTCCCTCTGTTATTTCCATACAACTCTTTTTATTTCCCTACTCAATATTAAAAGCTTTACAAAAATTTCCCCCAACAGCTTAACAAAATTTTACTCATTTAAAACTTGTGATTTATAATACTGCTAATGATGTTTTCTCATTCACATATTTCTGATACATCTCTAGTGTATACATCTTCCTTTCTCCAAGAAACCAAAATTACCCTTTCTTTCAACTCCCCTCTCAAATCAATTGAAATGTGTTGCCTTGTATCCACTGATTTTACCTTGATGTGTAGCTTTAAGTTCCACATATAAGACAGATAGTTCAGTATTTATCCCTTTCTCTCTGACTGATTTCATTCAACATGCCCTTTGTTCTATCAATATAATTCATGTTTATTATTTTGTTCTTTGTTACATTGGCACAGCATCTATTGAATACATATGTAACAGATATGTTGCAAGATATGTATATATATCACATTCTTGATTCATTTATTTGTATTTGGAGATTTGAACTGTTTCCATATTTTAAACTGGTGTCGAATGTGGCTATGGGCAGATGTGTGCATATATCCTTCAAATTAATATATTTTGTGCTATGGATATAAATGCCAAGAAGTTATATTGCAAAAAAAAAAGAAGTGATATTTTTGGTTAATATGGTAGTTCTGGGGCCCGGAGAGATAGCACAGCGGTGTTTGCCTTGCCAGCAGCCAATCCACGACCAAAGGTGGTTGGTTCGAATCCCGGTGTCCCATATGGTCCCCCGTGCCTGCCAGGAGCTATATCTGAGCAGACAGCCAGGAGTAACCCCTGAGCACCGCCAGGTGTGGCCCAAAAACCAAAAAAAATATGATAATTCTGGTCCCATTTAAAAATAAGTTTCCATGGGGCTGAAGTGGTGGTGCATTATCCATGCTAGCCTAAGACAGACTGGTTCTATCCACAACAATCCATATAGTTTCCCAAGCCAGGAACAATTTCTGAGTGCATAGTCAGGAGTAACCCTGAGCATCACCGAGTGTGGCCCAAAAAAATAAAAAAATAAAATATAAAAAAAATTTCCATATTGCTTGTCATTGAGGCTGAAATACCTGCCATTTGCACTAACCTTGATCTAGGATTCCTTTCTCACTATAATCTGCCAACATTGCTGCTTCCAAACTTTTTGCTATGTGTTCAACCGATGCAATGGAGCTCCCTTTAAGACTCTCTCCAACACTAACTCAATTGTGTAGATCAGTTATACACTGCAAACTTTCATGCTATCTGTAGACATAATTATAGCACTTGGACCACCACCGAAGTTCCCAACATCTTCCGCCATTTCTTCATAGCAATTCTAGTTCATCTATTCCTTATTTCTTTCCATCACTTCTCACTGCTTGTTAATTTTAATTATGAATTAAAAGGTTAAAGTTTTTTTAAAAATTTTAAATGATATCTTTATTTAAGCTCCATGATTACAGACATGTTTGTAGTTGGGTTTTAGTAATAAGAAAGAACACCTCCCTTCACCAGTGCAACATTTCCACCACCAATGCTCCATCTCATTCCTTTCGAAGGCCCAAGTGTCAAAGAACCCATTCTCATTATCTCATTATTAAGTAATCATGGTGCTTAAATAAAGATATTCATTAAAATGTATTAAGATCAAAATTATAACCACTTATGCCAGAAGGAATTATAATTTAGGGACTGGTGTCCTCATTGCAGGAGTAACAAGCTCAGTGGTGTGTTACAGGATGATTCTAGCCTTATAGGAATCTGAGTCTCAGATGTATATGTAGCAGCTTATAAGTCTAGCCAGATAATTTCTAGATACAGGACTACTATCTCAGCTGCCACTGATATGCCACTTCCAGCAGCAGTGAAAATAGCAACACCAGTAGCTGAGAGCGAGGTGGTTCCATTTTTAGAGAAAATTATAATATAGGTCTGCTAAACTACTACAAACCCTGAGATGCTGAGAATCTGCCTAATTTACACTCACCTGGCATCCATCAAATGTACCATAGCCTGAGGTCAGGCCCTGCCTTTATGAAAAACAATATGGTGATTCCTCAAAAAACTGGAAATTGAGCTCTCATATGATCCAGCTATACCACTCCTGGGTAGATACCCTAGGGACACTAAATCACAATACAAAACTGCCTTCCTCACACTTATATTCATTGCAGTGCTATTTACAATAGCCAGAATATGGAAACAACCCAGATGCCCTTCAACAGATGAATGGCTAAAAAAAACCTGCGGTACATATTCACAATGGAATCTTACGGAGCCATCAGGAGAGATGAAGTCATGAGAAATAACTACATAACTACACTAACAACTATTATGACAATTGTAGAATGCCTGCTTCAAATACAGGTAGGGTTTGGGGGTGGAGGGAAATTGAGGACATTGGTGGTGAAAATGTTACTCTGGTGAAGAAGTATTTTTTTTATTACTGAAATCCAACTATAAACATGTTTGTGACCATGGTACTTAAATAAAAATAATATTTTTAAAAAACGTGTTTCTATGTTATATCCCTAGGAGTTATATTATAGCTGGATCATATGAGAGCTTAGTTTTCAGTTTTTTGAGGAATCTCCCTTTGGTTTTTCATAAAAGTTGGACTAGATGGCTTTCCCATCAGCAGTGAATTTCTCTCCATATCCCCGCCAGCACTGATTTTTCTTGTTCTTCCTGATGTGCGCCAGTCTCTATTGCATGAGATGTTACCTCATTGTTATTTTGAATTGCATCTCCCTAATGATTAGTGATGTGGAGCATTTTTTCATGTGCCTTTTGGCTATTTGGATTTATTCATTGAGGAAATGTCTGTTTATTTCTTCTTTTTGATGAGATTAGATCGTCTTATCTTGTTAAGGTCTGTCAGTACCTTGTATATCTTAGATATTAGCCCCTTTTCTGATGGGTTTTGGGTGGATAGTTTCTCCCATTCTGTGAGTGGCCTTTGTATCCTAGTCCCTATTTTATTTGAGGTGCATAAGATTCTCAGCTTACTATAGTCCATCTTTTTATGTCCATTTTCACTTGTCAGTGAGTGATGTTTCCTCCTTCAAGATACCATTAGACTAAATGTCATACCTTGGAGTCAACTTATCTAATGAGGTGTAGGACCGATACAAAGAAAATCTACAAAATACTACATAAGAAATAAAATAAGAAATAAGGAAATTAAGACACATACCCTGTTCATGGATTGGGAAAACTAGCTCATTAAAATCTCAATATTCCCCAAAGGCTTTTTTGTTTTTTGTTTTGTTTTTTTGGGGGGTCATGCCTGGCAGCACTCAGGGGTTACTCCTGGCTCCAAGCTCAGAAATCGCCCCTGGCAGGCACAGGGAACCATATGGAATGTTGGGATTCGAACCACAGTCCTTCTGCATGCAAGGCAAATGCCTTACCTCCATGCTATCTCTCCAGTCTCTCCCCAAAGTTTTATACAGATATAATGCAATCACTTGAAGAATACCCATGACATTCTTCAAAGAAGTGGATTAAATACTCCTGAAATTCATTTGGACAATAAGCACCCACGAACAGCTAGAGAAATCTTTAGGAAAAAGAATATGGGAGGCATTACCTTCCCCAACTTTAAATTGTATTACAAAGCAATAGTCGTTAAAACAGCATGGTATTGGAATAAATACTGACCCTCAGATCAATGGAATAGACTTGAGTATTCAGAGAATGTTTCCCAGACAATTATTCAAGTAATCTTTGATAAAAGGGCATACTTTAACAAGTGGTGTTGGGGCGACTGGTTAGCCACATGTAAGAAAGCGAACTCAGATCTCCGTCTAACACCATGCACAAAGGTCAAATCCAAATGGATTAAAGATCTTGATATCAGACCAGAAACTATAAGCTAGATAGAACAACATGCTGACCTTTTTTTACTTTTATTCATTTCAATTAAATTTTAATTTTATCTTTAATTTTATCTTTTAGCAAATAATTCAACAGAATTTTTTCAGTTTTCAAATGTCAGAACTTTTCTGTTCTTTTTTAGCTTTAAATTTTGCCTTCATAACTTTGTGATCTGAAAAGGTACCTGATATAAATTTATTTTCATAACACTATTGACACTCATATTATTCATTTACACATATTCTGTATTTGTATAATTTTTTAGGGTTTGTTGGGTCATATACATGTCTATCAATGCAAGTTCTCTCAATTACTCACTAAGAACTCTTGTCTTTTTATGATGTGATTTTTGTTTATCTTTTTTATGCTAAAACTGTATTAAAGAAAGAATGAAGATCTCTGAGAAAAACTTTAAATCACCTCATATTTCTTACATAAACTCAATATGAAATAAATGGAATAAAATATTAAGAGTACTGAATGAAAACAACTTCTAGCCAAAAACCTTTAACTTTCTGAGACAAACAACAGCTGAGGGGATTTGTCACATATAAACTACTTCTAGGGAAACTGAATGACTTCATATAACAAACCATGCTCAAATGGCAAAAACAGTCAAAAGTCTCATAGATGGATAGACTCATCTATTTAAATTATTGAGTGAAGTATTCCAGGGAGAGTGAATAAAACAATTGCTTTCTCTCTGAATTGACATTGTACATGATAATGGATTGCCCAGTAGCAGCAGAAACTAAAATAAAATGAGTCCAATTTTTTTGGAATTTATGAATAGTAATATATTTAAAAAAATGTTTATTTCATAGGTACTTAAAATGAGGATTTTCAACAAATATTCACCCAATTTACCCCAAAAGTTAGTACACATCTTGATACAGAAATTGAGAATAAGTCTATTAAGTCAGATTGCTAGAAAGGCAGAAATAAAAATTTCACAGCAACCAAACAAGGAAACAGAACTCTAGGTAAATCTTGAAAAGTTCAGAAATAAAACTTCTCTAGCACTTGTGAAAGGACATCATAATCAATACATTGTAATCACAAATTTTTCCTTCCTCTGTATTTATTTTCTGTAGGGGATCAAAAACATGATTTCATGTATGTGAGCTAAATGCTCTATCAATATGCCATGTACTCATATCCTAAATTTTTGTGAGTGATCTGTTTAGAGATAATTTGCTACAACAGTTCTAGCAATGTACAACTATGATGTTTTAGAAAGTTACAAAATCAAGTGACAGTGTGGATGATATCTATGGTGAGATAGTAGAGATATAAGAGAATTATAACAAGAAACCCAACAGGTAGAAATTTATCAGGTTGAAACTTGTAATTTATAGAACTTGAATTGGAAGTTTAGTTACTTTGCATTTCCAAAAAATAATCAAAATATAAATAAAACAAATAATATAACATAACATGTTGTACAATTGGAGTAAATTCATACACCCAGGGTACAACCCCCACAATCAAAAACCTATATGCAGAATCATAATTTTAGGGTTAAGAGTTTGGCAAAATTTCAGAGTTTTGGAAATGTGTAATAACCTGGCTTCATTGCATTTCTAGAAAACATGTGAAGTGCATCTATACTTTTTTATTATTATTAACTAATTGCTTATTTAAGCAGTGTGATTAAAATGTTTACTGCTGGGTTTCAGTCATATATGTATACCATTCTTCACCAGTGCACCCTTTCCACCAGTGATGTCCCCAATTTTCCTCACATCCACCACCACCCCAACTCACCTTTCTCTAAGGCTGACAATTTACTTCTCTCTCGCATCCCCCCTTTCCCTTTTGACACTGTGCTCTGTACTATTATCAAAGGAGGTGTGCCTTGCATGTCACTATCTCCCCTTTCAACACAGAAGTTTTATCCAGATTAATCAGATCCAACTACTATTGTCCTAGGAGACCCTTCTGTACTCCAACTTCACTGACCATCTGTGATGAGTTGGGCTAGATCTTCAAACTCTTAATTCAATTGTCTCTAGATATTGTTATCATACCAATTCTTGTTATTTTTATATGCCACAGATGAATGAGTTTAAACTCAAAGTCAAACTTTGGAGATCATTCAGGCAAAAAAGGCTGGGGTGACCATATTAATATTAGATCACACAGATTTCAGAATTAAATAGATGATATAAGGCAGAGATGGGCATATTTTACTAATCACCAAGAAGAAATCACACTTCTAAACATATATGCACGCAATGATGGGGCAGCCTAATGATTAAAATTTGAAGACATCAATAACAACACAGTAATAGTGGGAGATTTCAACATTGCCTTTCAATCCCTTGATAGGTCCATCAGGCAAAATTATATTGGCTATGAATGAAGAACTAGTAAAGGTGGTTTATTATAGATAGATGATAGATAGATAGATAGATAGATAGATAGATAGATAGATAGATAGATAGATAGACAGAGTTCTTCTCCCCCAGAAACTAGATACTCATTTTTTCCCAGTGGGACATTCTTCATGATAAACCAAATGCTGTGCCATAAAATCAGAAGGATAGAATTTTTTCTGCTATCCTAATAGACCACAATGTACTGAAAATAGAGGTAAATTACAAGTAGAAATGGAGACCTGACTTTATAACTTGGAAATTAAACAGTTCATATATAAAGAACCAAGGACTCAGAGTCAAAAATCAAAGGGGAAATAAAACAATTGCTGGAAACAAATGAGAATAAAAACATGAATTATCATAATTTGTGGGGCAAAGCAAAGTGATATTAAGAGGAAAATTTGTAGCTTTATCAGCTTTCATCAGAAAAGAATAAAAAGACCAATATAAATAACTTAATGATCCAGCTTACAGAATTGGACAAAAAGCAACAAAATGATCCACAAGTAGGCAGGCAGAAGGAAATAATAAAACTTATAGCAGAAATAATTAAAATATACAACCAAAAATAATCCAAAAGATCAATGAATAGAAGAGTTGGTTATTTGAAAAAATAAACAAGAATGATGAAGTATTAGCAAGAATCACAAATAAATGGAGAGAGAAATTGAATAAGCAGAATCAGAAATAAAATATGGTTGTCACTACAGTTAATATAAACATTCAAAGGGTAATGAGAGTTTACTTTAAAATATTTGTGCCACAAAACAAGAGAACCTGTATGAAATGGATAAATTTTGGGGCTTCTACAGCCCTCTGTGTTTTAGCCAACATAATCTGGAATACCTGAATAGACCTATCACTGTTGAGGAAATTGAATAGGCAATAAAAAGGCATCCAAAAATCAGGCCCAGGTAGATTCACCAGTGAATATTTTCAAACCTTTAAAAAGGATCTACTGAAATCTCTTCAAGCTCTTCCAGGAAATTGATAAAACAGAAACATTGCTAAATAATTTTGAAGAAACTAACATCACCCCTACACCAAAAGCAGTAAAAACACTACACACACACACACACACACACACACACACTCACACACACACACAAAAAAAAGAATTATAGGCCTATATTCTTGAGCACAGATGCAAAGATCCTCAACAAAGTACTTTCAAATAGAATCCAACAATTTATCAAGATATTAATACACAACCATCAAGTAGGATTCATTCCATGGTTACAGTGTGGTTTAACAACTCAACTAAGTCAATAGAATGAATCTATAATTTGGAAGATTATATAGAAGGGTCATGAGACAAGACCCAATTTTGGGTGGACCTTGAGGAGAAATGGAGATATTTCTATAAGGAAATTAGAATTTCTCCCCTGGTTTGGTATCCCACCAAAGGTAAATATTGCTGAGAAAGTTTCAATGCTCTTTTCAATTTAGACACTTGCTCTAAATTTTCCGTTATACTTGTGGTACTGGCATTGATAAGTCATATTAATTAAAATGATATGAAACTTCAGGATCATAGGGAAATAACCCTTCCTCTCTAATAATAGAAGGATGATTCTTTTTTTTTTTTTTTTGGTTTTTGGGCCACACCCGGTAACGCTCAGGGGTTACTCCTGGCTATGCGCTCAGAAGTTGCTCCTGGCTTGGGGGACCATATGGGACACCGGGGGATCGAACTGCGGTCCGTCCAAGGCTAGCGCTGGCAAGGCAGGCACCTTACCTTTAGCGCCACCGCCCGGCCCCAGAAGGATGATTCTTAAAGCTCTGAGAATCTTCCTCCCCCTCTAGCTAACTTGCTATATTAGCCCATAGAATTCTAGTGTTTGAGTTTCAAAAGATAAGGCAGAATTTATTGGGAGCACTCATCCTAGATCTATTGTAGTAATTTACTGTATCAATACCTGAGCTCCAGGAAATATTGTGCTTCTCCTCAACTACTCTACAAACCACTTGGGTCATGTGAATTTTTCTTGAGAAACTTTGAATGTAGTCACACAGACAGGTATATAAAGAAAATGCTAATACATGTCAAGAGAATGCCAAGAGTCAATATAAAATAAGCACTATCAAAGTTTCATTAATTTGTTCAATGGAATCACTATGTATCAGTGGGATTGTCATGCCATATTTCAAGTGCTTAATTGGAAAGTAAGAATAAAAAATGTGGGATGAACCTAAGTTTTAGACAAAGTTATTTTTCAAGTCTAAAGGGAATAAAAGACCAGATTACAATACAATACATAAATACAAATTCATGTAGCAAAATGTCAATACTTTATAGTAGTAATTTCTCTAAACATCCATGGCCTGATCTCACCAATCAAGATACCAGAGTAGTGGGATGTATTAGAAAACAAAATACGGGGTCCGAGGATAGCATGGAGGTAGGGCATTTGCCTTGATGCAGAAGGATGGTGGTTCAAATCCTGGCATCCCATATGGTCCCGCAAGCCTGCCAGGAGCAGTTTCTGAGCACAGAGCCAGGAGTAACCCCTGAGCACTGCCGAGTGTGACCCAAAAACAAAAAAAGAAAAAAGAAAAAAAAAAGAAAATATACACTGTTCTCTAGTCTCCTGTGTACTGGTCTAAATTCCAATGAGAAGATAACTCTCAAATTTATAGTTAAATAAACAATACTACAAATAATGACTTTTATTAAGTTTTATGCAAGATGAAATTAACTTCAAGTATGAATATTACATGACAATTAAGATCACTATCTTTTTTTTTTGTTTTGTTTTTGGGCCACACCCGGTATGCTCAGGGGTTACTCCTGGCTATGTGCTCAGAAGTTGTTCCTGGCTTGGGGGACCATATGGGACACCGGGGGATCGAACCGCGGTCCGTCCAAGACTAGCGCAGGCAAGGCAGGCACCTTACCTTTAGCGCCACCGCCCGGCCCAAGATCACTATCTTAAGGTCACAAAATAATATATGCATGAAACAAAATAAATACAAAATGTATAAAATAATTATTGACAGTTCTAATAAGATATATCACGAGCAACACAATGCAACAAAAACTTTACCATTCTCACCAATATTATCTGACAAAATTGTCAAGAAAACAATAATCTTACACAATGAATGTTAGTATGTTCAATATCAAAACATTTATAGGACAGTCTACAATCAAGAAAAATTTACTTTCTTCACAAGTGCTATGAAATTGACTGGAGTCAGGAGAAGCATAAATAAATTCATATAGAGTGAAATTATAACAAATACCTTTTTAGATCACAAGGGCAAAATATTAAGACAAACTATAGAAAAGAAACTAGAAACACAGTAAAATTATGGATATTAAGAGAAATGCCATTGATAACTATTTTCCAGTGATACAAGTAGACTGTAAATTAAAAAAATGTTGTATGCAACATTCTAAAGGTAAGTCTGGATAAACAAATATGTAAAAAGCCAATTACTAGCAGCAAAACTAAAGTAATAATAGACAAATATTTTCCAAAATAACAAAAATTCTAGGGCCAGATAGTTTAACATCAACTTTCACAAAACTTTTAAAATTGACTACTTATTATCTTTATTATAGACCTCCCAAATAATGAGCAGGTGAATTTTTCCAAATACAATTTAGAGGTCAAATTATCATTAATATCAAAACCACACAGATGTCCCATACTTTTAAAAAAATTATGGCAAACATATGTAATAAAACTGTATGGATATTCTCAACAAAATCTTAGTGAACCAAATTTAAATATACATGTGTTCATACATCATAACTAAGTACAACTTATGCCAGGTATAATGTCATAATATTTTCAAATCAATATACATATGCACTCACAGGACAAAATATAAAAATCATCAATTTTATAAAGATAGTCAAAGAAAGCATTTGGCAATATCAATATATACTTATAATTGAGTACAAAAATCATGTTTAATATCATAACAGCTTTTAACTAAGTATTACAAAGCCTATTAAAATTAGCCAGATAAGGGGCCAGAGAGCTAGCACACAGGGTAGGATATTTGACTTACAAGAGACCAACCTGGGTTCTATCCCATATGGTCCTCCATGCCTGTCCAGAGTTATTTTTAACACAGAGTCTGGAGTAACCTTTGAGCACAACTTTGTGTGACCCAGAAACAAAAATAAATAAATAAATAAATAAATAGACTGTAAATAAAAGGATTTTAAGTTGGAAAAAGCAGAACTGTCACTATATGCAATTATCATTAGCATAGTGACATTGTATAAGCCTAAAGCACTCAGCTAAAACTATTGGAAGCTATGTTAAAATAGGAATATACCAATACCAGTCAATATACTATTTAAATTTTTCTCTCGGTAAACTATGAACTAGAAAAGAAAGAAATCCAGAAATCCCATATACAGTCACCTTAAAAATGATTCAGAACATAGGAAATAAAAATATGAGTTTCAGAAACTTAGGCATTAAGAACTATGACTCTGGGGGCCAGAGCAAAACGACAGCAGATTGCGTACTTATTTTGTACCTGAATGACCTAGGTTCCATCCCCAACATACCATATGGTCCCCCAAACCCAATAGAAGAGATTTCTGAGCATAGAGCCAGCAGAAAGTTCTGAACACAACCATCTGAATACAGCTTCAAAACAAAATAAAATAAAACAGATAAAAAAGAACAATGATACTTCTACAAGAAATAAAAAGACTAAGAAGTGGAAAGGTTACAGGTCATGGACTGGAGGAATTAATACTGTTGAGTCACCAATTTACCTAAAATAAGGACCTCATTCACTACAGTCGATCACAAATTCAGTGAGATTTACATGGAAATGCAACAAATGTTTATGAAATCACAAATGATGATAGTTAAATTAATTCTCATAAAATAATCGAAACACAATGCTCCTCAAACTTATGCTACATGAAAAGCTCTTAACGATTTAAACAGTGAATTGTAGGAATAAAAATGGTACAAGATTAAAAAGAAAAGAAGTGCGAGCTCAAAAATAAATCATGGGCCCGGAGAGATAGCACAGCGGCGTTTGCCTTGCAAGCAGCTTATCCAGGACCAAAGGTGGTTGGTTCGAATCCCGGTCTCCCATAGGGTCCCCCGTGCCTGCCAGGAGCTATTTCTGAGCAGACAGCCAGGAGTAACCCCTGAGCACCGCCGGGTGTGACCCCCCCAAAAAAATAAATCATTATATAAATGGACATCTAACTAAAGACAAAAAATATCTATAAAATATAGAAAAGAAATACTATTTTACAAATTGTGCTTTGGAATTGGGCAGCCAATGAAAAAGATTAAAACTGTTTCACATTCTCAGACATCTGAACAGTTAACTTGTAATAATAGATAGTAAACTATAAATTATATAGTGTAAAATGAAAAAAATCCTTCCATTATGTTGTCATCAGTGATGACTTTGAAGATTCAAATAAAACAGGAAAACAACCCTAACAAAAACAAAAAATAAATATAAACAATTGGAATTATCTTAAATTAAAATGAAAAGGTATCTATTGAATGAAAGAGATATTCAATGCTCACCTCATAAATGGATAATATAAAAATATCAATAAAATTCGTAAATCTCATCTACTACAAAGCAAACAAATCCTTCATATAATGGGGAAAAAAGAGGACTAGACTTCACAAAATAATACATACAGATACATTCAAAAACGTTGTAACAGAAATGAAAATAAAAACGGCATTGAAATAGCTCCCTTCTGTATCAAAAGTGCAAGAAGGAAGTGCTGATGAAGGTGCTGAAAAAAAAAAGAAAAACCTTCATATACTGATAATGGGTATGGATCCTACTCTTGTTTTATGGAAAACAATGTATAGATTTTTTTTTAATGTACTAACTAGGAATTTAAGGCCCTAGTGGTAGTAGGTATGGCAGGTGAGTGGTTGCCTTTCACTTGACTGACCAAGTTTGATTTTTGGCATCCTATATGGCCTTGTGTGTAGCACCAGGAGTAACCCCTGAGTGCTGCTGGATGTGGCCCCAAACTAAAAATAAAACAAAACAAAAAATAGTATATGATTTAGCAATTGTACTCCCAAATATACCAAATATATATTGGTATGTCCATATATATTCTTGTATTTATTGCGGTACTATATGTAACAGTTAAAATAGGGGAAAACCTTAGTGTCCAGTGATGGCAGAGTAGATACAGAAGATGTCTGTGCATTTATGTTTAAGTGTACATATATACATGCACAATTTAAATCTATTTAATGTTAAGAGAAAATAAAATTTGGTCATCTGTGACAATAAGAGTAAAATTTAAAGGGGTCATGTCATGCTAGGAGAAATAATTCAATAATTCAGAAATAATTCAAATAATTTCTTTAGAAAGACAACCATAAATACTTGGAGATGCTCAGTTTTGAATAGGAAGCATAAAAACCAGGGGAAAAGCCCAATGAAAATACATTTTTACAGAATTTGGGTACTAGAGTGGGAGGAAAAGTTGAAAAAAGTAAGTGTCCAATAGATTTCACTGACAGAATATGAACATAACCCTGGTAGGTAACATGCATTTAAGATTGTGTGAAACTGGACTATTGAAATAGATTCTTATAAATTAACTCTGGTTAACAAAAAAAGAAAACAACAAAGATTTATAAGACATCTTTTATAAAGTTTGGCTTTTTTACAGCCTAAGTAAACTAATTTTTAATTTTTTTATCTTTGCTCTACTTTATTGTTTATAATAAGATCCACTTATTCTGATTAAAATATAACACTAGATTTTTGGTTTTCCAACAGCAAAAGCTCCATCTGGCACACTGTTTATTCAAGACGTTGATATTTTATCCTGAGGATATAAATTTTCTTTCCAAATTTCACATTTTACTATGATTAGTTTGTCAGTTTACTAGAACTCATTAAATAATAGCTATACTCTATAAAAATTAAAAATATATATCAGAAAATTAGTAGTTTTTTTGTTTTGTTTGTTTTGGGGACACACTTGGTGATGCTCAGGGTCAATCTTGGCTCTGAATTCAGAAATCTTTCCTGTTGGTTCTCATGAGATCATATGGGGTGCCAGCTAATGAATATGGATCAACTATGTGCAAGACAAGAGCCATACCTTCTCTAGTGTCAAATGAGTGTTATTTTACCATTGAATTAGTTAGACTATATTAAGTTCTTGCATTTCTGTGAGAACTTTGAAAACATCAGGAACCTCAAAGAGATCATTGTCTATCAGAATAATATAAAATCATATTATTGATCTGGAAACTTGAAAAAAATGTTAGTTTTATGTTATGTTTCTGAGTTTTAGGAGGATCTTTAGAACCTAATAGGTGTGACATTCTTTCTAATTCAAATTTCCAATTCAAATTTCATTAACCATTTATAAACTAATCTGTTCACTTCTGCGTGCTTCACTAATTTAGAGCATGAGAATATGGATTTGATTTCTGTTTCTACTCAAATGTAGTTTGCTTTACTAATTTTTTCTTTATAATCCTAAATATATGTGGCATTTAAGTCAGCTCAGTTTCATTTTGATTTATTTAGTTTTAATATAGTTTGAGAAATGCCAAAGATAAAAAAAATTGAGAGAAAAGTCTAAAATAAAATTTTCTAGTAGAAGTGTTATAGGGATATTTTATATTTTTTGAATTTTTGAGAAGCAAGGTTGCTTAATTTTTATGCACATAAATTTGAAATACGGTTACTGAAAAGACCTCTAACTTGTTATTTTTTCAGAATGCTATGAAAATAGCTAGAGGTGAAGTCAGGTATTTCCACTATTCTGTGAAAGCTATTTTACCCACATAATGCTAATATAAAGAAGTAGTATATTGTGAAAATGTTCATAATTTTATTAGGTAGTCTTAAAGGTCAGCTTATAAATTTTTTTGGACTAATATCTAAAAGTAAAAAAAAAAGATTCAAATGTAAAATAAGACTTCTATTTTGTCATGCGATTGCTGATTTTCTGGAAAATATAAAATATTCTCAAGGCTCCCTAGCTTATATTTTCTACTTAACTGCCAGAGCTTTACAATAATAAGAAGTATTCGTTTTATTTTTAATATTACATCATCTCTTTATATAATTATTTACTATAACCTTGTTCATTTTACCTTTTAGATTTGTTACAGTTTACTCTTATAAAAGATAGTTAAATTCATTAAATGGCTGATTAAAGTTCAAGTATTATTGGCAATGCCTATATCAGTATATTTTAAACTAAAATTTAATATTTCCCTACTAAGAACAACAATATATTCATTTCAACTGTTATCATAAAGAAAATATATTATATGCTAAGTATTCCTGATGTCACCTGTTTTCTTTATTTATTATACCTTTTTATTTAGGAAAGAAAAATAATAAAATAATAAATATTAAAATGTAATATTCCAAAATTAGAGAAGGAATTTAGCGGAACAGTGATATTTGCATTAATTGTGTATCATTAGTGAAAATAGCATGGAAAATTAAAGGTCTAGTGGAATGTTGATTATACTCATTTCTTATTACATATACTTTTATATAGTACTTTTTATATATAGTACAATGCTGATTACATTCTGAATACAGTGCTATCATTTTATAAATGTTCAACATTCATAAAATCTATAAATTTTACTTTTATTTTTAAAGTTAGTTTAATAAGAAGTTTTTGAAGTAACTTAAATACTATTAACCAAGTACTGTTTTTGGTATTTAATGTTTTATTTGGGAGAATTCTTTGTAATTTTTAAAATTTGCTTTATTTATTCATTTTTTTTGAATTGCAGTACTTTCACAGTTATATTTAAGGTACATAGTGAGAGTGAATTAGGGCCATTTCTACCACCAGTGTTGACCTTCCTCTACTCCATTCCCAGCATGAATTCCATATGTCCATACTTTGCCCTCTGGACTGCTAGTGAAACAGGTCCATTTTGTGGATAGCTTGTTGTAGTTTGGATCTCTTGATTCTATTGTAGTTAACCTTGGGTTGTGTACTTAGGTCTGGTCAGTTTTTTCCACTCAATGCTCATGAGACTGCTTTGCCCCTGGTACCATCCACTTTTTTTTCTCTCGGTTTGTAGGAAGACATAGAGATATGATGCGAAACAAGGTGTTTCATATCTGTGGTTCTGTTGAAAAACAAAAAGTGAAAAAGAACAGAACAATAATAGAAAATAAAACAACAACAAAAGAAAGCAAGTGGGTGGGAGCCCCTATCTAGAAGCTATAAATATAAATTAAAAAGAAAATAAAAGGGGGCTGGTGGGTCAAGGTTTTCTTTGTTGTTGTTTTATTTTGTTGTTTTTTTATATGAAGTATTCTCATGATCTCATTTATTTCCAGAGTATTTCTCTTTTTTAATATTTTAATATCTTTATTTGGGCGCCATGTTTACAAACATGATTGTAGTTGGGTTTCAGTTATAAAAAGAACATCTCCTTCACCAGTACAACATTCTCATCACCAATGCTCCCTTCTCTCTTCCACTCACTTATATTTCAGACAGGCTTTCTACATCCCTCACACATTGACATTTTTATGATAGTCCTCAGTGCAGTTATTTCTCTAAATGCATTCACTACTCTTTGTGGTGAGCTTCATACTGTGAGCAGGTCCTTCTGGTCCTCCATCAACTTTGGGAATTATTTCAATAATGTCTTTTATTTTTTTTAGAACCCATAGATGAGTGAGACTATTCTGTGTCTTTCTCCCTCTTATTTTACTCAGCATAATAAATTCCATGTACATCCATGTATAGAAAATTTCATGACTTCATCTCTCCTGACATCTGCATAATTTTCCATGTGTATATGTACCATAGTTTCTTTAGCCATTCATCTGTTGTTCAGGCATCTGGGTTGTTTCCAGAGTCTGGCTAGTGTAAATAAAGCTGCAATGAATATTGGTGTGAGGAAGGCATTTTTGTATTGTGTTTGTGTGTTGCTAGGGTATATCCTTAGGAGTGGTATAGCTGGATCATATGGAAGCTCAATTTCCAGTTTTATGAGGAATCTCCATAATGTTTGCCATAAAGGCTGGACAAAATGGCATTCCCACCAGCAGTGAATAAGAGTTCCTTTCTTCCCATATCCCCACTAGCATTTATTGTTCTTGTTCTTTGTGATGTGTGCCAGTCTCTGTGGTGTAAAATGGTGCCTCATAGTTGTTTTGATTTGCATCTCTTTGATGATTAGTGATGTGGAGCATTCTTTCATGTTTTTCAGTCATTTGTATTTCTTCTTTGAGGAAGTGTTTGTTCATTTCTTCTCCCCATTTTTTGATGGAGTTAGATTTTTTTTCTTGTTAAGTTCTGTCAGTACCTTCAAGGAGAAAACGGAGGAAACAACCTATTAAAGTACAGATGAGGTTCTGTAATTATTTGGATATTAGAGCACAAATGAACTACATTTATTTACTGTCTGATAAAAACTTATTTCCATTTAATGATATAGGTATAAGTTAACATATATAGGCACCTCAGTTCTCTCAGAAAATAAAAATCAAACGTGATTATGGTCCAACCAATTTCAAAATATATTCCAGTAAAATCATACATTTATGAAGGTGCAAGAATAAATTGTATTACTTAAAGTCATAACTTCACTGTAACCGTCTTTTCTTGGTTATAAAAGTTGATAAGTATTTTAGCTAATTTTTTTCTGACATTCTTCTATTCTCTTAATTGTCGAATTCTGACATCTTTTCTTTAAATCTTCTCTTTCCTTATGCCTCATCTTTTCTTTATATTGGTTGTAAAATTCTAAAAATTTTGTAAGTTCTCATTATCCAATAAAATAATTACTATCTTTCTTAGATAATTTCCTTCTTGAATTTTTTAGATTTTTTCTGAGATTAAGAGACAATTATTTTATTTTTTATTAAATATTTTTAAAAATAATTATTATTTTTACTTTTTATTGAAAGACAGAGGGAAAAAGGGAGAAGTACATATTTGAAAGAACTACGGGCTTCTTCAGAGTGGAAATAATTAAGTAAAAAATGATATAAACAAGCAAGATACATGTTCAGCAAGAGTATGGGCTTGAAAAGCAAGCAAGACACATGCTTTTAATTTTTGTTCATGATTTGGATCAAATCCGACAGTGCTCAGGATTCAGTTCTGGCTTAGTGGTCAGAAATCCTTCTGATTGGGATTGGAGGAATACGGGGGAGGGGGATGCTGGGGATCTAATCCAAGATGGCTAGGTGCAAGGCAGAAAACTACCCATTGTGCAAAGGCACTAGCCCCAATCAATGTTTTAAGATATTGAATCAGTTTCTTTGGTTTAAGGATATTAGAGTTATGTACTTTCTCAGTCTCTTCAGAGAATATTTTGTGTTGTTATTTTATCAGTTGTTTCTGTTGAGACAAAAATTTCATAGACACACTCCATTTTTTTTTCTCTTAAGACTTGCTTCTCAATAGTAGTAGAAGTTTTTATGTTAAAGTTAGAATTAAAATACATTAATTCATCAGATTTTTTTTCTTGAAAGTACCTCAATTCTTCATTCTTTAATCACAATTTATTCTAACACTAAGAGAAAGCAAGGCTGCATCTTCACTTGCTTAGCAATGTCTTCATTTTTGAAATTTAGACTTACATCTTGCACTAGAAAGACATATGGGAAATCATCCTTCTTTTTTTTTTTTTTTTTTTTTTTTTTTTTTTTGTGGTTTTTGGGTCACACCCGGCAGTGCTCAGGGGTTATTCCTGGCTCCAGGCTCAGAAATTGCTCCTGGCAGGCACAGGGGACCATATGGGGCGCCGGGATTCGAACCGATGACCTCCTGCATGAAAGGCAAACGCCCTACCTCCATGCTATCTCTCCGGCCCCGGGAAATCATCCTTCTAACTAAGCTTTTTTAGTTCATTTTTTAATTTTTTTCTCAAATAATATCTTTATTTAAGCACCATGATTACAAATATAAAATGGCAGCAACATTAGTTCAGATATTCAGGTCAGCAAATAGAATAAGACATTATTAAGAATTTATATTATACTTTAAAAGTGACTTCTATGTGAGTGTACCAACCCCATGCATTTATTATATCTGGGAATTTTTTCATGTGTTTTACTATTATTAATGTCTTTCTGCATAACCAGTGCACCAAACCAGTGAGGAGGCGAAATTGTATTGAATAAATGACCTGTGAACTCAATCCAGGCTGCTTAAGGGACTCCAAAGTTTGTTCTTTGTATGACTGAAATTCAACTACAATCATATTTGTAATCATGGTGTTTAAATAAAGATATTATTTAAAATAAAACAGTTTGGACAAGTCTTGCAAGTTGTTTTGTTACCTGTGTCATCAGGTTATAGAAATAGGCTATAGAATAGGTTTGGCATCCATCAAGATTACTGGGAGTTCCTTATGAATATACAATTGAGTTATAGAAAATTTGTATTCCAGTCCTAATGTAATTAATTAGAAAACCTTTAATAGAATGTTGCTTCATAAATGCTTGTTAATTGAATGAGTGCAAATAATTCATTACAAACTCATTCATTTCCTTTCTCCCACTGGCTGTAGCAATAAACAACTATTTCAACTGATTTTAAGGATTGTTTCCTACCCTGAGAAGCAGTTGTAAATATTAAAAATTGGAAATTAAAATGTACTAATTTCAATGTATTTATCAACTAATAGTAAGAGTGTAAAACTTGAAATTACTTTCTTTGAAGATACTTATTTTAAATAAAACCTTAAATCAAGATAATTAGTTCATATTGCCCTCATAATAACTGTAGAATATATAAATATACATATTCTCCATTTCTCTGAACACTACTGTTAAATGTTCAAAATCTGAGGACATAGTACAAAGTTGTGTTGAGGTACTTAACCTGTATGGGGCTGACTCCAGTTTGAACACTGGCAGCATATCTTCCCAAATCACAGCCTTCCGCCAATAATACAAATATTCAAAATTCAATAAAAATGGCATATGTAAGGATGGATTTACATGATCATTCACTATATATTAAGATTTTTTAATATATAGCAATTCCCAAAGAACCTTTCATTTCTCAAATTATTAAGTATTAATAAGATATAGAATAAGGTTCTTTTAAACAGTAAGTTTCCACTATCTTTAACATAAACTTTAAAAAGTACTGAGAAATTCAATATACATATATTAGATGTTTCTGTGAAAATTTAGAATTGCCCAGAAATTGATCAGCATTGTTATTAATTAAGTTGTGTGCTAAGAAACCAAATACTATAAACATGAATCTCTCTCAGAACAACTGAGATGCTAACTATATGGACAAAACATCATTTTATTTAACAAAATTGGTTATCTTGGTAGGTGGATAACTTATTAACCAAAGAGTAAATAAAGTGATCAGAATTTTGTCACAGCATTGCTTTTCTTTCATATTGGCTCATTTAATAAATAAAGAAATTAAAATGGTGTTATAGAATGCTCACACTATTTAATTAAATTTACTTTTTCTCAAGTGAAAAGGAAATATTATTAAACCTGCATAGAGGCTTTATGTCAGTAATATACATTATATTTAGTTGTTTGCTTCCTTCTGTTACCTTAATTATATCAT